>NC_091354.1:11594669-11857169 GCF_038502225.1 Cherax quadricarinatus
ACAACCTGTCTCTGTCCACCTTATCTATTCGACGCAGTATTTTGTATGTCGTTATCATGTCTCCCCTGACCCTCCTGTCCTCCAATGTCGTCAGACCGATTTCTCTTAACCTTCCTTCGTAGGACAATCCCCTTAGCTCAGGGACTAACCTTGTCGCAAACCTTTATACTTTTCTCTAATTTCTTAACATGCTTGACCCAGTGCGGGCTCCAAACTGGTGCTGCATACTCCAGTATGGGCCTGACGTACACAGTGTATAGAGTCTTGAACGATTCCTTACTGAGGTATCGGAACACTATTCTCAGGTTTGCCTGGTGTACTCACCTAATTGTACTCACCTAATTGTGGTTGCTGGGGTCGAGACTCATCTCCTGGCCCCGCGTCTTCACTGAACGCTACTAGCGCCTCTCTCTCCCTGCTCCTTAAGCTTTATCATACCTCGTCTTAAAGCTATGTATGGTTCCTGCCTCCACTACATCACTCGCCAGACTATTCCACTTCCTGACCACTCTATGACTGAAGAAACACTTCCTAACATCCCTGTGATTCATCTGAGTCTTCAACTTCCAAGAGTGACCTCTTGTTTCTCTGGAACATCCTGTCTCTGTCCACCATGTCTATTTCATGCAGTATTGTGTATGTCGTTATCATGTCTCCCCTAACCCTCCTGTCCTCCAGTGTCGTCAGGCCAATTTCCCTCAACCTTTCTTCGTAGGACATTCCCTTTAGCTCTGGAACTAACCTTGTCGCAAACCCTTACACTTTCTCTAATTTCTCAACATGCTTGACCCGGTACGGGTTCTAAACTGGTGTTGCATACTCCAATATGGGCCTGATGTACACGGTGTACAGTGTCTTGAAAGATTCCTTACTTAGGTATCGGAGCGCTAATCTCAGATTTGCCAGGCGCCCATATGCTGCAGCAGTTATCTGGATGATGTGTGCTTCTGGAGAAGTGCTCGATGTTATACTTACCCCAAGATCTTTCTCCTTGAACGGAGTTTGCAGTCTTTGGCCACCTAGCCTATACTATGCGGTCTTCTTTGACCTTCCCCGATCTTCATGACTTTTCATTTAGCAGGGCTGAATTCGAGAAGCCAGTTGCTGGACCACTTGTCCTGCCTGTCCAGGTCTCTTTGAAATCCTCCCTGCTCCTAATCTGATTTAATTCTCCTCATTAACTTCACATCATCTGCGAACAGGGACACCTCTGAGTCTATCCCTTCCAACATGTCACTCACATATACCAAAAATAGCACTGGTCCTTGGATCGACTCCTGTGGGACCCCGGTCTTCACAGGCGCCCACTGTGATACCTCACCCCGTACCATGACTCGTTGTTGCCTCCCTGTCAGGTATTCTCTGATCCATTGCAGTGCCCTTCCTGCTATACGCACCTCATCCTCTAGTTTCTGCACTAATCTCTTGTGAGGAACTGTGTCGAAGGCATTCTTGCAATCCAAGAAAATACAATCAACCCACCCCTCTCTCTCGTGTCTTACTTCTGTTACTTTATCATAAAACTCCAGAAGGTTTGTAACACAGGATTTGCCTTCCATGAATCTGTGCTGGTTGTCGTTTGTTATCTTGTTCCATTCCAGGTGCTCCACCACTCTCCTCCTGATAATCTTCTCCATGAGTTTGCATACTATACACGTCAGTGACACTGGTCTGTAATTTAGTGCCTCTTTTCTGTCTCTTTAAAAAAAAATGGGAACTATATTTGCCATCTTCCATACCTCAGGTAGTTGCCCAGTTTCAAGAGATGTGTTGAAGATTGTGGTTAGTGGCACACACAGTGTTTCTGCTCCCTCTCTAAGGATCCATGGGGAGATGTTGTCGGGTCCCATTGCCTTTGAGGTATCAAGGTCACTTAGCAGCTTCTTCACCTCCTCCTCAGTTGTGTGTATGTCATCGAGCACTTGTTGGTGTCCCTTTCTGTCCTGTCTTCCCGAGTCCTTCCTGTCTCCACTGTAAATACTTCCTTAAATCTCGTGTTGATCTCGCATACCTCTTGATTGTTTCATGTGAGTTCCCCACCTTCTTTCCTCAGTGTGTGTTTGTGTGTGTGTGTGTGTGTGTGTGTGTGTGTGTGTGTGTGTGTGTGTGTGTGTGTGTGTGTGTGTGTGTGTGTGTTTGTGTGTGTGTGTGTGTGTGTGTGTGTGTGTGTGTGTGTGTGTGTTGCCGAGTAGATAAAATTGGTCAGTTAACAAGAACTCATTTAAAATTAAGCCCTTTCTAAAAAAATTTCTTACACGTTTAATGATATATTCTTTCATTAGTGTTATTGTAAAAATTAATAATTTTGTACCCAAGAACCTTAGAAAACTTACCTAACCTTATTATAACAAACGCAGTTTAATTTAACCTAATCCAACTAAATATATTTCAGTTAAGTTTACAATAATTTAATAATACACAAACACAATGAAATATATATTTTTTCGTTAGTTTCAGAATGATTTTTGTGAAATTAGTGCATACACAAATTTTCGCTTGCCTTATTAGGCAAAAAAAAAAAACGTTGCTATTTAAGCCAAAATCGCAAGTTTTACCTATTCGGGACGACATATATATATATTTCAATGAATAAACAATGTTTAAGAGTGGGGATTGAAAGGTCAAGCTCTAATAATGTATGGGAGTCTACCAGACATAATAATAATAATAATAATAATAATAATAATAATAATAATAATAATAAATCGTGGAGTGCACTACGTTACTACATCTTGACTTTTCAGTCCTTACTGCTAAAGCTTGTTTGTGCAGTCATGTATTTCATGAATAAATCGTTCAGTTTCTATGCCTCTTAATTCTGCTGCTGTAGTCGATCGTCTTAGATTACCTAGACTCTAGACCAGTGGTTCTTAACCTTTTTCGTCCTATGACCCCCCAGACTCTTCGGGGTATTACCGTGACCCCTATAATAAATTTTGAAATGGTGAACCTTGTCAAAAGGTAAGATAAAACAAAATGGTAAGAAGATTATGGTTTACTGAAAATGCCACAGAACAAAAACCTTGAAAAATTCCACACAGCCTCTACAAATGCCATAACATTACAAATTCCACAGAACTATTGAACATCATACAAAACCTACTTCTCATTCACTCAGTGGGAGGGTTGAAATTGTTTTGCAGCCATGAGAGTATAAAAGCGAGGAGCAGTGCTCGACAGGCAACACCTTATGTCAGCATCGATCACAAGCCAATAATTGCGTGCCTTCGTTTTCAGTCAGAATGATAACAGATTCCCACTCCAGGCAGCGCACTCCACCAATATTCAAAACTCTAGACTTACTCACCGTACAAAACATCCATACTTATTATTGTGCCTACTACATACATAGAACACTAAACTCGGATATAAACCCTCCCCTCAAGCTTCTCCTTACCAACCTCAACAGAACACATGACCATAACACAAGGCACAGATCACTCTTTGATGTTCCAGTGTCCATCTCTCACTATGCAAAAACTCAATGCACATAAAAGGCCCAAAAATCTGGAATTCATTACCTGTGAATATAAAAGAAACACTGTCTGTTTATCAATTCAAGACTCTTCTTAAAAACCACTTACTCAACCACAACTAAATAAATCTGAATAACTGTATCTCATAAATGTATAACCTGTGACCTTATCAAACTTTGTTTTTTTAAATACGTTACCTAATAGAATACTCCATTCTCTTGAATGCACAGTAACTCATCTAATGACCATATTACCTGTTTCTGCACTACAAATCATTGATTTTACTTAATCTGATTCGATTATATTATACATTGTTATGCTACAAATTTGTACAACTATAATGTTTCTTATTTGAAATATTCATTTGTACTTCATGTTGTAATTTGTTTAGTGTAATTTTTACCACTGAATATATCATTGCTTAGTTAATCTTGAGTTAATTTTAAGCCTGTCCATAATGCTCTCCATACAAGAGGCTTTTGGCATGTACACCCAATCACTATACTTCTTTGTACAAATAAATAAATAAATAAATAAATAAATAAATAAATAAATAAATAAAGTCAACTTTCAGCTGAGAATCCTCATGAATTTGAAGAAATTCTACCATAGCAGCAACATCAGTATCACTGACGGCACTGTCCTTAAATAAAAAGGATCTGTAGATCCACGCATCAGTGCAGCGGTCGTCCAGTCCTGGAAAGTATCTTTCGATGGCGTCATTCAATGCCAAAAGATGAGCTGAGATTTCCTCATGGAAACTGCATTCAGCATATGGCATAGAATCCAGGAGAGTCGTCATCTGAGTGAAGATAGTAGTGTCACCGTCCTCAACTCTTTTCAGGTAAAATTGAATCTTGCACTTGAACGCTGCCACTTTGTCACGAGCTGTGTGCAGCATTCTAAGGTTTCCTTGGAGTGAAATATTCATGAAATTTACTTCAGAGAAGAAATCTGCCAAGTAGGCATCCTTTGTTACAAAACAGTCATCCTGCATCTTTTCATGAAGATTCTCCTTCGCCATACTACCTCGTTCCAACAGCATTGTTATTTCCTCTCCAAGTTGTAGCACGTTATTTAAAATCTTGCCACGTGAGAGCCAACGTACCTCAATGTGAAATAGGAGAACAGAGAAGTCGGCACCCATTTCCTCACAAAACACTTTTAAAACCCTTGAAGTCGTTGCGCTCCCTCGGATGTGGTTCACAATATTTACAACGCCTGTGAGCACTTCTTGAAGTCCAGGTGGGAGAGTCTTCATTTAGTAATTTTAGCATACATACAGAGGTACAAAAAAAATGCAGGTAAGAGCAGCATGCCAAAGCCACTTATATGCATAGCATTACGGGCTGGCTTAAAATTAACTTAAGATTAACTAAGCAATGATGAAATCAGTGATAAAACGTTATTGTAAACAGATAACTATAAAGCACAAATGAGTATTACAAAGACAGGTCATATGGTTGCTTGCATTGCTGTACATTCAGTCGAATGGAGTATTCTGTTAGGTAGTGTATTTAAAAAAATAACAAAGTTAGATTGGGTCCTAGGTTTAACATTTGTGTGATATAATTGTGAGTAACATTTAGGATATACAATTTATAAGGTTCAGTTATTCAGTATTTATTTGGTTTTGGGTGAGTAAGTGATCTTTGAGAAGAGACTTGAATTTATAAACAGGTAGTGTTTCTTTTATATTTACAGGTAATGAATTCCAGATTTTAGGGCCTTTTATGTGCATTGAGTTTTTGCATAGCGTGAGATGGACATGAGGAACATCAAAGAGTGATCTGTGCCTTGTGTTATGGTCATGTGTTCTGTTGAGGTTGGCAAGGAGATGTTTGAGGGAAGGGTTAATATCAGAGTTAAGTGTTCTATGTATGTAATAGGTGCAATAATAAGTATGGATGTTTTGTATGGTGAGTAGGTTGAGTGTTTTGAATATTGGTGGAGTGTGTTGCCTGTAGTGAAAATTTGTTATCATTCTAACTGCAGCCTTTTGTTGGGTAATTAGTGGTCTGAGATGGTTAATTGTTGTCGAGCCCCATGCACAAATTCCATAGGTGAGATAGGGGTAAATAAGAGAGTGATAAAGGGCCAGGAGGGCTGACTGTGGAACATAGTACCGTATCTTCGATAGTATGCCTACAGTCTTGGAAATTTTCTTAGAAATTTGTTGTATATGTGTATGAAATTTGAGTCTATTATCAAGGTGGATTCCTAAGAATTTTCCCTCTGTTAGCTTTGTGATAGGTGATCCGTTTATCGTTATGTTAAGAGGTACATCTGTAGCTCTGCTACCAAACTGAATGAAGTAGGTTTTGTCAATGTTTAGTGTAAGTTTGTTAGTCCTCATCCAGGTAGATATTTTCTGTAATTCGGTGTTTACAGTATTGGCTAGCGTGACTGGGCTCGGGTGAGAGAAGACGTATGTAGTGTCATCTGCAAAAAGTGTGGGTTTGAGTAATTGCGAAGCATTTGGTAGGTCATTTATGTATAGGAGAAAGAGAAGAGGGCCAAGGACACTTCCCTGTGGGACACCAACTGTAATTGGTTGTGCGGAAGAGCTTGCCCCATTTGCGTACACATATTGGCTTCTGTTGCTGAGGTAAGACTTGAGGTAGTTGAGGGAGTGCCCTCTTATACCATAGTGTGACAATTTTACGTGGAGCAAGTCATGGTCAACTGTATCAAAAGCTTTACGTAAGTCAATGAAGATCCCCAGTGGGACTTCTTTTTTCTCTACTGCAGTGTATATATGTTCTAGCATGTGTATAATAGCATCATTAGTATTTTTATTAGGTCTGAATCCAAATTGGCAGGGGTTGAGAATGTTTTGGGAGATGAGGTAGGAGTAGATTCGTTTATGAATTAATTTTTCAAAGATTTTTGAGAGAGGGTGTAAATTGGATATTGGCCTATAGTTATTCAACTCTGTTTGGTCTCCTCCTTTATGGATCGGGGTGACCGTTGCTATTTTGAGAACTGTAGGGAAGGTGGAGGATTCAATGGATTTGTTAAAGAGTGTTGCAATGATTGGTGATAGTACTTGTGACACTTTTTTGTATATAAAGGGTGGTAAGGTATTTAAATCTCCTGCTTGTTTTTTAGTGCGTTGATAATAAGGGAGACTTCGTATGGGTTAGTCGGAGCTAGGAACAGTGTGTTCGGGTAGTTGCCAGTGAGGTAGTCATTTGGTGGGGTATCTGAGCTTGGGATTTTATTGGCAAGGTTTTGTCCTATAGTGGAGAAGAAATCATTGAGTCTGTTTGCTGTTTCTGTTGGTGGGAGTTGGGGTTCATCTGATTTTGCTAATTTTATTTCGCTATTTCGAGATATCTTTTTTGTTCCCAGAATTTCTGATAGGGTCTTCCAGGTCTTTTTTATATCACCTCGTAAGTTGGATAATCTGTTCTCATAATACATTTTTTTTGCCCTTCTTATCAGGCTGGTTAGGATTGACGAGTAACGTTTCGTTTGGTCTCTGGTTATGTGACCCATTCTGTACTGTTTTTCATATCGGTGTTTTGTATTTATGGATTTGAGAATGTTGGGTGTTAGCCAGGGACTGTTCAGTCTCTTAGCTGTCATCTGTTTAGTTTTTTTAGGGCAGTGCTTGTTATAGAGGTATTGGGTCTTTTTTAGAAAATTATTAAAACATTCGCCAATATCTGTATAGATTTCTAGCTCAGTTTGCCAGTCAATGTTTGCTACTGCTGTTGTGAAGTTATTAATGGCTGCCTCATTGTGAAGTCTGAAGGTGACTTTAGTAGTGTCTTGGGGTATTTTACCAAGAGTTGTTATGAGGAAAGTAGGGTAGTGGTCTGTGGTATTATCTGTAATTATGCCTGATTTTAAAGGGGATATGGTGTTGGTCCAGATGTGGTCAAGTAGGGAAACACTAGTCTCCAAAGCATGCCGATGAATCATACAGTGAGTGAAGGAGACATGCTGAGCGACGTTCTTCACGAAGGCTTTGAAGCCGGATTTATAATAATAATAATATCTTTATTTACTACAAATATATGTACATGTACATGCAACCGGTCATAGGAGCCCCATCCGTACACACTCCAACCAGTGCTTCCCAGCCTAGCTCGTGTTTTTGAAAATATCTTCTCCACAAGTAGTTGTGGCCAATGGTTCAGAGACATTGTACTCCTCTTTCATAACTTCCCTGTCAATGTAATAAACATAAACAAGAAGTTGGGAACATGAAGCAACATCCGTTGACTCGTCCAGTTGCACTGGACTACTCACAACAGCCACTACCTGCACCAGGAATATCCTTACTCGTGTCCGAGATTCCACTTCTGACTGGATCATTAGAAAGGGAAATTGCCCTCAACTTGTTTACTGCTGTTCTCCATGAACCACCTTCACTACTTCCAGAATGCAAGGCTTAATCAGGTCTTCGCTAATGGTAAGAGGCTTCTTGGTCTGCACGATTTTTAGAGCAATTCTGTATGAAGCCTCCAACGCTGCTTCATTCTGATGAGGGAAGTGACCAGTAGAATCAATACGACTTGCCTTCAGAGAAGCTTCTTTTCGACTGAAAAAGTCCAAGCTTTTGTCCACCAGATGGCTGTGGCAAGACTCAAAATGGACCTTCAGTTTGCTTGGCTTCATACTCTCGTGACTCAAAACTTTGGTGCAAACTACACATTGTGGCTTGACTACAGAGTCCTGAATGATGCTTGTGAAACCCATCTTAAGAAAGGCTTCATTGTACGTACGCAGACATAGCGCAAACAGGAAACCGCCTTGCGAGTCAGAGAACAAGAGCGACATACGGACATCCCCCACCGTAGCTATGAACAAACTGAGTGACTGGTTGTGGTTGTTGTGTATACTGTAGCAGACCACCGCACATGTGATCAGTGTTGTCACTCACCAAACTGGTAAAACCCAACTGGCTAATTCAAATATATGAAAATAAATTATATTCTCCTGAACACTTTGTGACCCCCCGAGAAACCCGAAACGACTCCCCAGGGGGTCACGACCCCCCTGTTAGAAATCGCTGCTCAAGACACTCTAGCAGCTGTAATAAATGGTTTTCAAAACCGACAAGTTGAAGATTGAGACACTTCTGCAACATATGGGAATCTTTATTAAGGAAACGTTTCGCCACACAGTGGCTTCATCAGTCTAATACAAAGCAGAGAGGGGTAAGGAGAGGAGGAGTTTGAGGTAATCAGTCCCTAATAAAGATTCCCATATGTTGCTTATTAAGTGTCTCAGTCTTCAACTCTAACAGCTAGCTCTGTGCGGTGGCTCAGGTGTGGTACTAGACTTGCGATTTTCTTACCATAGGTCCCAGGACCGAAATACTTTCTAATAAATATATTCTAGTGTTTAGTTACGTGGTTTTTCTAAACCAACTTATCGGTATTTATTAATAAGGTTTATACCACGTTTTGGTTTATACATCATATACTAAACCGATGCATAAATATTTATATACATTTGTACTATTAGTATTATCTTCTGTTATCATAATCTTAGTGTCTTCTTGGGATATCACAATTATGGTGTCTTGTGATATAATTTTTCTAAATCTTCGCATTCATGAATGTTTAACATGATATAAATAAGTGATATCAGAGGCAAGAGCCACTATAAACATTTCTGAGAAGAAATACTCCTTTGACGTAAATCCTGATATTTTCTTACGCTGACTCAAAGAACTGACACGGGATGTACACACCGAGTGTGTACACACCGAGTGTGTACACACCGAGTGTGTACACACCGAGTGTGTACACACCGAGGGTGTACACACCGAGTGTGTACACACCGAGTATGTACACACCGAGTAATATGCACACACCGAATGGGGTTTACGCGTTACGCTAAGAGGTACAATACACACCGAATGGTGTGTACTGTATCTCGGTGTTTATACAGTAAGAAGTGTGTATTTCTTAGTATACGTAGAGTGAGATGTGTGTATTTCTCAGTGTGATGATAACTAAGACACATGTATAACAGTTAAGTAACTTTATTCTGAAACGTTTCGCCTTCACATTAGGCTTCTTCAGTCGAGTACAGAGGAGACTTTGTCTTGCATTTTATATATCAGTGAACAAATCCACAGAAATGTTGCCCCAGCTGCTCGCTTTTAATGAGCTCTCAATACTCTTTTAGTTTCATAATGCTTTTACGTGTCAAGAGTAGATATTAAAGATTTAAATGGCTCTCCGCCACTTTCAAATTTACAATTTAAGATACCATGTCATTTAAAAAGTCAACATGATTATAAAGTTATTTGTACACGAAATTTCTTCGGTCACAGCTCCTGGACCTCTAATTTATGTTCCCAAGCTACATATAAAGGTGGCAGCAAAGCAGTAGCTAAGAACTATAGACCAATAACTCTAACATCCCCACATCATAAAAATCTTTGAAAGAGTTCTAAGCAGCAGGATTGCAAACCACTTGGATTCCCAACAATTGCACAATCCAGGGCAACATGGGTTCAGAGCAGGTCGCTCCTGCCTCTAACAACTACTGGACCACTATGATAGGGTCTTAGATGCACTGAAAAATAATGCAGATGTAGTATACACAGATTGTGCAAAAGCCTTTGACAAGTGCGATCATGGTGTAATAGCACACAAAATGCGTGCCAAATGGATAACTGGCAAAGTGGGCAGATGGATCTTCAACTTTCTAACCAATCGAACACAAAGAGTAGTGGTAAACAGAATTAAATCGGAAGCTGCCATAGTGAAGAGCTCTGTTCTGTTCCACTAGACACAGTACTCGCACCTATCCTGTTCCTCATCCTCATAACAGACACAGACAGAAATGTAAATAATAGCACTGTATCATCCTTTGCAGACGATACTAGGCTCTGCATGAGTGTCATCCACTGAGGACACGGCAAATCTCCAAGAAGATATTACCTGGAGAGAGTTCCGGGGGTCAACGCCCCCGCGGCCCGGTCTGTGACCAGGCCTCATGGTGGATCAGGGCCTGATCAACCAGGCTGTTACTGCTGGCTGCACGCAATCCGACGTACGAACCACAGCCCGGCTGGTCAGGTGCTTGTCCAGTGCCAGCTTGAAGACTGCCAGGGGTCTATTGGTAATCCCCCTTATGTATGCTGGTAGGCAGTTGAACAGTCTCGGGCCCCTGACACTTACTGTATTGTCTCTTAACGTGCTAGTGACACCCCTGCTTTTCACTGGGGGGATGTTGCATCGTCTGCCGAGTCTTTTGCTTTCGTTGTGAGTGATCTTCGTGTGCAAGTTCGGTACTAGTCCCTCTAGGATTTTCCAGGTATATATAATCATGTATCTCTCCCGCCTGCGTTCCAGGGAATACAGGTTCAGGAACTTCAAGCTCTCCCAGTAACTAAGGTGTTTTTTCTCCGTTATGCGCGCCGTGAAGGTTCTCTGTACATTTTCTTTAAACCAAATTTTTTAATGAGTAATGGAGAACAATATGATGTTCAATGAAGACAAATTCCAACTACTCCGTTATGGAAAACTGGAGGAAATAATAACTAGAACTGAGTATACTACAAACTCTAATCACACAATAGAGAGGAAAAGTAATGTGAAGGACCTGGGTGTGGTAATGTCCGAAGATCTCACCTTCATGGACCACAACAATGCCACTATTATCACATCTGCTAGGAAACTGATAGGATGGATAATGAGAACATTCAAGACAAGAGATACTAAGCCAATGATGATCCTTTTTAAATCACTTGTTCTCTCTAGGCTGGAATACTGCTGTACATTAACATCCACATTCAAGGCAGGTGAAATTGCAGAGCTAGAGAATGTACAGAGAACCTTTACTGCACGTATAAGTTCCATTGAACACCTTAACTACTGGGAACGCTTGGAAGCACTTGACTTGTACTCGCTGGAGCGCAGGCGAGAGAGATACATCATAATCTACACCTGGAAAATCCTAGAGGGACTGGTCCCTAATCTGCACACAGAAATCACTCCCTACGAAAGCAAAAGACTTGGCAGGTGATACAACATACCCCAAATGAAAAGTAGGGGCGCCATTAGTATACTAAGAAAAAACACAATAAGTGTCCGGCGCCCAAGACCGTTCAACAGCCTCCCACCAGCCATAAGGGAAATTACCAATAAACCCCTGGTTGACTTAAAGAGGGAGCTGGACAGATACCTTAAGCCAGTGCCGGATCAGCCGGGCTGTGGTTCGTACGTTGAACTACGTTCGGCCAACAGTAACAGCCAGGTTGATCAGGCCCTGATCCACCGGGAGGCCTGGTCGTGGACCGGGCCGCGGAGGCGTTGATCCCTGGAATACCCTCCAGGTAGACTCCATGTAGGTAGGTAGACACCTGGAATTAGCAGATTTATGAAAAAAAAATGATCAGATAATATGTTAAACAGCTCAGTCCTACTGGAAGTCACATCTTATGCTAAATACCATTTTGTAAGAAGATTCCAGTCCTGCTGGAAGGTGTTTGGTAAAAGGCATCCGGGTAATGCCGTGTATCTAATGATGTCAATACAAAGGTATAGGAACGTGCTTTGTTGGTGGTGGGCTTGCGACCATGTAACCTGACTCAGGTGTGAGATACTTCTAAGAACTACCACCCAAGAAGTGCTAAGTCTATAGTTCTTGGTAACTGTGATGCTCGCGGATAAGTGCAGGTGTAATAATCCCAATATAAATGTCGCAGGAAAACCCTGAACTGTGTGGGAGGTGTGCGGCTGGTAGTGCCCTTGTTGTCAGAGTGATGACGTTCATATAAAAACTGCAACACTCATCAATAAGTGGTCTTCTACCTGTCAAACTGAACTGTTTGTTATATTCTTTGCACTTAAATGCATCTACGTATCTAAAGTTGACACCTGAATTGTAACTGATTCTCTGTCATCCATAAATACATGTAACTCCACACGAGTGTGACATGCTTGTGTTAGAAGTCAGGTTCAAGTGTGAGATTCAAGTGTGGTAGGATGGTAGACAGAGTCAGCACGCACCTATGTTAAATTCCGTCTCACAATGGTCTTAAGATGCATGATGGAACTGAAACATTTCGCCAGTAGCCAACATTTTAGGGGAGAAACTTTAAACGACGTTTCGGCCTGACTAGGACCATTATCAATCGCGAGTGACAATGGTCCAGGATTAACCAAAACGTCGTCCAAAGTACTGAATCACTCCAATTTTTTCTTCACTGTCTTGAAACAGTGTATAGATCACTAAAAGGTAATAAGTGATTTAAAGCTCATTAGTACAATTATCGGCTCTTAATCGAAATGCCCGGGTTCAAAGGACCTAAAATCTGGAACACCCTACCTGAAAACTCTAGAACTGCAGACACATTCATCACTTTCAAAACTACAGTTAGAAAACATCTTATCTCCCTGATCCACCCCGACAACTAACTACATGATAACCACCTGGTGGTTCACAATTACATTCACTCACCCACTGACTACAAACCCAGAAATACTAATCATAATCTTAAAATAATAAATCCTAACTAGTCATAAATTTGCTTATGATACTCCAATGTTGGCACTTTGTATTGTGCCAAAACAAAAGCATTCACATTGCTAAACTCACAAATTATGATGTAGTCACTTAGCCTTAATACCATAATCTGTAAGGATTTAATGTTAAGAATTAATCTAAGTCTGCTCGAAATGCCTAGCCATGCTAGGTGTCCTAGTGGCCCCCTCTGTAATTAGTATTTTTTTTTATGTAAACCACACAATACCTAAAACCTGTTAACCCCACATTCTAACCCTTATAGAGAATAAACTTGAATTGAATTGAATTGAATTGAATGACCGGATTCAGCCGACATGACCGGGTTCAGCCGACATGACCGGGTTCAACCAAAATGTCCGGGTTCAGTAACTGGGCTAGTACAGATTAATTCAATTCAATTCAGTTCAAGTTTATTCTCTATAAGGGTTACAATGTGGGGTTTACAGGTTTTGGGTATTGTGTGGTTTACATGTTATAAAATACTAATTACAGAGGGGGCCACTAGGACACCTAGCATGGCTAAGCATTTCGAGCAGACTTAGATTAATTCTTAACATTAAGTCCTTACAGATTATGGTATTAAGGCTAAGTGACTACATCATAATTTGTGAGTTTAGCAATGTGAATGCTTTTGTTTTGGCACAATACAAAGTGCCAACATTGGAGTATCATAGGCAAACTTATGACTAGTTAGGATTTATTATTTTAAGATTAAGATTAGTATTTCTGGGTTTATAGTCAGTGGGTGAGTGAGTGTAATTGTGAACCACCAGGTGGTTTTCATGTAGTTAGTTGTCGGGGTGGATCAGGGAGATAAGATGTTTTCTAACTGTAGTTTTGAAAGTGATGAATGTGTCTGCAGTTCTAGAGTTTTCAGGTAGGGTGTTCCAGATTTTAGGTCCTTTGAAATACAATGAATTTTTGTAAAGGTTTAGTCGATCACGGGGAATGTCATAGAGATGTTTGTGTCTGGTGTTATGCCTGTGGATCCTGTCACAACTATCAAGAAAGCATTTTAGGTCAAGGTTAATACTGGAATTTAAGGTCCTGTAGATATAGATTGCACAGTAGTAAGTGTGGATGTTCTGAACAGGGAGTAAGTTTAGATCTATGAAGAGTGGGGGGGGGTGTTGCCAGGGATGGGATTTAGTGAATATTCTTACTGCGGCTTTTTGTTGGGTTATTATTGGCTTTAGGTGTGTTGCTGCAGTTGAACCCCAAGCACAAATAGCATAGGTGAGGTATGGATATATAGGTGAATGGTATAGTGTGAGAAGGGCAGTTTGCAGCACGTAGTATCGTATCGTGGAGAGGATCCCCACCGTTTTGGATACTTTTTTGGTTATGTGTTGGATATGGGTGCTGAAATTTAAGTTGTTGTCGAGGTATAGGCCAAGGAGTTTGCCCTCATTATGTCTGGCAATTAGAGTGTTGTCGATCTTAATGTTAAGTTGCGCAACACCTGCTCTGCTACCAAATATAATATAGTAGGTTTTGCCAGTGTTAAGTGTAAGTTTATTGGCTGTCATCCAAGTCGACATTTTGAGCAGCTCCTCGTTAACAATGGTGTTGAGGGTGGCAAGATTAGGGTGGGAGATGACATAAGTCGTGTCGTCAGCAAAGATAATGGGTTTCAGGTGTTGGGATATGTTTGGAAGATCATTGATGTAAATGAGGAAGAGCAGAGGTCCAAGGACACTTCCCTGCAGAACTCCAGTATCAAGTGGCCGTATTGATGAGGCTGTGTCTTTTATGGTGACATACTAATACCTATTAGAAAGGTAGGATTTAAAATATGCAAGCGCATGGCCTCTTATACCATAGTGGTCAAGTTTGTGGAGTAGGATGCCGTGGTCTACTGTGTCAAACACTTTTCTTAGGTCAATAAAAATTCCTAGCGGATATTCCTTATTTTCCAATGCTGAGTAAAGCAGGTCTAGCATTTTTATAATTGCATCATTAGTGCTTTTATTTTTCCTGAATCCAAATTGGCAGGGGTTGAGTATGTTTTGTGACGTTGTAAATGAATATATATTCTCCTGTGCACGAGTTTCTCGAAGATTTTGGATAGCAATGGTAAGTTTGATATTGCCTATGGTTGTTTACGTCTGTAGGGTCACCACCTTTATGCATTGGTGTAACCCTTGCTGTCTTGAGTAGTGTCTGGAAAGTGCTAGTTTCTAGTGACTTGTTAAAAAGTAATGTAATAGCATGCGAAAGGACATGGGCCGCTCGCTTGTACAATAATGGTGGGACGTGACGCAGATTCCCCGAGTTATTTTTGAGTGACTTTATAATCGCGGTGACTTCGGTGGGCTCAGTTGGTACAAGATAGAAGGAATTTGGGAAATTCCCATTTAGGTAGTCCCTGGCACGGGCATTGGTACGTGGGATTTTACTGGCGAGATTAGATCCTATGTTTGAGAAGAAGTCGTTTATCTTGTTAGCTGTATCAGTGGGATGCAGTGGTGGTTCATGAGGTTTAGTTAGAACAATATTCTTGGTTTTTTTCAGTTTGTGGGACCCCAGAATCTGAGAAAGTGTTTTCCAGGTCTTTTTTATATCTCCTCTTGTGTCAGTGAATCTGCTGGAGTAGTACAGTTGTTTGGCTTTCTTTATTAATTTGGTGAGAACTGTTGAATATTGTTTAAGAATATCTTTGTGTATTAAGCCCTGTCTGTATTGCTTTTCATATTGGTGTTTCTTAGCAATGGATTTCAAAATGGGGCTGGTTAGCCATGGGCAACCAAGCCGTTTATTCGTGATCTGTTTTGTTTTTATAGGACAATGTTTGTTGTATAGTCTAAGTATTTTGTTAAGAAAAATGTCTGTCCAGTCGTCAGTACCATTGACATTGGAGAATTCTGTAGGCCAGTCAACAGTCTCTAGGTCTGCTGTGAAATTCCTTATTGAGGCCTCGTCATGGAGTCTAAATGAAACTTTGTTGTATTCGAGTGGTGGCTTACTAATGTTTGTTAAGAGGAAGGTTGGGTAGTGGTCAGTAGTGCCGTCTGTGATTATCCCTGATTTAAGGGGGGCTAGTATATTGGTCCATATGTGGTCTATTATGGTTGCACTTGTCTCAGTCAGCCTGGTTGGTTTAGTTATTGTTGGTATGAGAAGTGTGTTGTTCATATTATTGATGAAATCAGTTACAGTCTGATCATCTGGTAGGCCAAGGTTGATATTGAAGTCTCCAGCTAAGAGAAGGTGGTGCTTGTTCATTTGTCTGTTTGTTATTAGCAACTTTAGATTCTCATTGAAGTTTGGAATGTTTGTGTGGGGTATCCGGTATATGGCACCGATTGTTATAGGCGTCTTGAGGTTTTTTAAAGTAAAATTAGCAAAAATGTATTCCCCATATTCATCACTAAAGCAATTAGTGCTAATACAAGATAGTTGGTTAGAGTAATAGATTGCAGTACCACCCCCAACTTGGTATGGTCTGCAGTTGTGGATTGCTGTGTATCCTGGTAGTGGGTAGATATCGGATATCAGATATCGGAACGTTATTCTCAGGTTTGCCAGGCGCCCATGTGCTGCAGCAGTTATCTGGTTGATGTGCGCCTCTGGAGACGTGCTCGGTATTATGCTCATCCCTAGAGCTTTCTTCTTGAGTGAGGTTTGCAGTCTTTGTCTACCTAGCCTATACTCTGTCTGCATTCTTCTTTGCCCTTCCCCAATCTTCATGACTTTGCATTTGGCAGGGTTGAATTCGTAAAACCAATTTCTGGACCACGTGTCCAGTCTGTCCAGGTCTCTTTGTAGTCCTGCCTAAACCTCATCTGATTTAATTCTTCTCATCAACTTCACATCATCTGCGAACAGGGACACTTCGGAGTCTATCCCTTCCATCATGTCATTCACATATATTAAAAAGAGCAATGGCCCTAGAACTGACCCCTGTCTCAGTAGTAGTAACCAGTTACCAGTCTCAGTAGTAGTAACCAGTTACCAGTCTCAGTAGTAGTAACCAGTTACCAGTACCGTCTGACTCAACGATCAACCGTCTCTTGAGTCACGGTCTTTCATATTGTGCTGACCTCAGCAGTATTCAAAGACCCACTGGGTACTGGGCAGCCGGCGAGCCAGTATATCGAGTAGTAGCAAGGAGATAGGTAACGGCTGGCAGGTCTCTCTCCACATATCGCCAATATACGTATAACAGCCTACGTGAGTATTTCTACCCTAATCCACGTATCGAACTCCCACATGATAAATGGTGTGCAGCGGTGTGGAGCGTGGATTTACGTTTTTAAGGGTAATTCAAGGCGTTTGAAGGACTCTAAACCTTGTGTTTTCAGTGTAAACGCAGTATTTTTGACTCATTATTTTTTAGAATATTTTTTCAGTGGTTTCACTTATCTTATATTTTTTATTCTGTGTTTTTTCTTATGCTACTCCTGTCTGTAGTAAGTATTATTGTGTAGTGTACCAGTCAGTCACCTGTGTGAAGTGATTCAATTTTTTTTTTATTGTATTCTTTCAGCGTTGTATTCTGCAGTGATATTTACCCCAGTATACCAAATTTTCCATTTATTTCTATGTGTGTCATTTTTTTTCGTATGCCAACAGTGTCTCATTTCTCTAATTTTTTCGCAGACTGTGTACCATTATTTTTGCCAGCAAATTTTTGTCGTATCAGTCACAGCAAGATTTTGTATCCACAGTAGGATTTTGTTGTAAGAATATTTAATGAAGTGTGCTTCGTCACTGTAAGTGTTAACTTACCTGTTTTGTTCCTGTGTTTTATTTTATTCATATTTTCATAATTCTTGAACAAATTCACTCTTGATGCAATTTCAATTACTTTTAACGTAAAGTGTTTTCTTTACTCTGCTTGAGTAAATTGTTTTGTCTAATTTACAATTAAGAGTTAAAGTGTTCAATCAGTTTATTTTTTTTTTTCTTCATAATTTTAATTCATTATTTTACCTGAGTTTTCCCAGTGACACTTTATTACTGCAGTGATTATTTCTACACCTTATTTTGTTGCATTTGTTCTGAAGTGAATTATTTTGTTGAACTGTTCTGCAGTGAATTCTTTTCTTTTATTGATAATTTTTATGAATTCTTTTTAATTTTGTCTATGCATTCTTAGAAAATACTTAAATTTCACAGTTAACAATTTAATAATTTTATTTTTACACTTTCACATTGATTTAAAAATTTTAATTAATTAATTTCTTTATTAGCAAGAGTAAAGACAGCTCATTTTGAATTTAATTCAGTCTCCAGTAATATTTTTACTTGTATATTTCAATGTAAATTTTTTTTATTTTTGTCAATAGTCCTTTAAATTGAGTTTTCATTCCTCTTGCAGTGTATTTAAATATTATTCTGCAGAATTAGTTGTATATCTTTTCATTTCAATTCTAGAATTTTATATCATTTTTTATTGTTCATTATTTTTGCCTTATTTGTTCTCGTGCTACTTTGCCATTATGTCTCACATACCGTCAAGTGATACTTTAGTGAATGTCGACACTCAGACCTCTCAGGCTACTACTGCTGGTCCTGTCATCAGTCCTCCCAGTTCCTTACCGACTGACAGACCGACTCAGACACCGAGATATTATAGTTATACTCGTGATTCCCTTGATGCGTTACCTTTATTCAATGGCCATGTACATAGTCTTGAAGCATGGTTTGCAGCCATTCGTTCTCGTGCTAGTGCTCTAGCTGAAGGTCCTCCTTCAGAGGAAAGCCTTATCAGAATTGCTAAAGAAGCTCTTTATCGATCTCCTGCTGCTGTTCACGTTGTTGATCTCCTTGATATGCGAGACTTCAGGAATCTTACTAGGTGGTCACAATATGAGGAACTGATTCGTTCTTTCCTTGTCCCAGTAAAAACAGCTGATCCATATGTCGTTCTTAGAGAACTAGTGAATGCTACACCCATGAGTACTGAATCGTTGAGTGCATTTGCTGTTAGATTAGATAAACTTTTATCATCATTTATCAATGCTGTCCAATCATCATCTTTTCTCTCTGAAGAGGCTAAACCATTTACAGAATCAATTGCTAAAATAGCAGCTTTTGGAGCAATTAAAGAACTAATGCCGCCTGCTTCTGTGTGTGCTTATGAGGCTGATCCTCCAACTGTAACGATGGAACCACTTACAGCCTTAAATCATGTACGTTCCTTGTGCCCCCAGGGTACTTTCCCTTGTATTAAAAGTAATGTCACAAATATGCCTCAGTCTGCACCACCTCTTGTTTGCGCCACAGAGACAAATCGTAGTCGTCAACCATCTCCGAGATCATCAAGAACCAGTGTACAGAGTCGTTATACACCTCGTAGTATTCATAGTACATTCAGTAACCATAGTCGGCGGAATTGTTACAACTGTGGTTTCCGTGGACATATTGCAATTAATTGTCCTGATAGTTATCCTAAGAGACGTCGTACTGATGATGAGTACTCAGATCTTCCTTACTGTACTTATCATAGAATACATGGACATGGCACATCTGAGTGTAATGCTCTCTATAACCTTCAGTACTCTAGATCTTTCCGTGGTCGTTCCAACCGCAGAACCCGTCGAGGAAACAGATCTCGTGGTTTTCAAAATAACCAGAACCAGGCTCATTCTTTCAATTCTCAACCTAACCAGAACCAGGCTCGATTTTCCAATTCGGGGGAATTCGAGCGCCCCAGTCAAACCGTCCCATGGTGACAGTAGGTGATAATGAGTACACCATCCCCGTTCACAACTCCTTTGAAGCCTTAAGCAGTCTCGAGAATGACAACCCTGCCGAGGTTGTTGCTTCACATGTCTCTGACACAGATGATTTTGGGGATGGAGTAGAACAAGTCTTTTCTGATGAAAATCCACCTTTTTGTTTGCACGTAACTTCCAATGCAACCATAGGCCCTATAGTGCAAGCATCTGTTTATAATGCGCCCGTTCAATTGTTCATGGACTCTGGTGCGCAAATCAATATTATTAGGTCTAGTTTGTTTAAGGATAAGAAGTTACGACATGTCCTTCTCGTAGAACCGACTCCTGTGTCCTCCCTTAGTGGAGTATCTGGTTCTCACCTGCGTGTCCGAGGTACGACTGCCCTAACCTTTTCTATCCAAGGTAGAGACTTCACTGTTTCCTTCCTTGTTGTCGACCAGATTACTTTCCCTGGTGACCTTCTACTGGGATTTGCTTCCATGCGAGACTTACGCATTGTGCTCGACCCTTATCGATGGCATGCACAAATTGACGACTTGATCGTTCCATTCTGGGGTTACCAGCTTGGATCAGAAATCTGTCATACTGCTGCAGAGTATGATGTACGGATTAAGTCCTTACAAGCTAATGCTTTCTCCAGTAGCGTACCCAAGCGGTCAGGCACTGGTAATACTGTCACTCCCATCAGTGTTCCACCTATACCTTCAGAATTGCAGGATAGTCCGATGCCTCAAGTGTCCGAGGACGCTCAGATTGCCTTGAGTGCTCAACCTATCCCTGCAATGCCTGCTAGTTCGAGTAGTAGTTTCTCCACAGGGGACGCCTTGTCGGAAAACAATTACTTGCAACTAGTAATGCCATCTCTTGTTGACGTCACATGCCGTCTGCAGAAAGACGTTTCTGTTGCGGCTAGTGCTCTCACTAGAGTGTCTGTAGTTGTTCCTAGTGTTCCAGATGGTGATAACGTCCTAGTTGACAGTGATTCCTGCAAAGTAAAAGGTCTATTTGTTGAACCATCCTTACATGTTGTAAGAGATAGTAAGATCCATTTCTACCTGGCCAACACTTCTGGTCACAGTGTTCGCCTTAGAGCAAATACCAATCTTGTTGACCTTGTTCACTATCCTTACCCTGTTCAGGTAGAGGATGAGTTGTCACCTGACCAGTGGGTCGGTGCTATTTCTGCCGGGGAGACCTCATCCACCTCACTGGATCAATCTGTTCCACCAGTTGAGGAGAAAGACTTAGCTTCCACTGACTTCCCAGATGAAGTCAAGCGTTTGTTGACTCTGCTGAACAAACGTCGTAAAGCCATTGCTTTACCAGGTGAGAAGATGGGTATAACGAACTTATTGTCCCATCGTATTCCACTTGAACCTGGTACTAGACCTATCTACATACCTGCGTACAGAATGCCTCATTCACAAGTTGCTGTCGCAGAAGAATTGATCAATCAAATGCTTGATGATGG
This sequence comes from Cherax quadricarinatus, assembly GCF_038502225.1. Taxonomy (NCBI): domain Eukaryota; kingdom Metazoa; phylum Arthropoda; class Malacostraca; order Decapoda; family Parastacidae; genus Cherax; species Cherax quadricarinatus. The sequence continues at coordinate 11,615,804 of NC_091354.1, forward strand.
AGTTATTGCACCTAGCAATTCCCCTTGGAATGCACCCTTGATACTAGTACCTAAGAAGGATGGTACTTGGCGTCCAGTAATTGACTTTAGGAAGTTAAACGCAAAAACCATTCCAGATCGCTTTCCACTCCCTGTACTGGGTGATCTTTTACGTAATATTGGAGATAACAAAGTCTTTTCAACCCTAGATTTGTTACAAGGGTTTTGGCAAGTCCCTCTTCACGAGGACAGCCAAGAACTAACTGCATTCTCCACTCCTACAGGTCATTATCACTTCCTCCGTATGGCATTTGGATTACGATCTTCCCCTATCACGTTCTCAAGGCTCATGACTAATATCTTTAGAGGTCTCATAGGTAATGCACTTATGGTGTACTTAGATGACGTAATCGTCATGTCTAAAGACGTGGATACACACTTGAAAAGACTTGATGTAGTACTTGGTAAGCTTGAAGAAGCCAATTTAAAGATCAAACTGTCAAAATGTCAATTTTTCAGATCAGAAATTAAGTTTCTTGGTCACGTAGTCACTTCTAGAGGGGTTACGACTGACCAAAGTAAAGTAACTGCAGTACTAAATTTTCCAACTCCCAAAACTGCTGATGCCGTAAGATCCTTTGTGGGCTTAGCAGGTTTTTATAGAGCTTTCATTGCCAATTTTTCTTCCATAGCTGCTCCTCTAACTGAGTTGCTTAAGAAAGATGCTCCTTTTGTTTGGACCTTCCGTCAAGAAAGAGCATTCCAAACTCTAAAAGAAAAGCTAACTTCTGCTCCAATTTTGAAATTTCCAGATTTTTCTAAGCCTTTCTATCTGACAACTGATGCTAGTTCAATTGGCATAGGTGCCGTACTAGCTCAGAAGACCGATGGCAAGTACAACGCAGTTGCATTTGCTAGCCGAGTCCTTACAAAGGCTGAACGTAATTATACAGTAACTGAGCAAGAAGCTTTAGCAATAGTATGGTCCTTAAAGCACTTCCGAGACATTATTTATCAGTACTCTGTTCATGTCTTGACAGATCATGCTCCACTGATACCCTTATTCCAGAACAAACAACCTACTGGAAGGTTAGCTAGATGGACTTTGACTATCCAAGAGTTCAATCCCACCTTTGAGCATTTACCTGGCAAGTCAAATGTAGTCGCAGATGCCTTATCGCGACATGTTAGTATAGTAATTGCAGACCCTCCATTTAGTGCTGAAGATGTAAAGAATGCTCAACGAACAGATCCCATGTGGTCTGGTGTGATTCGATTCCTGCTCCAGGAAGATCTTATTCTGAATGTGAAGCCACCAGCACCCATCAGTGACTTTCTCATGAACCAAGAATTACTGTATCGAACAGCCGAGTTGGGTACTCCAAGCAGAAGAGTATACCAGTTAGTAATTCCACAGTCACTAGTGAATGTAGCTTTACAGCTAGTTCACGATGTACCAGGTGTTGCACACCCTGGTATGGATCGTTCAGTAAAACAAGCCAGATTGAAATACTTTTGGCCTCGTATGGCAACTGATATTTCTGAGTATGTTAGGAAATGTAGTGTCTGCATGCAACATAAAGGCAATGCTAATGGTCCTAATCCAATCCAAGTGTATCCAACTACTAGCGAACCTTGGGAAAGAGTTGCGCTAGATTTGTTAACTAATTTCCAATGTTCCCTCCAAGGTAACAAACATCTGTGTGTTATGGTAGACCATTTCACCAGATATTGCGAGTTAGTTCCTATTGCAGATAAGACTGCCGAGACAGTAGCTAAAGCGTTTAAAGAACGCATTATCTGCAGGCATACCACCCCTAAGTCCCTAGTAACAGATAATGGAGGTGAATTCTGTAATGAAATTCTTGAAAATTTGTGTACCTTGTACAAGATCACTAAATCCACCATTGTTCCTCATCATCCTGCCAGCAATGGGTTAGCGGAACGAACCAATAAGAAAGTACTTGATGTCTTGAGAGCCACTATCAATCCCAATAGTGAAACTTGGGATGAAGTTATACCTGATGTGCAGTGTGCTATAAATTCTGCTTACAATGTTTCTATTGGTGACACTCCACATTATGCATTGTACGGTGTAGATAAACGTTTGCCTTATGAGTTGTTGTATTCTAATCCGAAACCAAATTACAACCCTGATGATTTCGTAGCAACTCGTACCAGCTTAGCTCAAAGTGTTTTTAGAAGAATCCGTGAAACACTTCATAAATCAACAGCTGAATTTACAAGAGTCGCAAACACTCGATCAAAGCCATCCAAAATCAAAGTAGGTTCGAGAGTTATGCTGACTAATTTTAACAAAACGTCTGCAATGCCAAAGCTTGATCAAAGGTTTGTTGGTCCTTATCGAGTAGTTGAACATTTCACTGGAAATAAGTATAAGGTTAGAGAGATTAGTACTGGTCAGTATAAAGAATCGCATTTGGATCATATGAAGTTAGTATGTGATGATAATGATGTTCCAACCCAGACTAATGTGACAGACTCTGACAATCCTCCTGATCCTGTACTCTCTTCCTCTGATACTCAGTCAGACGATCAACCTGAATGTCGTTATTCCCTACGTACACGACAGGTATTGAGAAATCCTCAAGTATCATTTGTAACTTCCAATTCAGATTCGCCTCAAATACAGCATGAGTTAGCCTATGCTACAGAGTTTGATCCTCCCAGAGATGACACCCATTCTGCATATGCCAATCTTACCCTAGCAGAGTTGGGGTTAAATGTAAATAACCTGTATAGATGAATAATTACAGTATCAACTTATCAGTATTCAAGAATTTTTTTTTTGTGTTCATGTTCTCTCCGCATTCTGAGAGTTAACAGTCTAGATTTGCGTGCACCGAATCTGCCTTTCTGTTAAACACTCTTTCTTTGTATATATTCCTTCCTCAGAATCCGTAGATCACACGAATACAGATCGATCGATCAAAATTTTTTTTTTATCACTTGTATTCTCAACGTAGAGTTCGTTGTTCAATTGTTGAGTTTTAAGTTGTACTATCGTATACCTTGTATTGCATTACAGTTTCAGTTACGTAAGCTTTCATTCCATTGTTCTACTTATGTATTTTTAATGTTTAATGTTGTGTACTTTGACATTGTATAGAATCAGCCCAAGCCGTATACCTACCATCTCTAGTTTGTATTAGTTGTATGTCGGGACGACATACGTTAGCGTCGCCGAGCTCTCAGTAGTATTAACCAGTTACCAGTCTCAGTAGTAGTAACCAGTTACCAGTCTCAGTAGTAGTAACCAGTTACCAGTACCGTCTGACTCAACGATCAACCGTCTCTTGAGTCACGGTCTTTCATATTGTGCTGACCTCAGCAGTATTCAAAGACCCACTGGGTACTGGGCAGCCGGCGAGCCAGTATATCGAGTAGTAGCAAGGAGATAGGTAACGGCTGGCAGGTCTCTCTCCACATATCGCCAATATACGTATAACAGCCTACGTGAGTATTTCTACCCTAATCCACGTATCGAACTCCCACATGATACCTGTGGGACCCCACTCGTCACAGGCACCCACTGTGATACCTCTTCATGTACCATGACTCGTTGTTGCCTCCCTGTCAGGTATTCTCTGATCCATTGCAGTGCCCTCCCTGTTATACATGCCTGATCCTCCAGCTGCTGCACTAATCTCTTCTGAGGAACTTGTGTCGAAGGCCTTCCTGCTGTCTGGGAAATGCAATGCGCCCACTCCTCTCTCTCATGTCTTACTTCTGTTACCTTGTAATAAAACTCCAGAAGGTTTGTGACACAGAATTTGCCTTCCATGAATCCATGCTGGTTGTCATTTATAATCTTGTTCTGTTCCAGGTGCTCCACCACTCTCCTCTTGATAATCTTCTCCAAGACTTTCTTAAAAATGAGGACTACATTTGCCATCTTCGATATCTCAGGTAACTTCCCAGTTTCAAGGGATGTATTGAAGATTGTGGTTAGTGGCATGCACAGCATCTCTGCTCCTTCTCTAAGGACCCACAGGGAGATGTTGTCCAGTCCCTCCACCTTTGAGGCATCAAGGTCACTTAGCAACTTCTGCACCTCCTCCTCCATTGTTCATATGTCACTTGTTGGTATTTTCCCTGTTGATGTTCCCCTCTGTGCTGTCTTCCCAGAGCCCTCCCTATGTCTACTGTAAATACTGCCTTAAATCTCCTGTTTAGCTCCTCACATACAGGGCCGGATTACCGCATAGGCAAACTAGGCATTTGCCTAGGGCCCCGCGGTCCAAGGGGTTCAGGGGCTCATCCAAGACTGCGCACATGGTGCAAGTGCAAAGGGGTCCCTCCCTAAAAAGTTCAAGTGTTTGGAGAGTAAAATTGATTTTTAAAAATTAATCAAAACAAAAATAAATAATGAAATAAAATAAAATAAAAATAAATAAACCTAACCATAGATGGCAACACTCAACACGCCTTTGTTTACATCAGAACAGCTGTGTTTTCCCGCTAATGGGTGAGTATGGGAGATTCCTCTCCAATTTTCTGTAGTAATTACACGTTATCTAGACTTGTACTGTGACAAATTAACTGAAGTGTTGTTGATAGACATTGATGTGTATGGATAAATGTCTGTTTTCGCCTCTAAATGTTAAGGGAGGTACCTGATAGGGTTACTTGACCAGTAAAGACGCATGGACCAGTAAAGACGCATTTTTGGTAAAAATACTATAAAGAAAATCCAAAAAACGCAAACTGACTTCCGTTTGTAGGTTTTAAAAGCACTTTGTCCTGTCTTTAAGTCTTCATCATTTCAATAACAGATCTCAATTGATTGATGTTCTACATCACTTCCGTCGCAAATGCTTAGTTTTCAAGTTGCGACGGAAGTGATGTAGAACATCAATTAATTTACTACATATTTCCCCAGAAACACATAAGCTACATCAGAAAATCGTTGGTTGGGTGAAACTGAAAATTGTCCCTGCATTCTTTAATTCTCATGTCCTTATCTATGGTGGTAGGCCATATATCATGCAAAACATAATGATTAGTTTAGTTATGAAAATGGTAATATAAATACCATTGTGCATTGTTCTTGGACTCGGTATGATTTCTGTTTAAGTAAATTGGAGATCAAGGAGGATGAATTAGTAAAATATTCGTAGCCCAAATCACTAACCTAATCTATGGTAAAAGTTCTGTATATGACTCCTTTCTGGTAACGTTTTGAATTTTTAGATGCGCAGCCAGAGGAAAGGGGGCTACAAGGGCCATATCCCCCCAAGTGACAGAAAAAAAAATAATAATAATTAAAAAATTAATAATAATTGATAATGAAAAATTTGTATTTGCATGATTACAGACAGTGATACATCCTCATTATGGCATCTCGTGAACGTGATGTTGGACGTTCTTATGCGAGTGGGTCACAGAAAAGAAAAGAAAATTCAAGAAGAAGAACAGAAAAAGAAAGATGTAGGAAGCTGCAGAAAGATCACAGACATGCTCACGATACGTCAGATCATACAGGAAGCCCTCCCTCCATTATTTCTCAGCCAGCATCTACTTCTTTTGTGTCTCCTCTCAATGTCTCAACGGACATTTCATCCACAGGATTTGTCTTAAAAGATCCTACCTCATGGCCAAATGTAATCCCAGATTCTCTACGTAATGCTTTCATTGCAGAAAACTTCAGTCAAACTCTGAACATTGACTTTAGGAAATCAGCAAGGATTTATGATGATGGAAGTCGTCGTTGTTTAAAGTCATCTATGTTTTATAGGAAGCTTGCAAATTCAGAAACTGGGAAAAGATCATGGATGGTATACTCTGAAAGCTCAGGAAAAGTGTACTGTTCAGCATGCAAGCTATTTTCTACCAAAGAAAATACCTTCACACAGGGGTTCAATGACTGGAAAAATTCCAAGCGTTTCGAGGAACATGAAAACAGCACCACTCACAGGAGCTGCATTTCAGCCAGTGTATTTCGTGCACAGAAAAAAGGCTTATTGGATTCTCATTTGGAAAATCAAACTGAAAAAGAGCGCAGTTATTGGAGAAAAGTTCTAGAAAGAGTTGTTGCTGTTGTAAAATTCTTAGCTCTAAGAGGACTTGCTTTCCGTGGAGAAAATGAGGTTTTTGGTTCGGAAAACAATGGCAATTTCCTAGGGATCATAGAACTGTTAGCACAATTCGATCCATTCTTAGCAAATCATGTGTCACGCCTTGGGAATGCAGGAAGAGGCACTGTATCTTACATGTCATCTCCTATATGCAATGAATTTATTGAACTGATGACTAAGAAGGTCCTCAATAACATCATAGCAGCTGTGAAAACTGCAAAATACTTTGCAATAAGTGTAGATTCAACACCATATATTTCACATACAGATCAATTGACATTCATTGCTCGCTTTGTCGACTCCAGTGGTAAGCCTGTAGAGCACTTTATAAAATTCATTCCTCTTTCAGGCCATGATGGAGAAACAATGATGAATGTAGTACTGGATACTCTGCTTGAACATGATCTCTCTATTATGGATTGCCATGGCCAGAGCTACGACAATGCAAGTAACATGTCGGGTAAATATAATGGATTGCAAGCCCGTATCAAGCAAATCAACCCACTTGCTGAATATGTGCCCTGCTCAGCACATTCTCTTAATCTTGTTGGGTCATGTGCTGCGGAGTGTTGTGTCGCTGCAGTTTCATTTTTTGGCTTTTACAAGCACTCTTTAATTTTTTCTCTGCTTCAATGCATCGGTGGAGTATACTCAAGTCAACCATTCATGGAGATGTCATCAAATCATCAACAAGGTGGTCAGCGCAGCATGATGCAACACATGCTTTGAAAGACAGCTTTGCTGAAATACGTTCTGCTTTGATCCAAATAGCAGAGGATGAAGACCAGACAGCAACTACAAGAAGCGAAGCAGCCAGCTTAGCATCAAAATTGGAAGATTTTGAATTGGCCTTACTCTGTGTGCTTTGGGACTGTATACTGGAACGGTTAAATGCCCCGAACAAGACACTTCAGAAAATTGAAATTGAAATGGCTACTTGTGCTAACCTCTATGCAGGCTTAGTGGAATTTGTAAGCTCACTTCGCAATGATGAAGCTTTTGAAATGTTTGAAGAGAAAGCTAAACTGCTGGTGAAAGACTGCAGTTACCGGGCAGATCATCAGCGGTCAAGGAAGAGGAAACGCAATTTTGAAGAGTCAGACAATGAAATTGTGTTGCTACCAAGGCAGAAATGTAAGACAGCTACATACTTCGTCATTCTGGATTCACTGATTACATAATTGGTGAAAAGAAAAGAAATATACCAGAATCTCAATGACAAGTTTGGATTTCTGTTCAAAATTACTACTATGCCAGATGCAGAATTGAGAGAAGCTGCATTAAAGTTGCAACAACACCTTTCAGCAGATGTTCAGGACAAATTTGTTGAAGAAATAGTTCATTTTTCTGGGTATATGAATCAGATTAAAGCTCCACCTGAAAAATGTGCGCCCTCAGCTGCTTTGAAACATTTAAGAAATGCAGGTATCTCAGAAACCTTCCCTAATGTTGACATAGTGTATCGCCTTTACCTAACACTTCCAGCTACTAACTGTGAAGGAGAACGTTCATTTTCTGTTTTGAAAAGAGTGAAAAACCAGCTCCGTTCAACAATGAGCCAAGACAAATTGTGTAACCTAGCCTTGTTGACCATTGAGTCTGATCTAACAAGAAATATTGATTTTCAGAATATAATTGATGATTTTGCCAATATGAAATCCAGAAAAAAGTTTATTTAAGAAGTGCCTGTGAATATAAACAATTCTTTACTTTCTTGAGTTTATATGATTTGATAGTCTTATGCATGATGCAATGATAACAATAATGGTCAGTGATTTATAAAGGGAATAATAGTGCTGTAGTGGTTATGCTGAATATAATAGGTACATGATGTCACTACTTTATAGCCTAATCTAGTAATACTATGCTGTCCTGAGTTTATTCTCTTTAAAATGCATAATTTAACAAGATAGTTATAATGGCTGTTGGTAAATGGTTTTGGTTGTCTTGATGTACTTTCCCTATTAAATTTAATCTAAATAGCCAGAATGTATTTAATTAGACCTTACACAGGCTCACACCGACCCCCCACCCCACCCCCAAGCTGGTAGGGGTCGCTTCGCTTACCCGTAACTCAAAGGGGCCCCGCCAATCTGAATAGCCTAGGGCCCGGAGACTTCTTAATCCGGCCCTGCTCACATACCTCACATACCATATGCTGCATAAGTGTCTCAATCTTCAACTTGTCGGTTTTTCAAACCATTCATCACAACTGTCAGACACGGCAGCATCATGGGGTCTTGTTACAAAGAATTCTTCAACACTTGTTCAACCTTTGGACGAAGACCTACTTCGACTAGTGGATGGTACCACTATGACCCCGCCTCCATCTGCTTCACGTCACCTCACTACAGTATATAAGCCACGTCTACGGCCCTATGCTGTACATTCTACAAGATTGATGGACTGAACACATCGACTCCAGGTTGAGGGACTGATTACCTCATTCTCCTCCTCTCCTTACGCCTTCCTCTTTGTATTGGACTGATGAAGCCACTGTGTGGCGAAACGTTTCCTGAATAAAGATTCCCATATGCTGCATAAGTGTCTCAATCTTCAACTTGTCGGTTTTTCAAACCATTCATCACAACTGTCAGACACGGCAGCATCATGGGGTCTTGTTACAAAGAATTCTTCAACACTTGTTCAACCTTTGGACGAAGACCTACTTCGACTAGTGGATGGTACCACTATGACCCCGCCTCCATCTGCTTCACGTCACCTCACTACAGTATATAAGCCACGTCTACGGCCCTATGCTGTACATTCTACAAGATTGATGGACTGAACACATCGACTCCAGGTTGAGGGACTGATTACCTCATTCTCCTCCTCTCCTTACGCCTTCCTCTTTGTATTGGACTGATGAAGCCACTGTGTGGCGAAACGTTTCCTGAATAAAGATTCCCATATGCTGCATAAGTGTCTCAATCTTCAACTTGTCGGTTTTTCAAACCATTCATCACATCCCTTAGGCCCTACAGCAACCCCCTAAGGCTTAGGGGGTTGCTGTAGGGTTGGGGTTTGTGGTGTGGGGGTGGGGACAGAGGGATCCATGTGTGATTGTTGGCTTAGATTGTTCAGTTGTCTTGGGGTTGTTGTGGTTGGAGCTCTTCTGCTGATGTTTCTGGGGGGGGGTTTGCCCTTCTACCTGTGTCTGGGTTATTCTGCTTCTCTTTGTCTCTTCCTCCCATTCCTCCTTTTGCTTTTGCACTCTGTCAGTATCCTCCTTTCCTCTTGCGTTCTGTCTCGGTCGAGGTACACACTCTGGAATTCGAGTTTGTCTCTCAGCCGTGGTTCGAGTTGATTCTGCCTTGAAAATTACTTTGAGAGGCCGCTTCCTTCTCCTTGCGAATCACTCAATTCTCCGAAAATTTGCCACCAGGGTCATGTCGCCCTCGCCTAATTGCCTTCATGATACCTTCATTCGCTTTTATCTCCTCCTGTGTGTGTGTGTGTGTGTGTGTGTGTGTGTGTGTGACCCAATTAATATTTGCATTAATAACTCATAGTTGTGACCAGGTGTGGACGTGTGAATTGCTCATTACTTTGTAATTTGTTCATGAGTGTAACCATGTTTAGACGTGTAGATTATTCATTACCTTTGTAACTTGGTCATGATTGTGACTAGATCTACCTGGAGTTCATTACCTTCGTACCTTGTTCAGTTATCAGAACTTCGGGGCCCAGTCCTTGGACCCATTATATACCTCTGTAATCCTTTGACTACCGCCCACAGGATGGGTATGGGGTGCATAATAAACATATTAAACTGACTGTATTTATGTATGTGTGTTTATCATGTGGATTATCCCAGTTGTGGAAAATTGCATTTATCTGAATGTAACTAATAATGTACATAACAGTAAATGATAACAAAGATAATTATTATTTATCAAACAAGTGCAACCGTAATAGACCACATATGGACCAATATACTAGCCCCCCTTAAATCAGGGATAATCACAGATAGCACTACAGACCACTACCCTACCTTCCTCTTGTCAAACATTAGTAAACCACCACTTGAATACAACAAAGTTTCACTTAGACTCCATGATGAGGCCTAGAGTAAGGAAGTTCACAGCTGACCTAGAGACTGTTGACTGGCCTACAGAATTCCCCAAGGCCAATGGTATTGATGACTGGACAGACATTTTTCTTAACAAATTACTTAGACTATACAACAAACATTGTCCTATAAAAACGAAACAGATCACAAACAAACGGCTTGGTTGCCCATGGCTAACCAGCACCATTCTGAAATCCATTGATAAGAAACACCAATATGAAAAGCAATATAGACAGGGCTTAATACACAAAGATATTCTTAAACACTATTCATCAGTCCTCACCAAAGTAATAAAGAAAGCCAAACAACTATACTACTCCAGTAGATTCACTGACACAAGAGGAGATATAAAAAAGACCTGGAAAACACTCTCTCAGATTCTAGGGACCCACAAACTGAAAAAAACCAAGAATATTGTCCTAACTAAACCTAATGAAACACCACTGCATCCCACTGACACAGCTAACAAGATAAAAGACTTCTTCTCAACCATAGGTTCTAATCTCGCCAATAAAATCCCACGTACCAATGCCCATGCTGGGGACTACCTAGATGGGAAATTCCCAAATTCCTTCTATCTTGCTCCAACTGAGCCCACGGAAGTCACCGAGATTATAAAGTCACTTAAAAATAACTCGGGGAATCTGTCTCGTGTCCCACCATTATTGTACAAGAGAGCGGCCCATGTCCTCTCGCATGCTATCTCATTACTTTTTAACACGTCACTAGAAACTAGCACCTTCCCGAAACTACTCAAGACAGCAAGGGTTACACCAATACATAAAGGTGGTGACCCTACAGATTTAAACAATTATAGGCCAATATCAAACTTACCATTGCTATCCAAAATCTTTGAGAAACTCGTGCACAGGAGACTATATTCATTTATAACGGCACTAAACATACTCAACCCCTGCCAATTTGGATTCAGGAAAAATAAAAGCACTAACGATGCAATCATAAAAATGCTAGATCTGCTTTACACAGCATTGGAAAATAAGGAATATCCACTAGGAATTTTTATTGACCTAAGAAAAGCTTTTGACACAGTAGACCACGGCATCCTACTCCACAAACTTGACCATTATGGTATAAGAGGCCATGCGCTTGCATATTTCAAATCTTACCTTACTAATAGGTATCAGTATGTCACCATTAAAGACACAGCATCAACAACACAACCACTTGATACTGGAGTTCCACAGGGAAGTGTCCTTGATCCCCTGCTCTTCCTCACATACATCAATGATCTTCCAAACGTTTCTCAACACCTGAACCCCATTCTCTTTGCTGACGACACGACTTATGTCATCTCTCACCCTAATCTTGCCACCCTCAACACCATTGTTAATGAGGAGCTGATCAAAATATCGACTTGGATGACAGCCAATAAACTTACGCTTAACACTGACAAAACCTACTACATTATGTTTGGTAGCAGAGCAGGAGATGGGCAAATTAACATTAAGACCGACAACACTCTAATTGCCAGGCATAATGAGGGCAAATTCCTAGGCCTATACCTCGACAACAACCTGAACTTCAGCACCCATATCCAACACATAACCAAAAAAGTATCCAAAACGGTTGGGATCCTTTCCAAGATACGATACTACGTGCCGCAAACTGCCCTTCTCACACTATACCATTCACTTATATATCCATACCTCACCTATGCTATCTGTGCTTGGGGTTCAACTGCAGCAACACACATAAAGCCAATAATAACCCAACAAAAAGCCACAATAAGAATAATCACTAAATCCCATCCCTGGCAACACACCCCCCACTCTTCATAGATCTAAACTTACTCCCTGTTCAGTACATCCACACTTTCTACTGTGCAATCTACATCTACAGGACCTTAAATTCCAATATTAACCTTGACCTAAAAAGCTTTCCTGATAGTTGTGACAGAACCCACAGGCACAACACCAGACACAAACATCTCTATGACATTCCCCGTGTCCAACTAAACCTTTACAAAAATTCAATGTATGTCAAAGGCCCTAAAATCTGGAACACCCTACCTGAAAATTCTAAAACTGCAGACACATTCATCACCTTCAAAACTACCATCAGAAAACATCTTATCTCCCTGATACACCCTGTCAACTAATTACACGAATGCCACCTGGTGGTTAACACTTACACTCACTCACCCATTTGATCATAAACAGAAATATCAATCTCAATCTCAAAATAATGAATCTTAACTAGCCATAAGTTGGCCTGTGATACTCCAATACTGAAACTATGTGTAGTGCCAAAACAAAAGCATTCACATTGCTAAACTCACAAACTAGTATTTAGTCACTTAGCCATAATACCAACTTACCTCAGAATTTTGTAATATTTTAAACTTTAGATTTAATTTAAGTCTGCCCGAAATGCCTAGCCATGCTAGGTGTTCTAGTGGTACACTCTGTAATTATTATTTTACTACATGTAAACCACACAATAACCAAATTCTGTAAACTCAGCATTGTAATCCTTATAAAGAATAAACTTTGAATTTGAATTTGAATTTGAATGTTACATAGACAAGTAGGAATTTGGGACACCTAGGTCGCAAAAAATGTCCCCCTTCGATACCTACCACTGTCATAACCACAAGTTGCTCTGGTCACAGACCGGGCCGCGGGGGCGTTGACCCCCGAAACTCTCTCCAGGTAAACTTCAGGTAAACACCAGGAATACTGGTAAATATATAAATTTGTGGACTGTATATTAAAAATAATAAATGGTTATATATATACACAATTACATAACAGAAGGAAAATATATCTTAATATCACTCACCAATTTGACTGGAGATTAATGTGTATCATACTCAGAAAACCTCACTCTAACTAAATCTATGAAAATAATGCTGGCCAGAATTACACACAAATCTAGAGAGCTTATCTGAGGTTCCTGGAGCTGTCTTGTCCAGTCGTCTGATATCTCAAGTTATGCAGGAATGCACATCCACCAATTTCGCCTCCTATTTGAGAGGTGTCAACACAATTTTAACCTCTAGAGCACGAAAAATTCTTCCCATTACACCAACGTTTGTACAAAATTCAAAACCAAGATGGCGAGTCTCGTCTGCGCAGACGCAGGCTTTCCGTTTTCTATGACATAAATATTATTAAATACAGTATGGCCATCTATTTACATATAAATACTGAATTTCTGGAAAATATATACAGCATTTTCCACACCAGTAATTGACCATGCGAGTAGTGTATGATTCACTCCTATATGTAAACACGTGTTGCAACACTGGCACTGTTGTTGACAAGAATGAACTGGAGGCTTGATACGGTTTAATTTATCTATTACAGGACCATTTTCATCCTGCGGTCTGGAGTAGAAATATAATTCAAGCCCAAATATAACTAAAGAAACCAAAGGAAATAAAATGTTTTATTTTACTGGATTATCCTTAGACAGACCTACTTAATGTACTATCTATATATAGGCCTATAACACCAGTGTACATCTAGACTATTATAAAAGTTCCAGTGTATATTTGTAAAAGCCTCAATAAAAACTTTGGTTATTGCAAATGTTACACGGGATTAATGTTGTTGCCTCACTGATGTACGATAATACCCGGAAAAAATGATTCCGGGAAGGCAAATTACAATATATACGTTTTAGAAAATATTAATGTCTGGTCTGAAAAAAACTTTATGTATCTAAGGTCAAGTTAAGCATAATTTAAGCTTTTCTTTTGCTATAGACTGATTCATTTAAACTTTTCTTGATGGGATGTGAAATATTTTACTGTTTATAATATATTTAAATATTAATCAAATAATTGTAAATGATCTCTAGGTTAGTAAGGTTGAGTCTATAATAAACTAAGTTATTTTGAAACTGTCTGCATAAATAAAAATAATATTCTTATACAAGATAATCAGAACAAGAAAAATGTAAAATTATAATTTTTTAAGCATTTAGAATAATATTACAGCAGGTTCAATGCTATGTTTAATACCGTAAAACTATAAAATTTCCCAAATCTCTTAAAAACAAAAAGGAAATGTATGTAAAAATATGATTTATCAAGGCTGGATGTGGAGTTGATAAGAGTGGATGTGCATAACAAAAATTATAATTATAATTTTTTCTAAACGCGTTGAGTACTATTAAAGCAGTTCCATCGCCATATTTAACATTACGAAACTTAGTATTTCTTAATTTCTCAAAAGCAAAGACGAAATATATGTAAAAAAACAGGAATAAACAAGTTATTGAGAGTAAACGATAAGAGTGAGAGTGAGGGACGACGACCTGGAGGATGGTCTGTGTACATCACTCAGACCGCTGCTCTCATTCTCAAGTTTTCCTATTATATCTCATCAATTTATCCACCCTGACGGTGCTATATTTTATACCAGACTTGTGAGGGTTGAGGCTGGTGGATCCTCCCTTCTGGTGGCGGGTAAGTCAAGTTTATAATGGTTGAAACACCTGTGTAACGGGGGGCAACACGCAACATTGTCTTCAAGTTACAATGAACTTAAATGTTAAACGTTTTCTCAGCATTATTAACCCTGGAGGGGTAATATCCCAGGATAATCTGGAAGGTTAATATCCCAGTATAACCCAATAAGGAATAGCAATGCGGCTTATCTCTATAGGGGCCCATTGGTGCTCATTAAAAAAAAGGGGTGTGAACCACAAGTTATAGTACGTAATTTTCTATATAAAGCCATTGTAAAAGTTCAAAATAATGTAAAAGGCCTAAATGAGCAAATACTTAGACCCTGGGTACCAGTTTCCTGCTGTGTGATTATGGGCAGTAGGTGTTTTGGACTCATGATTGGTGATGAAAGTTATTAAGTTTATTTAGGCACAGGTACGCATAAATACAATTATCATATATAGTGTGAATTACCTAAGATAACTCCAAAAATCTCAAAGTGACTTATTTCCATTGGGGTTTGTATTATTTCCATTGGGGTCCGTACCCCAGTCACTGGTTGGGGACTGTATCTTATTTCCATTTTTTTTTAATTTTGTCCCCCCGGGATGCGACCCACAGCACTTAAATACAGTTATCATACATAATGTAAATTCCCTAGGATAACCCAAACAAGTCAGATTAAGTGATTTATTTCCATTGGGGTCCTTACCTTGATCACTGGTCAGGGACAGTCTTGTCTTATTTCTGTTGGGGGCCTTTTAATCCTTTCCCTCAGGATGCAACCCAAGCTAGTCAACTAACACTCAGGTACCTACTCACTGCGAGGTAAACAGGGACAGCAAGTGTAAAGAAACATGCCCAATGTTTTACCTGTTCTGGGGAGCGATACCTGGTCCCTCAGTATGTGACCTGCAGCACACCTGCACAATTAAGAATGATTGTACAATTTTTGGATGATTACTTTTATCTTACATTGTAATATAGGTGCAAGTTACATGGGATAACCCAAAAATGTCAAAGTGACTTATTAACCCTAGTAGAAATAAATCACTGACTTTGAGTTATCGTAAGTAATATATAATACACATACGTTGCTATGTAAGAAAATTGTAATCGTCTAAAAATTGCTCAATTGTATCTAAATAAACTTACTACTGCTCGAGCCATGAGTGCCCAGTTGTGAACCCAGTGCCCTACCGTAGTGGCATATTTAATACGGCCTCTCCTTACATAATGACGGAGTTCCGTTCCTAAGACCACGTTATTAAACGAATTTGTCACTAAGTGAGGAACATACGTACTATATTGGTAGTGAGTTTGTGTCAGCCATCTTTGATATTGTTTTAATGTCACCTTTGCACTATTCATAACCTTTCTTGTACGTTTTTAAATGTTTATACAGTAGTGTACTGTATATTGAAATAAACAAAATAAGAGGAAATGAGCTCTAATATACATTATTTAGGTATGAATTCTGGTCACAAAGCCTGTTGTTGTAAGTCCGAGGCATTGGTAAACGAGGCTGTGCAACACTTAGGTATTTCTATTGAAATGTCTGAACCATCAGGGGCTTTAACAGTCTAATACAGAAATGAAAACAGTCCTTTGTAGTAAATTGAATAGAAAGAGTGGAGCAAGGCAGGGTAATATTTGATTTGAGTGCAGTTTGTTCCTCAAAATGTCCAAAATTAGTAGGTTTTTGCTATGTACATACAGTGAATCCTCAGTATAACTTACGTCTATATAACAGACTCCTGAAATATTGGACAGAATCCCCTGAGTAAATTGTACTTTTAACTTCCTTATTTTCAATGTTTTTTTGCAATATGTCTGTCAGTTGTGTACAGTACCATATTAGGTATAAAGTAGGGTACTTTAGTATATTTTAATATTATTTTTTTAAAATTTTTTCTAACAGTCCATATTAGTTTATTATATCAAGGCTTTACTGTATTTTATTTTGTATAAATAAGCTAATATGACAAAACTCAAAATAACTCAAGCTGGAAAACCTAACATAACATAACCTACTCTGCCAGTGGTAGATATGGTCCATGTCCCTCCCCCCCCAGATTAGCCCAATGACCCACCCAGTCTGGTCACCTCCACTCAAGGAAGGAGCACGGCACCAGACCCAGCAGCACAAACTAGTCAGGTCCAACTCACACCCACCCACACCCACTCATGTATTTATCTAACCTGTTTTTAAAATTACACGTTTTAGCCTCAATAACTGTACTTGGGAGTTTGTTCCACTCATCCACAACTCTATTAACAAACCAGTGCTTTCCTATATCCTTCCTGAATCTGAATTTTTCCAACTTGAAACCATTGCTGCGAGTCCTGTCTTGGCTAGAAATTTCCAGCGCGCTATTTACATCCCCTTTATTTATTCCTATTTTCCATTTATACACCTCGATCATATCCCCCCTAATTCTTCGCCTTTCGAGAGAGTGCAGATTCAGGGCCCTCAGTCTATCCTCATAGGGAAGATTTCTGATACATGGGATCATCTTTGTCATCCTACTCTGTACGTTTTCCAGAGCATTTACTATATCCATTCTGTAATACGGTGACCAGAACTGAGCAGCATAGTCTAAATGAGGCCTAACCAAGGATATATAGAGTTGAAGAACTGTAGTGGAAGGAAGGCGGGGTAGGGGTCGGCCTAGGAAAGGTTGGAGGGAGGGGGTAAAGGAGGTTTTGTGTGTGAGGGGCTTGGACTTCCAGCAGGCATGCGTGAGTGTGCTTGATAGCAGTGAATGGAGACAAATGGTTTTTAATACTTGACGTGCTGTTGGAGTGTGAGCAAAGTAACATTTATGAAGGGATTCAGGGAAACCAGCAGGCTGGACTTGAGTCCTGGAGATGGGAAGTACAGTGCCTGCACTCTGAAGGAGGGGTGTTAATGTTGCAGTTTAAAAACTGTAGTGTAAAGCACCCTTCTGACAAGACAGTGATGGAGTGAATGATGGTGAAAGTTTTTCTTTTTCGGGCCACCCTGCCTTGGTGGGAATCGGCCAGTGTGTTAATAAAAAAAAAAGAAAAAATAAGAACAGCCTGAGGACTTCTGTTATTTATACTTCTAGATATGAAGCCAAGAATTCTGTTAGCTTTATTGCAAACACTAATGCACTGTTGTCTTGGTTTTAGATTACTGCTAACCAGAACTCCTAAATCCTTTTCGCAATCAGTAGTACATATTAAGATCTACATTATTTAGTTAATATGTCGCATGGTTATTTTCCTGTCCAACATTTAGAACTTTGCATTTGTCTATATTAAACTGCATCTGCCACTTCTCCGACCCTTGCATCAGTCTATTCAAATCATCCTGGTGTGCTCTAGTGTCCTCATTAGAATGAATTGGACGGCCTATTTTGGTATCATCAGCAAATTTGCTTATGTCGTTATTTATTCCCTCATCTATGTCGTTTATGTAAATTGTGAACAACAATGGGCCCAACACTGACCCCTGAGGAACACTGCTTGTGACGTGCCCCCATTCTGATTTCTCCCCATTTATGCAAACTTTCTGCTACCTATTTGTCAGCCATGCCTCTACCCAGGAAAAAATTTCTCCTCCTATTCCATGTACCTTAAGTTTCCTCAATAGCCTCTGATGTGGAACTCTATCGAAAGCCTTACTGAAGTCCATATACACAATATCACATTCATTACCATGATCTACCTCCTCAAACAAATTAGTGAAAAATGTTAGTTAATTCGTAAGACAGGAATGCCCCTTTGTAAAACCGTGTTGAGATTCATTAATCTATCTGTGCCTGTCAAGATGGCTACGAATTGCTTCGGCAATTATTGTTTCCATAAATTTTCCCACTGTGGAGGTAAGGCTTATTGGTCTATAGTTCGAAGCCAAGGACCTGTCACCTGCCTTGTAAACAGGTATTACATTTGCCTTTTTCCACTTATCAGGCACTATGCCAGTTTGTAATATGTTAAAAAGATTAGCCTTTAACACCCTTGCAAACAGTTCATCAGGGCCTGGGGATTTGTTAGGTTTTAGTTTCTCTATTTGTCTGAGGACCATGTCACTAGTTACCGCAATCGTGCATAGATTATTATCGTTCTGTTCTACATAATCTATTAATTTCAGGAATATCGCTGGTATTTTCCTGGGTGAAAACTGAGAGGAAGTAGGTATTGAGAATTTCACACATATCCTTATCACTGTCAGTGATCTTACCAGAGTTACTCTTAAGTGGGCCAATCTTGTCCCTAATCTTACTTCTGTATACCTGAAAGAATCCTTTTGGGTTAGTCTTTGAATCCCTTGTGACCTTAGTCTCATAATCCCTTTTTGCTTTTCTTATTCCTTTCTTTATTTCTTTCTTTAATTGAATATATTTATTTCTTAACCCTTTCAGGGTCGAGAGGCCCTCTCCTAAACTTGTTCTCAGGGTTGAAAATTTTTCAGAAAAAAAAAATGATTTTTTCTTATGAAATGATAGAGAATCTTTTCCCGATCATCATACCAAAAGTATGAAATTTGATGGAAAACTTACGGAATTATGCTCTCGCGAAGTTAGTGTTCTCGCCGATGTTTACGCATCGGCGATTCCCCCCACTTTGAGCCCTATTTTTGGCCAATTCCTGTGTACTATTCGACAAAATTCATGTTTATTTCTCTAGAACCCCATTTTTTCTTTCGAATGAATACAAGAAACCGCCCATTTACCAAATTCAACTATCCAGTAAAGTGGTTAGAAATTGGCAATTTTGCCAATTTCACACAAATTTCAGAAGATGCCAATTTCCAAATAGGGTCCAGAATAAACAAGAAAGACATTCCTGGCACTAAAATAACAAGTTCTCTGTTCGTTAGTCACGTCCCTAGGCCCCTCTTATATTTCTTTGACTTTCCACTTTGAATTTTTATTCTTACAAAAAATAGAAGATTTACTGTTATGCAGACTACTGCATTAGTGTAGAAATGGTATAAATAATATCAGCACACTTGTGAAAGAATATTAGACTCACCAGTTGATGTATATTGGATGCTTGGCATGATTTGTTTACTTTTGAACTGGTAAAAATCGAACATTTCTGCTACTTTGAGCTGAATTTCAAAGTACTTTTCATTGTAAAACCAGTCAAAATCATCTCAATTTCTGTAATATGTCTTCCATTCTATAAAATGAGACCAGGAAAACTAGAATACAACAATAAATACCATACGAAAATACAGTGCAAAGTCGCTGTTTTAATCCAAAAACACGGTCAAAGTTTTTTTTTTCTCATTACGCACTGTGTGCCGCAGGATTTTTTTTATACTGCGCACACTGACCACATAGACCCATTCTTTCATATGTAGGCCTACCAGCTTTCTCTCGCTAGATTTGAAGGCGCTAGAATTTAGGCGTACTAGTACGTCAATAACCCTGGTGCGTAAGCCGTACTAGTATGTCGAAAACCCTGAAAGGGTTAACTGCCCATCCCCTCTTTTGATACGCCTATATATGCCTCTCTTTTGACCAATGAGATGTTTCAATCTATTGTTCATTCATTTGGGATCATTTTTGTTAGATCTAATTTCCCTACTCGGAACAAAAGTTGTCTGGGCAGCTAGAAGTATGCTCTGAAAAACGTCATATTGGCAACCAAGATCACCTACCTGACTGATAGTCAGAACATCCCAATTTAGACCCCCCAGGTAATTTTTCAGTCCCATGAAGTAGGCCAAGTGAAAATCTGGGACAGAGATTTGATTGCAGTTATCTGGGTGATTCCATGATATATTGAAACTAAGTGATTTGTGATCACTTTCCCCAAACTCATCATTAACCTCAAGATTATTAATTAGTGACTCTTTGTTGGCAAGAACCAAGTCAAGCAGATTGTTTCCTCTAGTTGGCTCCGTCAAAAACTGTTCTAAAAAGCAATCCTAAACCGTATCAAGAAAGTCGCTAGACTCAAGATTTCCTGTCATATTGTTCCAATCAATTTGTCTAAAGTTGAAGTCTCCCATTATCACAACATTTTCATATCTAGGTACAGGTCCTCCATCACAAATCCGGCATCATTGGGACCTGTAGTGTGCCGGATTACTGAGTTTGCCGGATTACAGAGTGGTTAGGTTAGAATACACTTAATACAATTAACCAACTTGACTTGCACAAAGTTCATTGAACATCGGCAAAAATCGAACATTTCAGCTACTTTGAGCTCGATTTCAAGGTACTTTTCATCATGAAAACAATCAAAATCATGTCTATTTCTGTAATATATCTTCCATTCTATCAAATGAGTAAAAAAAATGAGAATATAACCATAAAAAACATACGAAAATATACTCCAAAGAGGCGGCTAGTGGCTGAGAAGTGAACTCCCTTATTTATTGTCCTTTTTTTTTATTTTTGTTGTACGTTAAGAAGCATCTTTCCATCATACATTGCCCAAGTTTCAGTGAGATAGCCCAACAAACAACCGAGAAAAAAAATATTTACCAAAAATCATATATGGCAAGCCCAAGGCAGGTACTGGAAATAAGTCACTTTGTCTGACTTTTTTGGGTTATCTAAGTTCTCTATACATACACTGCTATGTATGATAATCTATGTAACTGTATTTGTGTATACCTGAATAAACTTACTTCTAGTCTGTCAACTGAGTACAAGAAACAGCCCATTCACTTATTTCAACTACCCAGTAAAGTGGTCAGATATTGGCAGTTTGGCCAATTTCACACAAATTTCAACAGATGCCAATTTCAAAATAGGGTCCAGAATAAACAATGCAGACATTCCTGGCTCTAAAATAACATTTTCTTTGTTCATTAGTCATGTCTCCAGGCCCCTCTTATATTACTCTTGCTTACCATTTGGAATTTTTATTCACAAAAAAAATAGAAGATTTACTGTTATGCAGACTGCTGCATTATTGTAATAATTGTACAAATAATGTCAACCCATTCTTGACTCCGTACTGGAATTTAGACTGGCAGGCGGACAGGTATTGGATGATGACGTCATTTGTTTACTCCTGAGCTTCGCTAAAGAATAGAACATTTTCGCTACTGTGAGCGCAATTTCAAGGTACTTTTCGTCATGAAAACAATCAAAATCATATATATTTCTGTAATATATCTTTCATTCTATCGAATGAGACCGAAAAAATGAGAATATAACCATAAAAACCATACAAAAATATACCGCTAAGCGGCTGCTAATGACTGAGAAGTGAACTCCGCTATTGATGGTCTGATTTTTTTTCATTTTTGGTGTAAGTTAAGAAGTATCTTTCCATCATACATTGCCCAAGTTTGAATAAGATAACCCAACAAACAACTGAGAAAATAATAATAATAATAATAATAATAATAATAATAATAATAATAATAATAATAATAATAATATACTACATGTACATGTACAAGGTATACAGGCCTAGCTGACATCAGTGACATACTACTATATAGAAAGTCAATTGTTATGCAGAGTATTTCAAGAAAATTTGGTCAGTGTCCCAGGATAACACCCACACCAGTCGACTAACACCCAGGTACCCATTTACTGATGGGTGAACATAGACAACAGGTGTAAAGAAACACATCTAATGTTTCTACCCTGGTTGGGAATCAAATATTTACCAAAAATCATATATGGCTAACCCAAGCCAGGTACTAGAAATAAGCCACATTGACTTTTTTTGGGTTATCCTAAGTTCTCTACACATATGCTGCTACGTGTGATAATCTATATAGAGAAAATAACTTTTTTGTTTCAGGTTTATGGTGCAGTACGAGTGTATATCACAGCCCTGTACTATACTCCGTTTTCTCTAATATAAGCCACCAAGACAGGGATAGGAGAAAGGTACTTGTATACATGACTCACGAAATCGTAATGACACGATTGCAAACAAACCCTCCCCCGGCTAACGCGACGGGCTGGAGTTTTGAGACTCTCTGACTGCGGGTTCAATCCTGGCCGGGGTATGGTTTACTTGTATACCATATCCTCTTCATACCTTCGTCGAACTGCTCGGTGTTATGCCAAATATTATTCATTCTGGGGTATTTAACATGTTTTATATTATTTATATTGTTTATTATATCATATTAGACAAATTGTGATAGGCAAATAAGCTGTAGTGTTGATATTAGCGTAATAATAAAGCATGTTCTCCTGCTTCATGAGACTCAGCTCATGGCAACTGACAGTGGCTTCAAAGCCACCTTATCTTTAATGGATAATGTACTGTGTAGGTGCTTTACATAATGAGAAGCATTTCTTTTATTCATTGGAACCATGGCTAGGGCTAAAAGTAAGCAGGTTAAAACAATAAATGGAGAAAAAGAAATTGGAAAGACTTATGCAGCAAGTAGCGCCACCAAACGGTACCAGCAGGTGGCCACCCTGGAAATTTGAAATTATGCTAGCCAAAATTAGTGCCGAATAACTGAAGGAACCGAATAACTGATTGCCGGATTTGTGATGGCGGACCTGTAGTTGTTAGAAACAATTAAACTCAGTGAACATTATGGTAATAATATGGCTGTATAGTGTAGCCCGGGGGGGGGGGGGGGTCTGCATACGTGTACTGTACCTACATCTACTGCTGCCTATACAGTGGACCCCGGTTCACGTTATTAATCCGTTCTTGAGAGCTCTTCATAAAGCAAAATTATCGGAAAGCAAATCAATTTTCCCCATAAGAAATAATGGAAATCAAATTAGTCCGTGAAAGACACTCAAAAGTATGAAAAAAAAACTTTTACCACATGAAATATTAAGTTTAATGCAAGAATAATTACAATAACAATAATAATAATAATAATAGAATAATCACAATAGAATAATTGACCCTTACCTTTAATGAAGATCTGGTGATGATTGATGGGATGGGAGGAGGGGAGAGTGTTGAAGTTTTTAATGTTTAGAAGGGGAATCCCCCTCCATTAGGACTTGAGGTAGCAAGTCCTTTTCCGGGGTTACTTCCCTTCTTCTTTTAATGCCACTAGGACCAGCTTGAGAGTCACTGGACTTATGTCACACAACATATCTTGAATTCAACTCCTTGAATTCATGCACATATTTTTCAGCTGCTTTTTGGTCTGAACTGGCAGCCTCACCGTGCCTAATCACACTATGTATGCCACTACGATTCTTAAATCTTTCAAACCAACCTTTTCTGGCCTTAAATTCACTCACATCACCACTAGTTGCAGGCATTTTTCTAATTAAATCCTCGTGCAACTGCCTAGCCTTTTCACAAATGATCGCTTGAGAGATGCTATCTCCTGCTATCTGTTTTTCATTTATCCACACCAATAACAGTCTCTCAACATTTTCTAACACTTACGATCGCTGTTTTGTAATCACAGTTGCACCTTTTGCAAGAACAGCTTCCTTGATTGCCATTTTCCTGCTCACTATAGTAGAGATGGTTGATTGGGATTTACTATACAACTTGGCCAGGTCCGACACACGCACTCCACTTTCGTACTTTGCAATTATCTCTCTCTTCATTTCAATAGTCATTAGCACCCTTGGTCTCGATGGGTTGGCACTAGAAACTTTCTTGGGGCCCATGGTGACATATTTTACAGAAACAAGCACCAAAAACAGTGATAATATGGATAATATGGAATGTACTGAATGTATCCTTAGATGCGCGCACACTGGCTGGCTTGTAAACACTGGCACACATGGGGCAGTTCAGGCCACACGTGGACACGTCTCGTACGAATCGTATCGCATACCGGGTTTTGTAACGGGAACCGAGGCAAATTTTTTGTGATATAATGCTTCGGATACCGGATTTATCGGATACCGATGACTTTGCGAACCGGGGGTCCACTGTACTAACTTTCCACAAATAAATACTACTCGCCTCTTGCCCTGCATTAAGACTACAAATTTTTAAGGTAAGTAATGATTGTACTCATTGTTTTCTGTATGTAAAACTCTAGTTAATCTTTAAAAAATGTATTTTTTTTGCTAATATTTTTGAATGTCTGAAATGGATTACAGTAATTGGACTTGCATTAATTCTTATGGGAAATATTATGTCAGTTTTCAGCCTTTTTGGTTTTAGGCCGACCTTCTGGAATGGATTACAACCAATAACCGAGGGTCTGCTGCATTCCTTCTGGACATTAGCAAAGGCAACTTTTAAGATGCCTAAAAACCTGAAGTTTACTGTAATGACAGCATGTCATAAATACAGTGTATCTGATTTTTATTTGAAGCTTCACATCATTGAGAGTTAGTGGTAGCAAGAATGTTTCTTTTAAATGGGAGAGACTAGTTAACCCTTTGACTGTTTCGCTCGTATATAGACATCTCACGAGCCACCGTTTTTGACATGTATGTACTCATAAATTCTAGCGGCTTCATATCAAGCAGGAGAAAGCTGGTAGGCCCACATGTGAGAGAATCAGTCTGTGTGGTTAGTGTGCACCATATAAAAAAATCCTGCAGTACGCAGTGCATAATGAGAAAAAATAAACTCCGACCCTTTTTTTTTTAATTAAAATGCCGACTTTGTGGTCTATTTTCGTATAGTATTTATGGTTGTATTCTCGTTTTCTTGGTCTCATTTGATAGAATGGAAAACATAGAAGTAGAGGTGATTTTGATTGGTTTTACTATGAAAAGAACCTTGAAATGGAGCTCAAAGTAGGGGAAATGTTTGATTTTTGCTGATGTTCAAAAGTAAACAAATGACGTATTTTCCAATAAATGTCCAAGCAGCCATTCTAATATGCAGCCATGAATGGGTTGACATTATTTATACAATTATTACAATATTGCAGTAGTCTGCATATCAGTAAATCTTCTATTTTATGTTTTGAAAAAAAAAACTCAAAATAGAAAGCAAGAGTAATATCAGAGGGGCCTGGAGACGTGATTGATGAACAAAGAAAATGTTATTTTAGATCCAGGAATGTCTGCATTGTTCATTCTAGACCCTATTTTGAAATTATCATATTTTTTTAATTTTCATGAAATTGGCCAAATTGCAAATTTCTGACCATGTTAATGGGTAGTTGAAATCGGTAAATAGGCAGTTTCTTGTACTCAATTGATAGAAAAAAATGGAGTTCTAAAGAAATAGCTATGAGTTTGGTTGACTGGAACAACGGAATTAGCCAAAAATAGGGCTCAAAGTGGGCGAAATTGCCGATTCGTAAATATTGCCAAGGTCGCTAACTTCGCGAGAGCATAATTCTGTGAGTTTTCCATCAAATTTCATTCTTTTGGTGTCATTACCATCGGGAAAACATTATCATTTCATAAGAAAAAATCATTTTTTTTTTTAATTTTTGCGACACCTTCCCACTTGTAATACTGTATAGGATGCAACATAATTCAATTTATCCTTCATAAAAATTTTTACAGTGGGCCGTTATATTATGCTGTACAGTGGACCCCCGGTTAACGATATTTTTTCACTCCAGAAGTATGTTCAGGTGCCAGTACTGACCGAATTTGTTCCCATAAGGAATATTGTGAAGTAGATTAGTCCATTTCAGACCCCTAAACATACTCGTACAAACGCACTTACATAAATACACTTACATAATTGGTCGCATTCGGAGGTGATCGTTATGCGAGGGTCCACTGTAGTTACGTTCCTGAAAACACTGTAGGTATTAGGTAAATCCATGTTAGATAAACTGAAGAACTTAAGGGAAAAATAGGGTTACGTTCCTGTGAGCCCCCAAAAAGCCAAACAACTTTTTTTAGACCAACAGATCTTACAAAAATGAAAGTGAATATGTAATTGTGGTTCATTGTCATGATATGTTATGTTTTTACTGCTGAAGACTACAAATGCAACACAAATAATAATATTTCTTACCTTAAATTGTGGGCGTTGGTGTTTGTCGATGATTGTGAAGAAAGTGGAGAGTTATGATGTGGCCCTACTTGGCTGAGGTGGATTGTAGAGGCTCTGGTATTGAAGCCAGTGGTTGTACTCGAGTACATAAATTCTGTCAATGAGTCAAGTCAGTTAGTAAATCAGTCAGATCAATAAGTCAGGCCTCAGTCTATCTCTTGTCTAATATTCAATTCAATTCAATTCAATTCAATTCAAAGTTTATTCTCTATAAAGATTACAATGTTGAATTTACAGAATTTGGTTGTTCTGTGGTTTACATGTAGTTAAATAATGATTACCGAGTGTACCACTAGAATGCCTAGCATGGCTAGGCATTTCGGGCAGACTTAGTTTAGTTCTTTATTTTAAAATATTACAAATTATGAGGTAAGTTGGTATTATGGCTAAGTGACTAAATACTAGTTTGTGAGTTTAGCAATGTGAATGCTTTTGTTTTGGCACAGTACATAGTTTCAGTATTGGAGTATCATAGGATTCATTATTTTAAGATTGAGATTAATATTTCTGTTTATGGTCAAATGGGTGAGTGAGTGTAAGTGTGAACCACCAGGTGGTATTCGTGTAGTTAGTTGATGGGGTTTATCAGGGAGATAAGATGTTTTCTAATGGTAGTTTTGAAGGTGATGAATGTGTCTGCAGTTCTAGAGTTCTCAGGTAGGGTGTTCCAGATTTTGGGCCTTTGACATACATTGAATTTTTGTAAAGGTTTAGTCGGACATGGGGAATGTCGTAGAGATGTTTGTGTCTGGTGTTATGCCTGTGGGTTCTGTCACAACTATCAAGAAAGCATTTTAGGTCAAGGTTGATATTGGAGTTTAAGGTCCTGTAGATGTAGATTGCACAGTAGTAAGTGTGGATGTACTGAACAGGGAGTAAGTTTAGATCTATGAAGAGTGGGGGGGTATGTTGCCAGGGATGGGATTTAGTGATTATTCTTACTGCAGCTTTTTGTTGGGTTATTATTGGCTTTAGGTGTGTTGCTGCAGTTGATCCCCAAGCACAAATAGCATAGGTGAGGTATGGATAAATAAGTGAGTGGTATAGTGTGAGAAGGGCATTTTGCGGCACGTAGTATCGTATCTTGGAGAGGATCCCAACTGTTTTGGATACTTTTTTGGTTATGTGTTGGATATGGGTGCTGAAATTCAGGTTGTTGTCAAGGTATAGGCCTAGGATTTTGCCCTCATTATGTCTGGTAATTAGAGTGTTGTCGATCTTAATGTTAATTTGTGCATCTCCTGCTCTGCTACCAAACATAATATACTGTAGTAGGTTTTGTCAGTGTTAAACGTAAGTTTATTGGCTGTCATCCAAGTCGATATTTTGATCAGCTCCTCGTTAACAGTGGTGTTGAAGGTGGGAAGATTAGGGTGAGAGATGACATAAGTCGTGTCATCAGCAAAGAGAATGGGTTTCAGGTGTTGGGATACGTTTGGAAGATCATTGATGTATATGAGGAAGAGCAGGGGACCAAGGACACTTCCCTGTGGAACTCCAGTATCAAGTGGCCGTGTTGTTGATGCTGTGTCTTTAATGGTAACATACTGATGCCTATTAGTAAGGTAAGATTTGAAATAAGCAAGCGCATGGCCTCTTATACCGTAATGGTCAAGTTTGTGGAGTAGGATGTCGTGGTCTACTGTGTCAAAAGCTTTTCTTAGGTCAATAAAAATTCCTAGTGGATATTCCTTATTTTCCAATGCTGTGTAAAGCAGATCTAGCATTTTTATGATTGCATCATTAGTGCTTTTATTTTTCCTAAATCCAAATTGGCAGGGGTTGAGTATGTTTTGTGCTGTTATAAATGAATATAGTCTCCTGTGCACGAGTTTCTCAAAGATTTTGGATAGCAATGGTAAGTTTGATATTGGCCTATAGTTGTTTAAGTCTGTAGGGTCACCACCTTTATGTATTGGTGTAACCCTTGCCATCTTGAGTAGTTTCGGGAAGGTGCTAGTTTCTAGTGACTTGTTAAAAAGTAATGAAATAGCATGCGAAAGGATATGGGCTGCTCGCTTGTACAGTAATGGTGGGACATTAGACAGATTCCCTGAGTTGTTTTTAAGTGACTTTATAATCTCGGTGACTTCCGAGGGCTCAGTTGGTGCAAGATAGAAGGAATTTGGGAAATTCCCATCTAGGTAGTCCCCGGCATGGGCATTAGTATGTGGGATTTTATTGGCAAGATTAGATCCTATGGTTGAGAAGAAGTCGTTTATCTTGTTAGCTGTGTCAGTGGGATGTAGTGGCGTTTCATTAGGTTTAGTTAGGACAAAATTCTTGGTTTTTTTCAGTTTGTGGGTCCCTAGAATCTGAGAGAGTGTTTTCCAGGTCTTTTTTATATCTCCTCTAGTGTCTGTGAATCTACTGGAGTAGTGTAGTTGTTTGGCTTTCTTTATTACTTTGGTGAGAACTGATGAATAGTGTTTAAGAATATCTTTGTGTATTAAGCCCTGTCTATATTTCTTTTCATATTGGTGTTTCTTGTCAATGGATTTCAGAATGGTGCTGGTTAGCCATGGGCAACCAAGCCGTTTGTTTGTGATCTGTTTCGTTTTTATAGGACAATGTTTGTTGTATAGTCTAAGTAATTTGTTAAGAAAAATGTCTGTCCAGTCATCAATACCATTGGCCTTGGAGAATTCTGTAGGCCAGTCAACAATCTCTAGGTCAGTTGTGAACTTCCTTATTGAGGCCTCGTCATGGAGTCTAAATGAGACTTTGTTGTATTCAAGTGGTGGTTTATTAATGTTTGTCAGGAGGAAGGTAGGGTAGTGGTCTGTAGTGCTATCTGTGATTATCCCTGATTTAAGGGGGGCTAGTATATTGGTCCATATGTGGTCTATTATGGTTGCACTTGTCTCAGTGAGCCTGGTTGGTTTAGTTGTTGGTATGAGAAGTGTGTTGTTCATATTGTTGATGAAATCAGTTACAGGCTGATCATCTAGTAAGCCAAGGTTGATGTTGAAGTCTCCAGCTAAGAGAAGGTGGTGTTTATTCATTTGTCTGTTTGTTATTAGTGACTTTAATTTCTCACTGAAATTTGGGATGTTAGTGTGAGGTATCCGGTAAATGGCACCGATTGTTATAGGTGTCTTAAGTTTTTTTACAGTAAAATTAGCAAAAATGTATTCCCCATATTCATCACTAAAGCAAGTGGTGCTAATACAAGATAATTGGTTAGAGTTATAGATTGCAATACCACCCCCAACTTGGTTTGGTCTGCAGTTGTGAATTGCTGTGTATCCTGGTAGAGGGTAGATATCTATTGTGTCCTGCTTAAGCCAGGTCTCAGTAAGAATAATGCAGGAGAAGGGTGTCTTTAGTGATTCAAGGAGTGCCAGGAGGTCATCATAGTGTTTGCTTAAGGACCTGATGTTGTAGTTAAGTACTGATAGGCTTTTAGCATTGTTTAGGATAGTGCTGGCTTGTGATGCTGTGTAATAAAGGCAGTTACTTTCCAATAGGTTTTGATTGGGTGTCAGATTATGGAGGTTTAGATCAGGGCCAACGTGATCAATCATCTTCTAGGTTTAAATTATGGTTATTTATATCCTGAGTTATGTGTTGAGTTCTAGTACTGATGTCTGTAGTGGTGGGAAGCTTGGATAAGTATATAGCTAGAGTATTTTGGTCATATAGAGTATAGTCACTACTACACATAATGAAGTTGATGTTGTCTATGTGTTGTGCTGGAATGAACTAAAGTACAACTAGGTATAAACTAGTAATATTGTCTTCATTAACTCTTAAGACTTAAACGCTTATTCCTTTTCTTGCCACTTTCAGCAACACTGGTATGCCTACTGGGTGCCATGATTGCTTGGCAGATACAAGATAATGCAATTAAAATATCAAAACAAAATTCACAAACACAGGTAGCTCCTAAGACACAATGGAACTGGACACGTATGAATGAATGTGGTAATAGGGGTGGCAGGGGACGGTGGTAGGTCTTCCCCTGCTAACAAAAACACGACAGAAATACGTAATAGTATTTCTCACCTTAAATTGTGGTTGTTGGTGTCAGGTGTTTTTATCTACACCTTTCAAAGCCGAGGATTCTTAGAGCGGTAAATAACTAGGGGCTTACACTTGAAATCACCTGCTGCATTACTGCAAAGGAGCAAGGTGAGGTGATCCTTTGCTGTCTTGAAGCCCGGTGCACTTCTCTCATGCTGACTGATAAAAGTTCTTATTGGCATTTTCTTCCAAAAGACACTTGTCTTGTCAGCAGTAAACACTTGATGTGGCTCATAGCCACCCTCAGAAGTAATTTCCTGCAATTCAGCAGGGAAATTGCTTGCTGCTGTATGATCAGCAGAAGCACTTTAACTAGAAAACTTAATATTATGTAACTTATTATGCAACTTAAAGTTGTGGAACCAGCCTGTGCTAAACATACACTCTTTTTCAGGCATTCCTTTCTTATCACATGCTGCTTTAAACAACTGTAAGGCCTTTTCCCTAATTAAGTTCATATTAAGTGTTTTTTTTTTTTTCGGTCCACTCAAGCAACAAGTTTTCCATTTTATTTACTTGTTGTGATCTACGTGTCATTCTCTTCATGAGATGACATCCTGGGGTATTCATTACACAGGCTCGTATGTTCACCTCGCTCTTTTTAATTGTATGAACTGATGTTTCATTAAGGCCGTAGGGCCTCGCTATATCCACCACACATGAGCCACTCTTAAGCTTGTCTAATATCTCAGTTTTCTTCATAACTCCTAGACTTAAACGCTTAAACCTATTCTTGCCACTTTCAGCAACACTTCTGTGCCTACTGGGTGCCATGATTGCTTGGTAGATACAAGATATGGCAATTAAAAGATCTAAACTCAGTCCACAGACATAGCAGAGAATGGTCCTTGACACACATGAACCGAAGGCTGGGACAAGGGTGGCAGGGGTGGCAAGGGATGGCAGTAGGTCTTCCCCATTGACTGTAATAACTTTTTTACTGCATTCTTAGTGTCAGAGAGCTGAAATGGGGCAAAGAACACTTTTTTTTTTTTACGTACATCATGTATTATTGGAATAAATAATATGCATTTTTGCTAACATTCACATATGTATACATTGTCTAATGTAATACTATACTGATATTGAATATTTTTCCACAGGTCATAATATACAGTCAACATGGAGTCTCAGAGCACATTGGCTGAAGCAGATTCGACATCAATCATCCCAACCCTAGAATCTCTTTCAAATGTGGTTCATACCTTCAGTTCGACCCATTCTCTCTCTGCTTCATCATCTCCTACTCAGTCTCCACTCACTGTGATTACATCATCAGGTTCAATAACAGTTTGGTCCCAGTCACAGTCTTCCTCGACAGATTGCCCTCATCCACAGTCTCCAACATCAGAGTATCTTCAGTCAAGCTCTCCCCCAGCAGAATCTTTGCTGTTGTCACCCTCACAGTCATCTGTTTGGAATCCATCATCTGAGTCATCAGTCTTAACATCACAGTCTACAACCAACACATCCATCTCAAATTCGTCTTTAGGGACTCAGCCTATAACTGTATTGTCATCCACAGCTACACCTTCCTCTCATTCCTCATCACATTTGCCCCTCTCTCACCCATCAGTAGTCATTCCATCCACATTGTCATCCACGGAGTCATCATTATCACAGTCCCCGCCTAATGAGTTGCAAACTTCACATTCACAGTCTACCTCTGTAGCAGCTTATGACCCAGCACAGCAGTTATCACAGTTTCAAGTAGCTCTCTCAGCAATATCCACTGTATTATCTCCACTCTCCCCACCCTTAGTGTTACCCAACCCACAGTCACCCCCTGCTGTATCATTAGACCAAGAATCCTTCTACCTGCCTAGCACTTCTTCAGGAAGTTGGCGTTATGACCCACTAGCTTCTCCAGATTGGGATCGTGCAGGACCACCTGGAAATCTTTGTGCTGGTCGTGTGAAGAAGTAAGTTGGTAAGATGTGTTGCATGCTTTACTCTGTGTGTGTACTCACCTATTTGTGGTTGCAGGGGTCGAGTCATAGCTCCTGATTGATACTAGATCCTCTCTGATTGATACTAGATCCTCTCTCTGCTCCATGAGCTTTATCAAACCTCGTCTTAAAACTATGTATGGTTCCCTCCTCCACTACGTCACTTTCTAGGCTATTCCACTGCCTGACTACTCTATGACTGAAGAAATACTTCCTAACATCCCTTTGATTCATCTGAGTCTTCAACTTCTAATTGTGACCTCTTGTTTCTGTGTCCCATCTCTGGAACACCCTGTCTTTGTCCACCTTGTCTGTTCTGCGCAGTATTTTATATGTCATTATCATGTCTTCCAGTGTCATCAGGTCGATATCCCTTAACCTTTCTTTGTAGGACAATCCCCTTAGCTCTGGGACTAATCTTGTTGCAAACCTTTGCACTTTCTCTAATTTCTTGACATGCTTGACCAGGTGTGGATTCCAAACTGGTGCTGCATACTCCAGTATGGGCCTGACGTAAATGATGTACAGAGTCTTAAACGTTTCCTTACTGAGGTATCGGAACGCTATCCTTAGGTTTGCCAGACGCCCGTATGCTGCAGCAGTTATCTGATTGATGTGCACCTCAGGAGATGTGCTCAGTGTTATACTCACCCTCAGAGCTTTTTCCTTGAGTGAGGTTTGCAGTCTTTGGCCACCTAGACTATACTGTGTCTGCGGTCTTCTTTTCCCTTCCCCAGTCTTCATGACTTTGCACTTGGCAGGGTTAAACTCAAGGAGCCAGTTGCTGGACCAGGCTTGTAGCCTGTCCAGGTCTCTTTGTAGTCCTGCCTGATCCTCGACTGATTTGATTCTCCTCATTAACTTCACATCATCTGCAAACAAGGACACTTCTGAGACTATCCCTTCCGTTATGTCATTCACATATACCGAAAACAGCACAGGTCCTAGGACTGACCCCTGTGGTACCCCGCTTGTCACAGGTGCTCACTCTGACACCGCATCATGTACCTTGACTCATTGTTGCCTCCCTGTCAGGTATTCTCTGACCCATTGCAGTGCCTTTCCTGTTATGTGTGTCTGATCCTCTAGCTTCTGCAGTAACCTCTTGTGAGGAACTGTGTCGAAGGCCTTCTTGCAGTCCAAGAAAATGCAGTCTATCCACCCCTCTCTCTCTCTTGTCTTACTTCTGTCACCAATCATAAAACTCCAGTAGGTTTGTGACACAGGATTTTCCTTCCCTGAAACCGTGCTGGTTGTCGATTATACACTTGTTTCTTTCCAGGTGCTCCACCACTCTCCTCCTGATGATCTTCTCCATGACTTTGCATACTATACACGTTAGTGATACAGGTCTGTAGTTTAATGCCTCATGTCTGTCTCCTTTTTTAAAAATTGGGACTACATTTGCCATCTTCCATACCTCAGGGAGTTGCCCAGTTTCAATGGATGTGTTGAAGATCTTTGTTAATGGCACACACAGCATCTCTGCTCCCTCTCTAAGGACCCACAGAGAGAGGTCTGGTCCCACTGCCTTTGAGGTGTCAAGTTCACATAGCAGCTTCTTCACCTCCTCCTTGGTTATGTATACCTCATCCAGCACTTGTTGGTGTACCTCCCTGTTCTGATTTCCTGGAGTCCTCCTGGTTTCCGCTGTAAATACTTCTTTAAATCTTGTGTTGAGCTCCTCGCATACCTCTCGGTCGTTTCTTGTGAACTCATCACCCTTCCTCAGTCTGATTACCTGGTCCTTGACTGTTGTGTTCCTCCTGATGTGGCTGTACAACAGCTTCAGGTCAGACGACTTTCGATGCTATGTCATTTTCATATTGTCGCTGAGCCTCCCTTCTTATCTGTGCATATTCATTTCTGGCTCTTTGGCTAATCTCTTTATTTTCCTGAATTCTTTGTCTTCTGTACCTTTTTCTATTCTCTAGTACCACTAGTTTTTGCCTCCCTACACCTTTGGGTGAACCAAGGACTCGTTCCGTTCTTCCCACTATTTCTATTTTCCTTGGGAACAAACCTCTCCTCTGCCTCCTTGCATTTTGTTGTCACATAGTCCATCATTTCTTGTACTGGTTTTCCTGTCAGTTCTCTCTCTCACTGAATGTCTTGCAGGAAGTTCCTCATGCCTGAGTAGTCCTCCCTTTTGTAGTTTGTTTTTTCCCATCCTATTCCTGCTACGCTCTCCACTTGAAGCTCAGCTATGTAGTCAAAGCACAGAACCATATGATCACTAGCTCCTAGGGGCCTTTCATACATGATATCCTCGATGTCTGAACTGCTAAAGGTGAATACAAGGTCCAGTCTTGCTGGCTCATCCTCACCTCTCTCTGGTAGTCTCTCTTAACATGTTGATGCATGAGGTTTTCCAGTACCACATCCATCATCTTGGCTCTCCATGTTTCAGGACCCCCATGGGGCTCCAGGTTTTCCCAGTCATTCTCCTTGTGATTGAAATCACCCATGACTAGTGACTTTGCTCCCCCCATGTGAGCTCTTCTGGCCACCTCGGCTAGTGTGTCGACCATTACTCTGTCGCTCTCATCATATTCTTCTCTTGGCTTCCTGCAGTTCAGTGGCGGGTTGTACATTACTGCAATTATCACTTTATGTCCCTCAGACTGGATTGTTCCTACTAAGTAGTCCCTTTCGCCCATGCCATGCCATCGCCCATGTGTGTGTGTGTGCTCACCTAATTGTGGTTGCAGGGGTCGAGAGACAGCTCCTGGCCCTGCCTCTTCACTGATCGCTACTAGGTCCTCTCTCTCTGCTTCGAGAGCTTTGTCATACCTCATCTTAAAGCTATGTATGGGTGTGTGTGTGTGTGTGTGTGTGGGTGGGTGGGTGTGGGTGTACGTGTGTGTGCATGCCTGTGTGTTCTTACGGCATTTTTCTAAATAGAACTATGTTGCAAACTCTTTAATACCCCTCAAGGAAGGTTCCTTGATGCTGGTGAGGGGCTCTTGATCTAGGGAACTGGATCTGTGCTCCAGTTCCCTGAATTAACCCTGAATACCTTCCAAACCCCCCACAGGCACTGTATAATCCTACTGGTTTAGTGCTTCCTCCTTGATTATAATAATAGTAATAATAATAATTATTATAATAATAATAATAATAATAATAATAATAATAATAATAATATGTATCTTTAATCTTGTGTGTATTTTATTATCATAATTGTATATTGGAGATATTTCCATTCATCATTCAACATTTTCACCTCACTTATACATAATCACTATTTTTGTAGTGGCACCCAGATAAAACAGTTTAGAAGCATATATAAAGATATATAACATATCCCTTCAAACTGCCAATATCCCAACCCCCTCTTTTAACCCTTTGACTGTTTTGGTCGTATATATACGTCTTACGAGCCAATGTTTCAGACGTATACATGTATATACTCAATAATTCTAGCGGCTTCAAATCAAGCAGAAGAAAGCTGGTAGGCCCACATATGAGAGAATGGGTCTGTATGGTCAGTGTGCACCACATAAAAAAAATCCTGCAGCACACAGTGCGTAATGAGAAAAAAAAAACATCGTTTTTTTGGATTAAAACGCCGACTTTGAGGTGTATTTTCGTATAGTATTTATCGATGTATTTGCGTTTTCATGGTCTTAGGTGATAAAATGGAAAACATATTACAGAAATAGAGATGATTTTCATTACTTTGACGATGAAAACGTCCTTGAAACTGAGCTCAAAGTAGCGGAAATGTTCGATTTTTACCAATGTTCAGGAGTAAACAAATCACACCACACGTCTAATACACTTCAACTGGGGAGTCTAATATTCTTTCAATAGCGCACTGATATTATTTATACCATTTTTACAATAATGCAGTAGTCTGCATAACAGTAAATTTTGTATTTTTTTGTATGAATAAAAAATCAAAATAGAAAGCAATAATAATATAAGAGGGGCCTAGAGATGTGACTAATGAACAGAGGATATGTTATTTTAGTGCCAAGAATGTCTACCTTGTTTATTCTGGACCCTATTTTGAAATTGGCATCTTTTTTAGTTTGCGTGAAATTGGCCAAATTGCCAATTTCTGACCACAATATTGGGTAGTCCAAATTGGTAAATGGGAGGTTTCTTGTACTCAGCTGATAGATAAAATGGAGTTCTAAAGAAATAGCTATGAGTTTGGTCAACTGGAACAACGGAATTGGCTGAAAATAGGGCTCAAAGTCGGTGAAATTGCCGATACGCATATGTCGCCGAGACCGATAACTTCGCGGGAGCGTAATTCCATGAGTTTTCGACCAAATTTCGAACTTTTGGTGTCATTACCATCGGGAAAAGATTCTCTATCATTTCATAAGAAAAAATAATTTTTTTTTTTTTTTTTTTCAAAAATTTAGCGACATAGAATGACAGTTTCAGAAAGGGGCCTGAAACAGTCAAAGGGTTAAAGTGCAGGCATTGTACTTCCCATTTCCAGTACTCAAGTCTGGCTGTACAAAAATAATTGGTTTCCCTGAATTCCTTCACTAAATATTACCCTGGTCACACTCCAACAGCTCGTCAGGTCCCAAAAACCATTTGTCTCCATTCACTCCTATCTATCACACTCACGCACGTTTGCTTGGAAGTCCAAGCCCCTCGCCCACAAAGCCTCCTTTACCCCCTCCCTCCAGCTTTTTGAGGACGACTCCTACCCCACCTTCCTTTCCCTACAGATTTATACGCTCTCCATGTTCTTCTACTTTGATCCATTCTCTCTGGATGACCAAACCACCTGAACAACCCCTCTTCAGCCCTCTGACTAATTTTTTTTTTTTTTTTTTTTTTTTTTTTCAACAAGTCGGCCGTCTCCCACCGAGGCAGGGTGACCCAAAAAAAAAGAAAGAAAATCCCCAAAAAGAAAATACTTTCATCATCATTCAACACTTTCACCACACTCGCACATTATCACTGTTTTTGCAGAGGTGCTCAGAATACAACAGTCTAGAAGCATACACATATAAAGATACACAACATATCCCTCCAAACTGCCAATATCCCAAACCCCTCCTTTAAAGTGCAGGCATTGTACTTCCCATTTCCAGGACTCAAGTCCGATTATATGAAAATAACCGGTTTCCCTGAATCCCTTCACTAAATATTACCCTGCTCACACTCCAACAGATCGTCAGGTCCCAAGTACCATTCGTCTCCATTCACTCCTATCTAACACGCTCACGCACGCTTGCTGGAAGTCCAAGCCCTTTGCCCACAAAACCTCCTTTACCCCCTCTCTCCAACCCTTTCGAGGATGACCCCTACCCCGCCTTCCTTCCCCTATAGATTTATATACTTTCCATGTCATTCTACTTTGATCCATTCTCTCTAAATGACCAAACCACCTCAACAACCCCTCTTCTGCCCTCTGATTAATACTTTTATTAACTCCACACCTTCTCCTAATTTCCACACTCCGAATTTTCTTCATATTTACACCACACATAGGACATAGGACATCTCTACTGCCTCCAACTGCCTCCTCACTGCAGCATTTACAACCCAAGCTTCACACCCATATAAGAGAGTTGGTACCACTATACTTTCATACATTCCCTTCTTTGCCTCCATAGATAACATTTGTTGTCTCCACATATACCTCAACGCACCACTCACCTTTTTTCCTTCATTAATTTTATGGTTAACCTCATCTTTCATAAACCCATCTGCTGACTTATCAGCTCCCAAATATCTGAAAACATTCACTTCTTCCATACTCCCTCTCTCCAATGTGATATCCAATTTTTCTTTATCTAAATCATTTGATACCCTCATCACCTTACTCTTATCTATGTTCACTTTCAAATTTTTACCTTTACACACCCTCCCAAACTCGTCCACTAACCTTTGCAACTTTTCTTTAGAATCTCCCATAAGCACAGTATCATCAGCAAAAAGTAACTGTGTTAACTCCCATTTTGTATTTGATTCCCCATAATTTAACCCCACCCCTCTCCCGAACACCCTAGCATTTACTTCTTTTACAACCCCATCTATAAATACTGTATATTAAACAACCATGGTGACATTACACATCCCTGTTTAAGACCTACTTTACCAGGAGGTACTCTCTCTTCAACACACCCTAACCTGAGCCTCACTATCCTCATAAAAACTCATTACAGTATTTAGTAACTTACTACCTATTCCATATACTTGCAACATCTGCCTCATTGCTCCCCTATCCACTCTATCATAGTTTTTTTTTTCAACAAACTGGCCGTATCCCACCAAGGCAGGGTGGCCCAAAAAGAAAAATGAAAGTTTCTCTTTTTAAATTTATTAATTTATACATGAGAAGGGGTTACTAGGCCCTTGCTCCCGGCATTTTAGTCACCTCTTACAACATGCATGGCTTACGGAGGAAGAATTCTGTTCCACTTCCCCACGGAGATAAGAGGAAATAAACAAGAACAAGAACTAGAAAGAAATAGAAGAAAACCCAGAGGGGTGTGTATATATATGCTTGTACATGTATGTGTAGTGTGATCTAAGTGTAAGTAGAAGTAGCAAGATGTACCTGAAATCTTGCATGTTTATGAGACAGAAAAAAAGACACCAGCAATCCTACCATCATGTAAAACAATTACAGGCTTTCGTTTTACATTCACTTGGCAGGATGGTAGTACCTCCCTGGGTGGTTGCTGTCTACCAACCTACTACCTAGAACTCTATCATATGCCTTTTCTAAATCCATAAATGCAATGAAAACTTCCCTACCTTTATCTAAATTCTATTCACATACGTATATGCTTCAATGTAAACACTTGATCTACACATCCCCTACCCACTCTAAAGCCTCCTTACACAAATAACCTGCACATAAAAGAGAGAAGCTTACGACGACGTTTCGGTCCGACTTGGACCATTGACAAAGTGTGACTTTGTTTATGGTCCAAGTTGGACCGAAACGTCGTCGTAAGCTTCTCTCTTTTATGTGCGGGTTATTTGTGTATCGTTCCAGTCACGGTATTGTGCCTTTTTTGTTATTTAAAGCCTCCTTGCTCATCCAAAATCTGAAATAGAAATTCAATATGTATTTTTATCTCTTCAGGAAGCTTGTTATTGATGAGTCTTTGATTCTGTTCAAAGGAAGACTCATTCAAGCAGTACATACCAAGCAAGAGGAAACGCTTTGGTATAAAGTTATTTGTGCTTTGTGACTGTTACAGTGGTCTTGTATTGGATATTATTATGTACACTGGAAGTTATACATTGCAAAATACCGGAAAGTTATTGGGCATCTCTGGTGATGTGGTTAGAACAATGATGGAACCATATCTTGGTAAGGGGCATATATTATATACTGATAACTGGTACACAAGCCCCTCACTCAGTGATTTTTTGCTAGTGAACATGAGAGATGCGTGTGTCACAGTGCTTGGAAATCGTAAACATATGCCCAGGTTTGATGCTGACACTCATAGAGGTGAGGTGCAAGAGTTTGCTGCCAGTGACATCATGGCATTTCGGTGCATGACAAACGAGATGTCACACTGATGTCATCAGTTCACCCTAACGAAATGACAAACACTGGCAGACAGAATAAAGAGACCAATGAACCTGCAGCTGTGATGGACTACACCCTCAATATGTGCTCAGTGGACAAATGTGACATGCAGATTGTGTTTGCAAGAGTTATAAGTGGTACATAAAACTCTTTTTCCATATTCTGGACATTTCCATGCTCAATGCTTATAATATGTAGAGGATGAGGACCAGAAACAAACCCCCATATGGCAAATTTTGTTTGTCTGTCATCAGACAAATAATATACAAGTACCAAGGAACAACACCTGCAATAGAAAACCATCCACCAAATTATCAACAAATACATTCTCGTCTGAGGCATGGTGATCACTTCCTAATAAAACTTCCTGGTACTGCTTTCAAGAAAAAGGCTCAGATGAGGCATTATGTCAGTGCACATATAAAAAAACGCCCACAACAATGCAGAGACACTCGTTTTATGCGTGAGGAGTGTAAAACACCACTATGCATGACACCATGTTTCAAAGACTTCCACAAGCTGCAGAACATCTAGAAACATGTCCTGTGACTGTATATGTGTATATAAGATACAGAAAAATAGTAATAAACAACATTTAAATTGTTTGTGTAAACAAGTTTTGTAAACAATATAATGACTACAGTTATTGTGTAGTATAGAAACAGTAAAAATTTACAAAATAGTGCTCATATTGGTCTCACAGGCCATAAAAGTTACTTGAAAAGAAAAAGATATTAAAAAATAATAGAAAAAAGTAGAAAAAAAAAAAACGATTACTGGGTGACCGGCAGTCGGTGATGTTGCTGTATGTGGTTCACTTTTTATCAACTTCACGCCTCCATATATCGGTAAGTATTGATGGCACAAAATTTTTTTTTTAGCCTATAAAGTTTAAAAAAAAACTTTTCATAAAAAAATAATTTTTTTTTTTTTAATATTTTTTCGGCCCTGAGAACAAGTCTGGAGAGGGCCTGTTGACCCTGAAAGGGTTAAATGAATGATGATGAATGTTTTGAACTTTGTGTTATGCTACTTAGGTGAGAGAGAGCCATTGTGGGGATACTGGCAGTTTTGAACTGTTATATCGGGGCCCCTCTGGCAAGACAGTGAAAGCATTTTTTTTTTTTTTTTGGGTCACCCTGCCTTAGTGGAAGACAGCTAGTTTGTTAAAAAAAAAACTGTAATTGTCTTGATGTAAGCAGGTACTGCAGTAGGATGATAGACAGAAATGTACTGCTTTTCTCTTACAACTGTGAAATAGCAACCTATAAATACAGTGGACTCCCGGATTGAGATGCCATCGGATTAAGTAATAATCGGTTTAAGTAACATTTTTGCGTCAAAATATTGGCTCGGTTAACGACACTGAACTCGGTTAAAGTCATTCGTCCCGAATGTGTTCGCGTGGCCGGACACTACATACAGCCAGTGTGCCGTTGTTTACCAGCCAATGAGGACGATTCCACCTGTACATGCGATGCATTTTGTATTATTCCATTATTTTTAGTGCTTGTAACTGCTAAATAAACCACCATGGGCCAAAAGAAAGCTTCCAGTGCCAGCCCTTTGGTAAAGAGGGTGAGAAACTATAGAATTCAAGAAAAAGTTTGTAGAAAGATACGAAAGTGTTGGTGGTAGAGGGTGGTAGTGATGGTGGTACACCAGCTAGGGTACTTCCCCACATACCAGCCAGGGTACTTCCCCACATACCAGCCAGGGTACTTCCCCACATACCAGCCAGGGTACTTCCCCCACATACCAGCCAGGGTACTTCCCCATACACATGATTTGAGTGAGACTTGCACATGAGTGAATAGAGTTATCAAAGCTTTTTGCTTGGGAATCATTGAAAATTGGGTTGGGCAAATACGATTCTGTTAGTAGGATGGTTTGTGAAGGACCTGCCTAGTATGGGCCAACAGGCCTGCTACAGTGTTCCTGCTTTCTTATGTGCAAACATTTATGAATGAACATCACTCTGACACAGCTGTTGCAGGCTGTGCTGGCAACATCTGCAGTGACAATGTTGTGTCCCATTTTAGGGAACTCTTAGAGATGTCAGAAACAAAGCTCTCTGGACAGATATTTAGTGCCACAGGTGTGAAGTAACTCGCAAGCTGGTCCTAGTGGCATTAAAAAACAAAAGGGAATTTTTTTTTTTTTTTTTTTTCAACAAGTCGGTCGTCTCCCACCGAGGCAGGGTGACCCAAAAAAAAAAAAGAAAGAAAATCCCCAAAAAGAAAATACTTTCATCATCATTCAACACTTTCACCACACTCACACATTATCACTGCTTTGGCAGAGGTGCTCAGAATATAACAGTTTAGAAGCATATACCTGAAGTCTTTATGGAAGGGGATTCCCTTCCCAAACAATAGTACACCTCCATACTCTCCCCTCCTGCCTCCTCCCTCATCAATAAGTCTTCAATAAAGGTAAGTGTCATTTTAGTAATGTTTTACTCTGCATGTCTCATTGTTTTCTGTGTAGGGAAATGTATATTTCATGTAAAAAAAATTTGTTTAATACTTTTGGGTGTTTGGAACGGATTAATTGGATTTCCATTACGTATTTCTTATGGGGAAAATTAATTCGGACTAAGTCAAATTCATTATAAGACACTCTCTCTGGAACAGATTAATTACGTTATCCGAGGGTCCACTGCATTTTGAACTGGAAGGATATTTGTTACAGTAAGCCACTGCTTTACA
This sequence comes from Cherax quadricarinatus, assembly GCF_038502225.1. Taxonomy (NCBI): domain Eukaryota; kingdom Metazoa; phylum Arthropoda; class Malacostraca; order Decapoda; family Parastacidae; genus Cherax; species Cherax quadricarinatus. Next base: position 11,658,455 of record NC_091354.1, read on the forward strand.
GTGCTTCGCTTTGAGGTGTTTCGTTAATGCAGCGATTATCTCTTATACCCATTCTTCATTTATTCAGTTTTCCTACATTATATATTCATCATTCACTATAAGCTAAGGATGAAAATATTTTAAGGTAAGTGATGTGTGTACTGTATATGCATTTTTTAGGCCTAGCTGTATTGCTCACTTAATATATTATAGTGTAAACATGTTATCAGGCTTTTATATGCACTAGAAAGTGAAAAAAAAAGGCTGTGTTTCACTCCATTGATTTTTGCTTTACAGCAGTGTCCTGGAACCTCACCTGCTGTAAGTGGGGTCTTCCTGTACTTTCTTTCAATCTCTTGACCAAGCAAGATGACAAGTAACTCTTTTGCACTTTTACTTACATTCATTGTACACTTTCCTATACTTCTTAATAATTTTTATTCCTGTAATATTTCTTTTTGGAACTATTGACAGATTCTGAAATTTAAAATTAAATATCTGCATAGCAAATTTTCTTCTCCAAAGGCTAGGATGCATAATCATGTATCATAATTTCAGAGACCTCAGTAGTATCTTCACTGAGCCTTTACCAGGAATATTTGCTGCCCCTGAGGAAGACAACTTATTCAAGGTCCACTGCCTTATAATTGGGCCTTTTGACACACCGTATGAGGGTGGATTCTTCCATTTCCTCATCCGATTTGGCCCACAGTACCCGCTTCATCCACCCAGAGTACGATTATTAACAACTGGAGGAGATTCAGTTAGATTCAATCCAAACTTGTATAAAAATGGCAAAGTTTGCCTTAGTATTTTGGGGTAAGTAGGATCATTTATAGTGTTTTCTTTTACACTGTTGAATTTACAAGCCAGGAACTGTTAGCCTACCGTAACTTACTGCAAAGTCCAGCCCTATCAGTATGGCAGCCCTTAGGACATTAGAGGACAGAGGGACCAGGGGTGACATGATTGCAATATACAAAATACTGAGAGGAATCGACAGAGTGGACTGGACAAGTCTATTGAAGAGGTGGGTCTAAGGTATGAGGTATTGTTTGCTCTTGAACATCGGCAAAATTCGAACATTTCTGTTATTTTGAGCTCAATTTCAAGGTACTTTTCATTGTGAAACCAATCAAAATCATCTCTATTTCTGTAATATATCTTCCATTCTATCAAATGAGACCAAGAAAACGAGAATACATGTACATGCATAAATACCATACGAAAATACACCTCGAAGTTGGTGTTTTAAACCAAAAACACGGTCGGAGTTTTTTTCTCATGCACTGCGTGCTGCAGGATTTTTTTTTAATACTGCGCACACTGACCACACAGACCCATTCTCTCACATGTAGGTCTACCAGCTTTCTCCCCCTAGATTTGAAGCCGCTAGAATTTTGGTGTAATACTATGGTACCAACACTGGCTTGCAAGCCATAGTACTACGACACCGACAGTGAAAGGGTTAAAAATGATCTGAGGTAGGACAACAGCTCTTTGCCTGTAAAACTGATTTGTGTAAAAGAAAATCAAGTAGAAAAAAACTTATAAAAATATCTACCATGTCTATTTTCTTTAATACAGTACTTATAGATTCATGTTTATTCTTGGCACTTTTTTCATCACTGCTGTTCCTCTTGAGTGTAATGGCTAATATCCAGAGACTAAATAGTGATAAAAATATCCAAAAGCTTGATGAACTCAGTGGCACAAGATGATTTCAGAAAGCAGCTGTAGGTAGAGGGGATGGAATTGTGTACATACAGTGGGTGCACATAAATTTGTATGTAACTTATTGCTATGGTGTGTTGTGCCAATATTTTGTGTATTAGATCATTCTTAACCCCTTGACTGTCGCAACCCCCAATCCCGAGGTGTCTCCTGGCGCCGCAAAATTTAAAAAAAAAAAAAATATTTTTTCTTATGAAATGATAGAGAATCTTTTCCCGATTGTAATGACACCAAAAAACAAAATTTGATGGAAAACTGACGGAATTATGCTCTCGCAAAGTTAGCGACCTCGGCGATATTTACAAATCGGCGATTTCGCCCACTTTGAGCCCTATTTTCGGCTAATTCCGTTGTTCCAGTCGACCAAACTCATAGCTATTTCTTTAGAACTCCATTTTTTCTATCGATTGAGCACAAGAAACTGCCCATTTACTGATTTCAACTACTCAAAAATGTGGTCAGAAATTTGCAATTTGGCCAATTTCACAAAAATTAAAAAATATGACAATTTCAAAATAAGGTCCAGAATGAACAATGCAGACATTCCTGGCTCTAAAATAACATTTTCTTTGTTCATCAGTCATGTCTCCAGGCCCCTCTGATATTACTCTTGCTTTCTATTTTGAATTTTTATTCAAACAAAAAATAGAAGACTTACTATTATGCAGACTACTGCAATACTGTAATAATTGTATAAATAACATCAACCCATTCATGACTGCATATTAGAATGGCTAGTTGGACATTTATTGGACAATGACATCATTTGTTTACTTTTGAACATTGGCAAAAATCAAACATTTCCCCTACTTTGAGCTCCATTTCCAGGTTCTTTTTATAGTAAAATCAATCAAAATCACCTCTATTTCTATAATATGTTTTCCATTCTATGAAATGAGACCAAGAAAATGAGAATACAACCATAAATACTATATGAATATGGATCACAAAGTAGGCATTTTAATTAAAAAAAATGGTCGGAGTTTTTTTTTTCTCATTATGCACTGCGTGCACACTGACCACACAGACCCATTCTCTCACATGTGGGCCTACAAGCTTTCTCCTGCTTGATTTGAATCCACTAGAATTTATGAGTATATATACGTCAAACACGGTACCTCGTAAGACGTATATATACGGCCACGACAGTCAAAGGGTTAAACATGTAATATTATGATTTTTGTTCACTCTCAAAAGTTTATCTTGCATTTTTTCAGTCATAATGCAATAAAGTTGCACAATGGGAAACCACTTTCTGAGAAGGTCTGCCATACTTCATATTACTATAATATTTCCTTTACTGTTTAGGAATCTTGGTCTGAAACTAAGATTCAGAGACTGATGCCTGGAACCTGTAATTTATATGCATATTTAGGTAGTAGGTTGGTAGACAGCAACCACCCAGGGAGGTACTACCGTCCTGCCAAGTGAGTGTAAAACGAAAGCCTGTAATTGTTTTACATGATGGTAGGATTGCTGGTGTCTTTTGTAATTGTTTTACATGATGGTAGGATTGCTGGTGTCTTTTGTCTGTCTCATAAATATGCAAGATTACAGGTATGTCTAGCTACTTCTACTTACACTTAGGTCACACTACACATACATGTACACATTTATTTATACACACTCATCTGAGTTTTCTTTGATTTTATCTTCATAGTTCTTGGTCTTATTACTTTTCCTTTTATATCCATGGGGAAGTGGAATAAGAATCTTTCCTCCATAAGCCATGCGTGTTGTAAAAGTCAACTAAAATGCCGGGAACAATGGGCTAGTAACCCCTTTTCCTGTAAAGATTACTAAAAAGAATAAGAAGAAAGTTGTCAAAGTGGGAAGTCTGAATGTGTGTGGAAGTTGTGCAAATGATAAGAAAGAGATGGTTGTGGATGTTATGAATGAGAAGAAGCTGGATGTCCTGGCTTTAAGTGAAACAAAGCTGAAGGGGGTGGGAGAGTTTCAGTGGAGAGGAATAAATGGGATTAGGTCAGGGGTTTCAAATAGAGTTAGAGCTAAAGGAGGAGTAGCAATAATGTTGAAGGATAAGATATGGCAGGAAAAGAGGGACTATAAATGTATTAATTCAAGGATTATGTGGAGTAAAATAAAGGTTGGATGTGAAAAGTGAGTTATAGTAAGCATATATGCACCTGGAGAAGAGAGAAGTGTAGAGGAGAGATAGAGATTTTGGGAAATGTTGAGTGAATGCGTGGGGAGTTTTGAACCAAGTGTGAGAGTACTTGTGGTTGGGGATTTCAATGCTAAAGTGGGTAAAAATGTTGTGGAGGGAGTAGTAGGTAAATTTGGAGTGCCAGGGGTAAATGTAAATGAGGAGCCTTTAATTGAGCTATGTGTAGAAAGAGATTTGGTAACAAGTAATACATATTTTATGAAAAAGAGGATAAATAAATATACAAGGTATGATGTCACACGTAATGAAAGTAGTTTGTTAGATTATGTATTGGTGGATAAAAGGTTGATGGGTAGGCTCCAGGATGTACATGTTTATAGAGGGGCAACTGATATATCGGATCATTATTTAGTTGTAGCTGCAGTTAGAGTAAGAGGTAGAAGAGACAAGAGGAAGGTGGCAACAACAAGTAGGAGGGAAGTGAAAGTGTATAAACTAAGGAAGGAGGAAGTTCGGGCGAGATATAAGCCACTATTGGCAGAAAGGTGGGCTAGTGCAAAGATGATTAGTGGGGAGGTTGAGGAGGGTTGAATGCATTTTAAAAATGCAGTATTAGAGTGTGGGGCAGAAGTTTGTGGTTATAAGAGGGTGGGGGTAGGAGGAAAGAGGAGTGACTGGTGGAATGATGAAGTAAAGGGTGTGATAAAAGAGAAAAAGTTAGCTTATGAGAGGTTTTTACAAAGCAGAAGTGTTAAAAGAAGAGCAGAGTATATGGAGAGTAAAAGAATGGTAAAGAGAGTGGTGAGAGAGTGCAAAAGGAGAGCAGATGATAGAGTGGAAGAGGCACTGTCAAGAAATTTTAATGAAAATAAGAAAAAATTTTGGAGTGAGTTAAACAAGTTAAGAAAGCCTAGGGAACGTATGGATTTGTCAGTTAAAAACAGAGTAGGGGAGTTAGTAGATGGGGAGAGGGAGGTATTAGGTAGATGGCGAGAATATTTTGAGGAACTTTTAAATGTTGAGGAAGAAAGGGAGGCGGTAATTTCATGCACTGGCCAGGGAGGTATACCATCTTTTAGGAGTGAAAAAGAGCAGGATGTGAGTATGGGGGGGGGTGCGTGAGGCATTACGTAGAATGAAAGGGGGTAAAGCAGCTGGAACTGATGGGATCATGACAGAAATGTTAAAAGCAGAGGGGGATATAGTGTTGGAGTGGTTGGTACTTTTGTTTAATGTATGAAAGAGGGGAAGGTACCTAGGGATTGGCGGAGAGCATGTATAGTCCCTTTACATAAAGGGAAGGGGGACAAAAGAGATTGTAAAAATTACGTATAGAGGAATGAGTTTACTGAGTATACCAGGAAAAGTATACGGTAGGGTTATAATTGAAAGAATTAGAGGTAAGACAGAATGTAGGATTGCGGATGAGCAAGGAGGTTTCAGAGTGGGTAGGGGATGTGTAGATCAAGTGTTTACATTGAAGCTTAAATGTGAACAGTATTTAGATAAAGGTAGGGAAGTTTTCATTGCATTTATGGATTTAGAAAAGGCATATGATAGAGTGGATAGGGGAGCAATGTGGCAGATGTTGCAAGTATATGGGATTGGTGGTAAGTTACTAAATGCTGCAAAGAGTTTTTATGAGGATAGCGAGGCTCAGGTTAGGGTGTGTAGAAGAGAGGGAGACTACTTCCCGGTAAAAGTAGGTCTTAGACAGGGATGTGTAATGTCACCATGGTTGTTTAATATATTTATAGATGGGGTTGTAAAAGAAGTAAATGCTAGGGTGTTCGGGAGAGGGGTGGGATTAATTTATGGGGAATCAAATACAAAATGGGAATTGACACAGTTACTTTTTGCTGATGATACTGTGCTTATGGGAGATTCTAAAGAGAAATTGCAAAGGTTAGTGGATGAGTTTGGGAGTGTGTGTAAAGGTAGAAAGTTGAAAGTGAACATAGAAAAGAGTAAGGTGATGAGGGTATCAAATGATTTGGATAAAGAAAAATTGGATATCAAATTGGGGAGAAGGAGTATGGAAAAGGTGAATGTTTTCAGATAATTGGGAGTTGACGTGTCGGCGGATGGATTTACGAAGGATAAGGTTAATCATAGAATTGATGAGGGAAAAAAGGTGAGTGGTGCGTTGAGGTATATGTGGAGTCAAAAAACGATATCTATGGAGGCAAAGAAGGGATTGTATGAAAGTATAGTAGTGCCAACACTCTTATATGGGTGTGAAGCTTGGGTTGTGAATGCAGCAGCGAGGAGGAGGTTGGAGGCAGTGGAGATGTCCTGTCTAAGGGCAATGAGCGGTGTAAATATTATGCAGAAAATTCGGAGTGTGGAAATTAGGAGAAGGTGTGGAGTTAATAAAAGTATTAGTCAGAGGGCTGAAGAGGGGTTGTTGAGGTGGTTTGGTCATTTAGAGAGAATGGATCAAAGTAGAATGACATGGATAGCATTTAAATCTGTAGGAGAAGGAAGGCGGGGTAGGGGTCGTCCTCAAAAAGGTTGGAAGGAAGGGGTATTGTAGGTTTTGTGGGCGAGGGGCTTGAACTTCCAGCAGGCGTGCATGAGCGTGTTAGGAGTGAATGGAGACGAATGGTATTTGGGACCTGACGATCTGTTGGAGTGTGAGCAGGGTAATATTTAGTGAAGGGATTCAGGGAAACCGGTTATTTTTATATAGCCGGACTTGAGTCCTGGAAATGGGAAGTACAATGCCTGCACTCTAAAGGAGGGGTTTCGGGATGTTAGCAGTTTGGAGGGATATGTTGTGTATCTTTATACGTATATGCTTCTAAACTGTTGTTTTCTGAGCACCTCTGCAAAAACAGTGATAATGTGTGAGTGAGGTGAAAGTGTTGAATGATGATGAAAGTATTTTCTTTTTGGGGATTTTCTTTCTTTTTTGGGTCACCCTGCCTCGGTGGGAGATGACCGACTTATTGAAAAAAAAAAATAATCAGTGTGAGGTAATTTTTTGCCAGGTGATAAATAATTTATTTTACATGAATTATAATACTTCATCTCTACACTTGTGGTTGCAGTACTTGGTCGGGTCCAGCGTGGAGTCCGGCATCGAATCTTTCGAGCGTGTTGTTATCTCTGCAGTCTCTCATGAATGAACGCCCATACCACAACGAACCTGGCTATGAAGAGGTAATGGGTCTTGGTACCATTATTTGCAATGATTCAAGTGAATTCACAAGTTGAGGGAGTAGAAGAAAGGAAGTATGAAGAGATGGTGAGTGTAAGGCTGAATAAATTTATAGAAGAGATTAGAAAGGTTGATGTGTTGGGGAGAAATTTAGGAAATTTTCTGTATGTTATGAGAAGGGTGAGTGGATTAAGATGATGAGTGACAGAATTTTATTTTTTAATGTTGAATGCTAATCTTGTGTGGGTCATTCAGTGCAAGGGATAATGGAAGTTTGATTCTCCATCCTCTAAGCACAAGACAAACAAGCTGCCTACCTACCTATCTACTCATCTTGTTGCCAGAATAAACATTTGAGTCAGTAATGAATATTTTATGTTTAATGATTTAAACACAGTTTCCAATTTTAAATTGTTAGTTGACATTAGCAGAGCTGGTAACAATAACAGTAGATAGATACTGTCCTGGTTTATAGCTACTAGATATGAACAACAAGATGTTGGAATCTACTAAGTAAGTAATTGCAGAAAGTGTTTTTTTTTAGAAGTAGATGAAAGATTGTGAAATGAAATAAAAGTGTCAGCAAAAGTGTCTTCTGTGATGAGTGGGGATATTTCAGTATTATGAAAGTGGAGGGATTGATGAAATAGTCAAAATGCATGGAGAACATTTGTAATGCTATGCATAGTATAAGTGGCTTTGGCATGCTGCTCTTATCTGTATTTTTTTGTACCTCTGTATGTGTGCTCAAATTGTAAATAAATAAAATATAAATAAATACCTTTACACATTGATAAAGAGATTGTGCATGTTAAAAAAATATTTAGTAAAAATATTAAATACTCTAAAGAATGTATTCTTTTTGTGTTGCACGCATCCAATAGTAGTACAGTGAACCCCCGGTATTCGATATTAATCCGTTCCTGAGAGCTCATCGAATACCGATAATATCGAAAACCGAATCAATTTTCCTCATAAGAAATAATGAAAATCAAATTAATCCGTGCAAGACACCCAAAAGTATGAAAAAAAAAATTTTACTACATGAAATATTAAGTTTAATGCAATAGAATAATTACAATAACAATAAAATAATTGACACTTACCTTTAATGAAGATCTGGTGATGATTGATGGGATGGAAGGAGGGGAGAGGTGTTAGTGTTGAGAAGGGGAATCCCCTTCCATTAGGACTTGAGGTAGCAAGTCCTTTTCCAGGGTTACTTCCCTTCTTTTAATGCCACTAGGACCAGCTTGAGAGTCACTGGACCTCTGTCGCACAACAAATCTGTCCATAGAGCTCTGTACCTCCTGTTCCTTTACGATTTGTCTAAAATGGGCCACAACATTGTCATTGTAATAGCTGTGTTAGGGTGATTTTCATCCATAAAGGTTTGCAGTTCAACCCACTGTGCACACATTTCTTTAATTTTTGAAGTAGGCACAATGTATTCCACAACTGGTATAGGCTTCTCAGGGTTAGCCCCAAACCCTTCAAAATCTTTCTTAATTTCCATACTAATTCTCACCCTTTTTACCACAGGGTTGGCACTAGAAGCTTTCTTGGGGCCCATGGTGACTTATTTTGCAGAAACAAGCACCAAAGACAGTGATAATATGGATAATATGGAATATACCGAATGTATCCTTAGATGCGTGCACACTGGCTGGCTTGTAAACGCTGGCACACAAGGGGCAGTTCAGGCCACATGTAGACTGGTCTCGTATGAATCGTATCGAATACCGGATTTTCAATCGAATACCGAGGAAATTTTTTTGCGATATAGTGCATCGAATACCAGATTTATCGAATACCGATGCCATCGAATACCGGGGGTCCACTGTATAGTCTGAGATAATGTACACTAAATTACCATCTCCCACTGAGGCAGGGTGACTTGAAAAAGAAGAAACAAAATTTTTTTTTTTTTTTTTTTCAACGTCGGTCGTCTCCCACCGAGGCAGGGTGACCCAAAAAAGAAAGAAAATCCCCAAAAAGAAAATACTTTCATCATCATTCAACACTTTCACCAAACTCACACATTATCACTGCTTTTGCAGAGGTACTCAGAATACAACAGTTTAGAAGCATATACGTATAAAGATACACAGCATATCCCTCCAAACTGCCAATATCCCAAACCACTCCTTTAAAGTGCAGGCATTGTACTTCCCATTTCCCATTTACGTTTAATAATGTATAAAGGAGAAGGGATTATTAGCTGCTGGCTCCCAGCATTTTAGTCATCTCTTACGACATGCATGGCTTATGGAGGAAGGATTCTAATAATAATACCGTACTGTAAATCCTTGATATAATGGATTATAAGAGAGGTAGTGAGTGGTGGTTAATAGCAGTTTTAGAGGATATAGAAGAGATTGTTTTGTTCTGATAATAATGATTGGCAATTCTGTAGTCAGTGAACTTAGCAAAGAAATAAATTTTTATTATTTATTATTATGTTGTTTCCTAATCTTTTGAATCAGCAGATTTTGTTATGCATTTTTGAAGTATACAGTAGGGCCCTGTTTTACGGAGTTTCGCCTTACGGAGTTCAGCTAATATGGCGATTTCAAATTATGACCAAAACTTTCTATATAGCGAGCGGTCTTTCAAATATGGCGCTCGCCACTCGGTTTGTTTACATTCTCCGTAGCACATATCTTATGTAATAATAATCACTCTTGGGCACATTAAATGTCTTATTTTATTCAATTCAATTCAGTTCAAGTTTATTCTCTATAAGGGTTACAGAATGGGGTTTACAGGTTTTGGGTATTGTGTTGTTTACATGTTATAAAATACTAATTACAGAGGGGGCCACTAGGACACCTAGCATGGCTAGGCATTTTGGGCAGACTTAGATTAATTCTTAACATTAAATCCTTACAGATTATGGTATTAAGGCTAAGTGACTACATCATAATTTGTGAGTTTAGCAATGTGAATGCTTTTGTTTTGGCACAATACAAGGTGTCTATATTTGAGTATCATAGTATTTCTGGGTTTATAGTCAGTGGGTGAGTGAGTGTAATTGTGAACCACCAGGTGGTTATCATGTAGTTAGTTGTCGGGGTGGATCAGGGAGATAAGATGTTTTCTAACTGTAGTTTTGAAAGTGATGAATGTGTCTGCAGTTCTAGAGTTTTCAGGTAGGGTGTTCCAGATTTTAGGTCCTTTGAAATACATTGAATTTTTGTAAAGGTTTAGTCGAACACTGGGAATGTCATAGAGATGTTTGTGTCTCGTGTTATGCCTGTGGATCCTGTCACAACTATCAAGAAAGCATTTTAGGTCAAGGTTAATATTGGAATTTAAGGTCCTGTAGATATAGATTGCACAGAAGTAAGTGTGGATGTTCTGAACAGGGAGTAAGTTTAGATCTATGAAGAGTGGGGGGTGTGTTGCCAGGGTTGGGATTTAGTGATTATTCTTACTGCGGCTTTTTGTTGGGTTATTATTGGCTTTAGGTGTGTTGCTGCAGTTGAACCCCAAGCACAGATAGCATAGGTGAGGTATGGATATATAAGTGAATGGTATAGTGTGAGAAGGGCAGTTTGCGGCACGTAGTATCGTATCGTGGAGAGGATCCCCACCGTTTTGGATACTTTTTTTATGTGCTGGATATGGGTGCTGAAATTTAGGTTGTTGTCGAGGTATAGACCAAGGAATTTGCCCTCATTATGTCTGGCAATTAGAGTGTTGTCGATCTTAATGTTAAGTTGCGCAACACCTGCTCTGCTGCCAAACATAATAGTAGGTTTTGCCAGTGTTAAGTGTAAGTTTATTGGCTGTCATCCTAGTCGATATTTTGAGCAGCTCCTCGTTAACAGTGGTGTTGAGGGTGGCAAGATTAGGGTGGGAGATGACGTAAGTCGTGTCCTCAACAAAGAGAATGGGTTTCAGGTGTTGGGATATGTTTGGAAGATCATTGATGTAAATGAGGAAGAGCAGGGGTCCAAGGACACTTCCCTGCGGAACTCCAGTATCAAGTGGCCGTATTGATGAGGCTATGTCTTTAATGGTGACATACTGATACCTATTAGAAAGGTAGGATTTAAAATATGCAAGCACATGGCCTCTTATACCATAGTGGTCAAGTTTGTGGAGTAGGATGCCGTAGTCTACTGTGTCAAACGCTTTTCTTAGGTCAATAAAAATTCCTAGCGGATATTCCTTATTTTCCAATGCTGTGTAAAGCAGGTCTAGTACTTTTATAATTGCATCATTAGTGCTTTTATTTTTCCTGAATCCAAATTGGCAGGGGTTGAGTATGTTTTGTGACGTTATAAATGAATATAGTCTCCTGTGCACGAGTTTCTCGAAGATTTTAGAAAGCAATGGTAAGTTTGATATTGGCCTATAGTTGTTTACGTCTGTAGGGTCACCACCTTTATGTATTGGTGTAACCCTTGCTGTCTTGAGTAGTGTCGGGAAAGTGCTGGTTTCTAGTGACTTGTTAAAAAGTAATGTAATAGCATGCGAAAGGACATGGGCCGCTTCCTTGTACAATAATGGTGGGACGTGAGACAGATTCCCCGAGTTATTTTTAAGTGACTTTATGATCGCGGTGACTTCGGTGGGCTCAGTTGGTACAAGATAGAAGGAATTTGGGAAATTCCCATCTAGGTAGTCCCCAGCACGGGCATTGGTACGTGGGATTTTACTGGCGAGATTAGATCCTATGTTTGAGAAGAAGTCGTTAATCTTGTTAGCTGTATCAGTGGGATGCAGTGGTGTTTCATGAGGTTTAATTAGAACAATATTCTTGTTTTTTTTCAGTTTGTGAGTCCCCAGAATCTGGGAAAGTGTTTTTCAGGTCTTTTTTATATCTCCTCTTGTGTCAGTGAATCTGCTGTAGTACAGTTGTTTGGCTTTCTTTATTAATTTGGTGAGAACTGTTGAATATTGTTTAAGAATATCTTTATGTATTAAGCCCTGTCTATATTGCTTTTCATATTGGTGTTTCTTATCAATGGATTTCAAAATGCTGCTGGTTAGCCATGGGCAACCAAGCCGTTTATTCGTGATCTGTTTTGTTTTTATAGGACAATGTTTGTTGTATAGTCTAAGTATTTTGTTAAGAAAAATGTCTGTCCAATCGTCAATACCATTGGCATTGGAGAATTCTGTAGGCCAGTCAACAGTCTCTAGGTCTGCTGTGAAATTCCTTATTGAGGCCTTGTCATGGAGTCTAAATGAATCTTTGTTGTATTCGAGTGGTGGCTTACTAATGTTTGTTAAGAGGAAGGTTGGGTAGTGGTCAGTAGTGCTGTCTGTGAATATCCCTGATTTAATAGGGGCTAGTATACTAGTCCATATGTGGTCTATTATGGTTGCATTTGTCTCAGTCAGCCTGGTTGGTTTAGTTATTGTTGGTATGAGAAGTGTGTTGTTCATATTGTTGATGAAATTAGTTACAGTCTGATCATCTGGTAGGCCAAGGTTGATATTGAAGTCTCCAGCTAAGAGAAGGTGGTGCTTGTTCATTTGTCTGTTTGTTATTAGTGACTTCAGATTCTCACTGAAGTTTGGAATGTTTGTGTGGGGTATCCAGTATATGGCACCGATTGTTTTAGGCATCTTGAGGTTTTTTAAAGTAAAATTAGCAAAAATGTATTCCCCATATTCATCACTAAAGCAATTAGTGCTAATACAAGATAGTTGGTTAGAGTAATAGATTGCAATACCACCCCCAACTTCGTATGGTCTGCAGTTGTGGATTGCTGTGTATCCTAGTAGTGGGTAGATATCAATTGTGTCCTGCTTAAGCCAGGTCTCATTAAGAATAATGCAGGAGAAGGGTGTCTTTAGTGACTTGAGGAGTGCCAGGAGATCATCACAGTGTTTGCTTAAGGACCTGATGTTGTAGTTAAGAACTGATAGACTTTGAGCAGTGTTCAGGATAGTGCTGGCTTGTGATGCTGTGTAATAAAGGCAGTTACTTTCCAATAAGTTTTAATTGTGTGTTAGATTATGGAGGTTTAGATCAGGGTCAACGTGATAATTCATCTTTTAGGTTTAAATAGTGGTTGTTTATATCCTGTATTATGTGGTGAGTTCTAGTACTGATTTCTGTAGTGGTGGGAGGTTTGGATAAGTATACCGGTAAAGCACTTTGGTCATATAGAATATAGTCACTAATAAACATAATGAGATTGATATTGTCTATGTGTTGTGCTAGGATGAGCTAAAGTACAACTAGGTATAAACTATACTATAAAAAAAAAATTGCAAGTGACACCAGACTCACCCTTGTAATTGCACTAAGGTCTAATATAATGAATTTAGTGTTGTCTATGTATTGAGCTAGAATGAGCTAAAGTACAATTGGGTATAGTTAGTTTAGGTGTTGTCTATGTGTTGAGCTAGAATGAGCTAAAGTACAACTAAGTATAAACTTATAATATAAAAATACAAATTAAAATGGTACTTGCCTTTGCACTAGGGTCTGATATAGGTTGTTAACAAGATCAAGAGTATAACTAGATTTAAATAGACAAAATAAAATTCACAAATTAAAGTACCAAAAGAATAATAAGTAAAAAATAACAATGGCAATGACTTGGTTATATGATAGTAAGATGGTAGACAGGTACAAAGGATAATATAAAGGTTGGAGTTGAATATACAAACTTGAAAATTTGGCAACAGAATGTTATGAAAAGTATTAAATAATGATTGATGTACAAAAGTAAAATTGACTGGTAGTAAATATGGTGTTTAATAAAATTTTAGTAAGTAATAATGATTACTAAAAAAGATTAATTAGCTAAAAAAAAAGTGAAAAAGTAATGTTTATTTCAAGTATTAAATTTTAAGAACAGTTATTTGGATTCAGTATTGCACTGGTAGTTATACTAGAGGTTATTTGGCAGTACAAGGTATTTAAGAGTACTCTAAGATAGTAAATGTGGTATTAAAACAGGTTATGGTAATTAGACAAGTAATGATAATTAAATGATGTCAAAAATGTTAAGAGTAAATTGTACTGATAGTAAAAATGGTAATTAATTATTAATTTTAGTAAGTAATATCAGTTAATAGTATTTAAAAAAATATGAGGTAGTAATATGGACAGAGAAAGTATCAATTCAGCTAATGTTTAAGCAAACAATAGTAAATAAGAAAATTACATAAGGTGACTTATGCTTACTAGTAAAATCACAAAATGAGGTAGTTGATTATTTAATTACTAAGAGATTGTACTATGAAATTTGAACAATAATGGAGCAAAACATACACTACACTACGTCAATATAGACATTTTTATTAATCCATCTATGATATTTTCTTCAAAATTATATAAGAAACATAGCATGTAAACATGCTATGTAGGTAGGTGTAGGTATGTAGCCCAGGCGGACTACATACCTACATTATTATTATAACTAAAACCGTACACTCACGAACCTATTACTCTCTCGTGTACTCTCCCTCTCTCCCCCTCTTTTTTTTTTTCACAGGGTTTGACAAGGTTAGGTTAAGGATCCTTAGCTTTATTGGCAAGCTATTTACAGGTTTAGGATCCCTAGCTTTATTGGCAAGCTATATACAGGTTATTATGATAAACTTTATAAACCGTAGGTGTTGTTAGTCTAGGGTACTTTTTGATGAGAATTATTCTCTAATTATATCGTAATAAGGTTGTAAGGAGATTGAAAAACCTTGTAAAATGTATCTGTAATATAAAGTAGATATTGTTATAGACAACAGACTTTATATGCCACTTATAAATTAGGAAGACTTTCATTCTTAGTTGAATGGACCTTTAACCCTTTCAGGGTCCAAGGCCAAAATCTGAAGTGGTGCCTCAGTGTCCAAGAATTTAAAAAAAAAAATTTGTTATTTTTTCTTATGAAATGGTAGAGAATCTTTTTGTGAAGGTAATAAAAGAAAAAATACGAAATTTGATGGAAAATTGACGAAATTATGCTCTTGCGAATTTTGATGTGTCAGCGATATTTACAAATCGGCGATTTTACCGAATTTGACTCCCATTTTAGGCCAATTACATTATTCCAGTCAACCAAATTCTTAGCTATTTCACTAGTATTATTTTTATTCTATTGACTGAGCACAAGAAATCGCCAAGTCAACTGTTTCAACTGCAAAATAAAGTGATCGGAAATTGGTAATTTGGCCAATTTAACACAATGTTCAAAAATATTCCAATTTCAAAATAGGGTCCAGAATAAACAATGTAGGTATTCCTGGCACTAAACTAACATTTCCTCTGTTCATTAGTTACGTTTTGAGGCTTTACAAATAAATTTCATTTTGATTTTTTATTCATATAATGAATTTTTATTCACACCAAAAAATAGAAGATTTACTGTTATGCAATATTGTAATAATTGTATAAATATCATCACCACATTTGTGAATGTATATTAGACCCACCAGCTGGCGTGTATTAGATGTGTGAGGTCGTTTGTTTTACTCTTGAACATCAGCAAAAATTTAACATTTCCGCTACTTTGAGCTCAGTTTCAAGCCATTTCCAGTGCTAAAACCAATAAAAGTCATCTCTATTTCTGTAATATGTCTTCCATTCTATCAAATGAGACCAAGAAATCGCAAATACAACTATAAAAAACATAACGAAAAAACACTGCAAAGTCGCTGTTTTTATCGAAAATCACGGTCTCAGTTTTTTTCTCTCAATATACACAGTGTGCTGCAGGATTTGTTTTATGTGGTGCACACATACCACATAAGATTTATTCTCTCATATATAGGCCCAAATTTACCACTCACAGTTTATCACAGTGAGCTGAGCTCATGGCGTAGATCTACGGTTTGGACCCTGAACGTAAAGCCATAGATCTACGGGACGGACCCTGAAAGGGTTAATATTCAGTTGAACAAAAAGTTACGTTATTCTCTATTTTCTAAGGAGATTAGGCTGATGGCTTGGAAAACTTGAAGTCTCTACACACAAGAACTTCTGTATAATGAAAATTTCACAATTTTTGGTGACTTAAGCAAATAAAGCTCTAGACCAAATGCTTCACCGCTTAGGTTAAAATGAGTAAGCTGTGGAGACCCTCTCTATACCGAGAGAGTTGCTGTACTGCTTAATCTACCCCACTCACACCTGACGTCAGCTCGCTTCAGGCGAGTGGTGTAGAGGTGAGGCCAAACAAATTGGCCGTTACCCATTTCCTCACCAGAATAAATATATACACATAATGAAAAAAATGGGAAAGATGAAAATGAATATTTAATATTATAAAGCTGATTACTCTCGTTTTAGCATTTAACGATAGTAATCGCAATGTAATATTAGAAAGATGAACAAATATGAAAAACATATATATCATAACTGCATCTCTGCGTAACACCCCTACCCCTAGGACAGTATGTGGTACTGGGAATTTTTGTTTTTTCCACAGGCTCTGTATCGTGAAGCATACAAATAATATTGAAGGAGCTTCGGATCCGAGAGACGAGGCATGTAGACAGCCAGACTTCTAGTATCCCGTCAGTGTTAATACATGCACACAAGCATTCGGGGTAGCGGGAAAGGAGGCAGAAGACAGCCTGGTCTCTCGATCAAATCCCAGCTCAATACAGCATGTTACCATACATACAGTAACTGTAAATAGACAAAACATTAAACATAACAGAAATCTGAATGGTTGTTTAAATTTTTAAAGTAAAAATTTAGACAGAATTGTCTAAATAGAATTGTCAAATGATTGAACTTTATTAGGGACGCGAAAGAGCATCAGCAAGAACATTACTTGGGCCTTTTATATGATTAATACTGAATGAATAGGGCTGAATTCTGAGAGTCCACTTCAGAATCCAGGCATTTTTTTATTTCATTGTATTTATGAATGTTAAGGGATTGTGATCGGAAAACACTGATATTTTATGAGGCGACGTTCCCAAGTATATGTCAAAATACTCTAAAGAAACTACAAGGGCTAATGCCTCTTTTTCAAGAGTTGAATAATTTCTTTGATGGGGCTTTAACTTGGATGAGAAATAGCAAATGGGGTGCAAAACTTTAGTATCTGATGAATTTTGTAGCAAGACTGCCCCAATAGCATAGCAGCTAGCATCAATGTGTATGATGAAGGGTTTGTGAAAATTGGGACTTCGTAATACAGGAGAGGATGTAAGCAATCTTTTTAATTTTTCAAAAGCTTCATTACATTCCAGGGTCCATTTAAAAGTTACTCTAGGACTAGTTAATTCAGTCAAAGGAGCGGCTAATTGTGCAAAATCTTCGGTAGTAGCTAATCATACCCAGAAATCTTTGCACTCCTTTTCTATCACTTGGAATAGGGAATTCAGTAATGGCTTTTACTTTAAGGTTAAGGGGGACCACTTTCCTTTGTCCTATTTGAAAACCTAAGTACAGTATTTAATAGTGGCTTGTCCAAAAAGCACACTTTGCTGAATTGACTGTGAAATTATAGCTCTCTAGGGATTTGAATAAAGCTTCTAGTCGAATAAGGTGTTCCTCCCAAGAGTCGCTAAACACTACCAAATCATCAAGATATGCCTCGGCTCCTTCCAAAGGTCGAGTCAGCTCGTTCATAAGTCTCTGAAATGTTGAGGCTGCATTACATAACCCGAAGGGCATAACTCAGTAATTGAACAGACCATCTTTAATTGCAAAGGCTGTTTTGTCTCTATCCTTTGGAGCAAGAGGGACTTGGTAATACCCTCGCAGTAAATCAAGTCGACTCATGAATGTAGAGCTGGAGATGGTATCTATCAGGTTGTCTATTCGAGGAAGAGGGTATCCGTCTGGTACTGTGACAGAATTAAGCTTACGGTAGTCCATACACATGCGGAATGTTCCATCCGGCTTGGGCACTAACAGGCAAGGTGATGCCCAAGGACTCTTACTTCGTTCCACAAGGCCATGCTCGAAAAGAAAGTCAATTTCTTGCTTCAACATCTGATGTTTAGCTGGGCTCACTCTATAAGGTGGTTGTTTGATTGAACGAGAATCGAGGAGCTCGACTTCGTGATACCCTAGTGTACAAGTTTTTGGCACATCTCCAAATAAGCTTTTATAATTCAATATGAGGTTACTTATTTCTTGCCTTTTTGAATCGTCCAGATTGTTAAGAAGTTTATCAAGATTGAGTAGAGCTTCAGAATTTTTAAGGTGAGCATCGGCTCTTTTGACACCTTCTGATGATGTATTTTCTCCAATTGTAGATAAGGTAGTGATGGATGTCATAGGTAGTGTTTTGGAATGATAAGATTTCAGTTGATTTATGTGAAATACTTTGTTCCTTTTTCCAGGTATCTTAACTACATAATTTACATCATTTTCTTTACTCACGACTTCATAAGGACCTTGGTAACGTGGTAAGAGAGCATGGCCGGGAACTAACCTCTCAACCATTACTAAATCTTTAGGTTGAAATGAGCAGGGTTTCGCTCGTTTGTCGTACCAAAGTTTCATTTTTCTTTGAGCCTTAGCCGAATGTTCTGCGGCTAAGTCCCTAGCGTAAGATAAACATTCCTGCATCAGAGCTGGTGATGATTTTATAGAGGATGTTTTCTTGCCAATCCAAGTATTTTTCAATACTGCTAGTGGGCCTCGGACCTGATGCCCATAGACGAGTTCAAACGGAGTGAAACTTGTACTCTCTTGTTCACTGTTTCACAATGCAAACAGTAATAAAGGTATCCCCTCATCCCAGTCTTGGGAAAACTGTTCGCAATATGCTCTTAGCATAGATTTTAGAGTCTGGTTAAAACGTTCGAGCGCTCCTTGAGATTGAGGGTGATAACTCGTGGACAACAAAGATTCTATACCCAAGTGGGACATAGCTTCTCTGAAAGTTTTAGAAGTAAAGTTCGTTCCTTGGTCTGACTGAATTTCTCTGGGGATTCCCACTTGAGAAAAGAATTTTAATAAGGAACGAACAATCACCCGAGAAGTAATTTTCCTTACAGGGATAGCTTCCGGATATCTTGTACTAGTATCCATGATTGTAAATAAATATTAGTTTCCCTGACGGGTCTTTGGCAGGGGTCCCACACAATCAATAATTAGACGAGAGAAAGGTTCTCCTCGTTCAGGAATAGGAATTAGGGGGGCCGGGGAGGGTTTATGAACAGGCTTACTTGCCTTCTGGCAAATATGACATTCTTTAACATATTTACTCACCTTTTCCCCCATCTTAGGCCAATAAAAATGTTTCACTATGTTTCCTAAAGTCTTCCTTGTCCCAAGATGTCCACCTAGAGTACTATTATGAGAAAACTCAAGAGTGGCATCTCTGAAAGGAGTAGGCAATATTACTAAACTCCTCACGTCTTTGGAACCATTACTTTTTTTTTTTCATAGGGATACCATCCTTGTAATAATAACAGTTTTCTAATAGTTTGGCCTGTTCCTCAGAAACTGCTATACTTCTACAGTGATTCAAGTCTGGATCTAAAGTTTGAACCTGAATCAGATCATTTCTTCCGAGACCTTTTCTTGCGGAACACTCGGGGTTAATCATGGCTTGACTAGGTTTAAAGGTTCCAATTTGTATTGCATTACTGAATAACAAATCCAAACCCAGGTCTTTATTTTCGGATGGTTCTTCACAATCTGCGGAGCGAGACATAGCACGAGTAATAATGTTTAAGGGAAATAATGCTGGACCTTCGTTCGATGCTTCTAAAGCATAGTGGGTTTCAGAAGAGTTATTTATCACCATTGGTTCTTTACAAATACCTTGGTGGTATACATCATTTCCGATCAATAGTTCAACACCCTGAATGGGGAATTCTTTACTAGATACGCCAACCCACATAGTCGGGAATTTCCAAAAACACTTTATGCAATGGTACTTTAATTAAGGCGCCACCATAAGGCTCTGACAAGACTTCTATCTTGGTGTCTGAGTGATCATCAAGGGGTAATACTTCTGTCTTCAATAAAGACAGATAACTCCCTGTGTCTCGAAACGTAGTGACGTTAACTAACCTTTTTTCGTCGAGGCCGACTTTTCCTGTAGCAAGGTAAGGTTCCATGGCCTCGCGTACCTCAGTTTCAGAATGTAGTCATCTCATCTGTTGGGTCTCTGGACGGGATGACTCCAAGTTCGTTCCTACAGGTCAGGCTTTAGCTTGGACCTGGGAGGAGATCACTTGTGTAGGGTATCTCCTGGGATTTTCATAGTTCCGTTCATTTTTCTTTCTACATTGGTTTTCCAAATGTCCCGATTTGTGGCAGTAATTACAAAACTGTTGGGGAACATCTTCCTTTTTAAGACTCGAATATTTTCCATAACTGGAATTACTATCCCAGTTTGGAGAATGCACCGTATACGCTCTTCTTTTAAACTTTGAATCTTTCTTGGGATTTTTCCGAAAAGCCTCTTGACGTATACTCTTACCCGTCATCTGGTGAGCTATCTTGTAATGGTCAGCTATCGAAGCAGTTTCTATTAGCGTTGGGGCTGAATGTCTGATAAGGTAAGTATGTAGGTCGTCTGTCAAATAATTGAGGAAATCTTCATTTAAAATCAATTGAGAAAAGGATTCCACTGTATTGCAGTGTGAAGCCCTAAGCCATCTCTCAAATGCTGCCTGTTTTCCTCGGGCAAACTCTAGCCAGGACTGCTGTGGGTTGCGCTTCAAAGTCTGGAATGACCGTAGATCATGGCAGACAACAAGTCGTAAGCGTCCAATACAGTTTTCTTTATTGTTTCATACTGAGAGTACTGGTTGAAGGGTAAGGATGCCGTGCTAGCCTGTGCTTTTCCCATCAAGGTAGTGTGTATTAGGGCAGCCCAATGTTCCCTGGGCCACTTCATAATTTGAGCCTGGTTTTCAAAGGCTTCAAAAAATGCATCGAGGTTTTCTTCACAGAATCTGGGAACCATGGTGGCCGCTTGATGAACATTGAACGTCTTGACTCTTGGTGTCAGACGAGATTCAGTTTTTCCTGGGTCAAGTTGTCTATCACGTCTGATGGATTCTCTTTCAAACTCTTCATGTTTAAAGTTATGCTGGGCTTCAATGTACGTAGTTTGTAATATCAAGAAGCGTCCTAATCTCTTGAACTGTTCAGGAGAGGGGATCTCTGGAGGAATTTGAATGGAGTTCCATTGGGAAAACTCGGGATTATTCCTCACAGGAGCTCTGGGTTCAGTCAACGTAGAGAATGTGGCTGCTCCTGGTGTACTACCGGTGAAGTCTAGGGTTTCCCAAGTGGTCTGAGCTTGAGACGAAACTGGTCTTGGAGTCTTAGGTCTCGTTGATGTGTCCTTAGTAAATACTGAAGGTACTTCCATGTCATTTATTAATGACTGCTGGTCAAATTGTGAAATTAGACTTTCATTATCTTCTAATTCCTCGCCGGGGTCTTCTTCTGGGGCTTCTGGAAAAAGTAAATTCCGAATGATAGCCCGTAGGGTAACAGCAGTATAGTGTTTGTTATACTTTATTCCAACAGACTTTGCTATTTCCCAACAAGTTTGTAACTTTAATGTATTCAATCATTCAACTGTAAGGTCTTCAAACCTGGCAGATAATTCAGCCATATTTTATAAGTCTGTATGCTTAAAGGTGTGTCTTTCAAAGTTCAGTCTCCCGGACAGTAGGTCCCCATTTATTACGATAAACTTTATAAACCTTAGGTGTTGTTAGTCTAGGGGACTTTTTGATGAGAATTATTCTCTAGTTATATCGTAATAAGGTTGTAAGGAGATCAAAAAACTTTGTAAAATGTATCTTTAATATAAAGTAGATATTGTTATAGACAACAGACTTTATGTACCACTTATAAATTAAGAAGACTTTCATTCTTAGTTGAATGAACCTTTAATATTCAGTTGAACAAAAAGTTACATTATTCTCTATTTTCTAAGGAGATTAGGCTGATGGCTTAGAAAACTTGAAGTCTCTACACACGAGAACTTCTGTATACAGTGGTCCCTCGATAATCGTAGTTCTCAGGAATCATAGATTTCGGAAATCATAGGGATATTTTCGTATAAACATGGGCTCGCTAATCGTAGGTTGACTCGCAAATAGTAGTTCGTCCGGGACGCATACGCATGGTGTGAGTCGAGGCGGCCTCCCTACCCAGCCAGTCTGGCATTGTTTACCATTGAGCGAAGGTCCCCTCACGTGCTCCTACGAAATATTTCATAATATTCCACTCATTTTAGTGCTTGCAAGTACTAAATAAGCTACCATGGCTCCAAAGAAAGCTCCTAGTGCCAGGCCTGTGGTAAAGAAGGTGAGAAATACGATTGAATTTAAGAAAAACATCATTGAACAATATGAAAGTGGCACAAGTGCGGCCGAACTGGCCAGGATGTATAAGAAACCCTACACAACCATATGTTCCATAGTGGCCAAGAAAGAGGAAATCAAGGACACTGTTGTCGCAAAGGGGGTAAATGTGCTGACAAAAATGAGATTACCAGTACTCAAAGATGTTGAGAAGTTATTATTGGTGTGGACAAACGAGAAACAATTAGCAGGAGATACTCTTATGACTGCGATTATTTGTGAAAAGGCTAGGCAGTTGCACAACGATCTGGTAAAAAATTGCCTGCAAATAGTGGTGATGTGAGTGAATTTAAGGCCAGCAAAGGTTGGTTTGAGAGATTTAAGAACCGTACTGGCATACACAGTGTGGTAAGGCATGGTGAGGCTGCCAGTTCGGACCACAAGGCGGCTGAAAAATATGTGCATGAATTCAAGGAGTACATAGAGGCTGAAGGACTGAAACCTGAACAAGTGTTCAGTTGTGACGAAACAGGCAATGCCAGGACACAAGCCTATGAAAGACAGGCTGACGCTCATGTTCTGTGCTAATGCTAGTGGGGATTTCAAAGTGAAGCCATTACTAGTGTACCATTCTGAAAATCCCAGAGTGTTCAGGAAAAACAATGTTATGAAGAGTAAATTGTGTGTGTTTTGGAAATCTAATAGTAAGGCATGGTTCACGAGGGAAATTTTCGTCGAGTGGTTCAATGAAGTGTTTGGCCCTAGTGTGAAGAATTACCTCCTGGAAAAGAAATTGGATCTAAGTGCCTGCTAGTAATGGACAATGCACCTGCTCATCCTCCAAACTTGGATGACCTAATTTTCGAGGAGTTTGGGTTCATCACAGTAAAGTTCTTGCCCCCGAATACCACTCCTCTCCTCCAGCCCATGGACCAGCAGGTCATTGCAAACTTTAAAAAAAACTACACCAAAGCAATATTTTACAGGTGCTTGACTGTGACCACAGACACTCACTTGACCTTAAGAGAATTTTGGAGAGAACACTTCAGCATCCTCCATTGCATAACCCTTATAGGTATGGCTTGGGAGGGAGTGACTACCAGGACCTTGAACTCTGCTTGGAGAAAATTGTGGCCAGATTGTGTCGACAAGAGGGATTTTGAAGGGTTTGGGACTGACCCTGATGAGCCTATGTCTGTTGTTAAATCAATTGTGGCACTGGGGAGTTCCATGGGGTTGGATGTGAGTTTGGAGGATGTGGAAGAGTTGGTGGAAGACCACAACGAAGAGCTCACCACTGAGGAGTTGCAAGAGCTTCAGCAGGAACAGGAACAGATCGCAGCTCAGAATCTTGCCGCAGAGGAGGAGGAAGAGAGATGGAAGAAGGTGCCTTCTTCAGAAATTAAAGAGATTTTTGCTATGTGGATAAGATGGAAAGATTTATGGAGAAACATCACCCTGACAAGGTTGTTGCAAGCCATGTTGGCAACATGTACAGTGACAAAGTCTTGGGCCATTTTAGGGAAGTGTTAAAGAGACGCTAGAAACAGAGCTCTCTCCACAGTTATTTTGCGAGACAGGACTCCAGTGACTCTCAAGCTGGTCCTAGTGGCATTAAGAAACAGAGAAGAGAAGCAACCCCAGAAAAGCAATTGGTACCTGAGGTGTTGATGGAAGGGGATTCCCCTTCCAAACTGTAAACAATCCAATCTCTCTCCTCCTCCAGTCTCCCATACACTAAGAAGAATCTCCAATAAAGGTAAGTGTTACGCTGTTAATGTTTCATTCATCATTTCTCATTGTATTGTTTATGTACTACATCTATATTTCATGTAAAAAATTTTTTTGTTTTAATACTTCTGGGTGTCAGGAACGGATTAATTGTATTTACATTATTTCTTATGGGGAAATTGATTCGAAAATCGTAGATTTCGATAATAGTAGCAACTCCAGGAACGGATTAACTATGAAAAACGAGGGACCACTGTAATGAAAATTTCACAATTTCTGGTGACTTGTGATGAATGGTTTGAAAAACTGACAAGTTGAAGATTGAGACACTTATGCAACATACGGGAATCTTTATTCAGGAAACGTTTCGCCACACAGTGGCTTCATCAGTCCAATACAAAGTAGAAAGGCGTAAGGAGAGGAGGAGTTTGAGGTAATCAGTCCCTCAGCCTGGAGTCGATGTGTTCAGTCCATCAATCTTGTAGAATGTACAGCATAGGGCCGTAGACGTGGCTTATATACTGTAGTGAGGTGAGGTGAAGCAGGAGAAGGTGGGGTCATACTGGTACCATCCACTAGTCGAAGTAGGTCTTCGTCCAAAGGTTGGACAAGTGTTGAAGAATTCTTTGTAACAAGATCCCATGATGCTGCAGTGTCTGGCAGTTGTGATGAATGGTTTGAAAAACCGACAAGTTGAAGATTGAGACACTTATGCAACATATGGGAATCTTTATTCAGGAAACGTTTCGCCACACAGTGGCTTCATCATCAGACTTAAGCGAATAAAGCTCTAGACCAAATGCTTCACTGCTTAAGTTAAAATGAGTAAGCTGTGGAGACCCTCTCTATACCGAGAGAGTTGCTGTACTGCTTAATCTACCCCACTCACACCTGACGTCAGCTTGCTTCAGGCGAGTGGTGTAGAGGTGAGGCCAAACAAATTGGTCGTTACCCATTTCCTCACCAGAATAAATCTTTCTTCTTTCAACGTACCAGCCGTATCCCACTGAGGTGGGGTGGCCCAAAAGAAAAAACTGAAGTTTCTCCTTTTAAATTTAATATTATATACAGGAGAAGGGGTTACTAGCCCCTTGCTCCGAGCATTTTAGTCGCCTCTTATGACACGCATGGCTTACTGAGGAAGAATTCTGTTCCACTTCCCCATGGAGATAGGAAATAAACAAGAACAAGAATTAGAAAGAAAATAGAAGAAAACCCAGAGGGGTGTGTATATAGTATATGCTTGTACATGTATGTGTAGTGTAACCTAAGTGTAAGTAGAAGTAGCAAGACGTACCTGTAATCTTGCATATTTATGAGACAGACAAAAGACACCAGCAATCCTACCATCATGTAAAACAATTACAGGCTTTCGTTTTACACTCACTTGGCAGGATGGTAGTACCTCCCTGGGTGGTTGCTGTCTACCAACCTACTACCTAGAACCAGAATAAATATATACACATAATGAAAAAATGGGAAAGATGAAAATGAATATTTAATATTATAAAGCTGATTACTCTCGTTTTAGCATTTAACGATGGTAATCGCAATGTAATACAGTTCACTACCATGTATACATTATATGCAGTACATAAATAATTAAAATACAGTGGACCCTCGACCAACGATGGCATCGTCTAACGTTAAATCCGACTAGTGATACATTTTAATGCAAAAATTTTGCCTCGACTAGCACTAAAAAACTCGACCAACACGATTCGTTCCGTTCGAGACGCTTCCACTTGTGGCCTGAGCACGCCAATGTTTACAAGCCAGCCAGCCACCGCGGTCCCATCCAAACATACAATTGGAACATTTCATATTATCACAGCGTTTTTAGTGATTGCACCTGCAAAATAAGTCACCATGGGGCCCCAAGAAAGCTTCTAGTGCCAACCCTACAGCAAAAAGGGTGAGAATTACTGTGGATATGAAGAAAGAGATCATTGCTAGGTATGAAAGTGGAGTGCGAATCTCCGAGCTGGCCAGGTTGTACACAAAACCCTAATCGACCATCGCTACTATTGTGGCCAAGAAAATGGCAATCAAGGAAGCTGTTTTTGCCAAAGGTGCAACTATGTTTTCGAAACTGAGATCGCAAGTGTTAGAAGATGTTGAGAGACTGTTATTGGTGTGGATAAACGAAAAACAGATAGCAGGAGATTGCATCTCTCAAGCGATCATATGTGAAAAGGCTAGGAAGTTGCATGACGATTTAACCCTTTGAGGGTTTCAGACGTACTAGTACGGCTTACGACCCAGGGTTTTTGACGTACTAGTACGCCTAAATTCTAGCGCCCTCAAATCTAGTGGGAGAGAGCTGGTAGGCCTTCATATGAAAGAATGGGTCTATCTGGTCAGTGTGCACAGTCTAAAAAAAATCCTGCAGCACACAGTGCATAATGAGAAAAAAAAAAACTTTGACTGTTTTTTTGGAATAAAACAGCGACTTTGCACTGTACAGTGGACCCCCGCATACCGTTGGCCTTACATAACGTTAAATCCGCATACCGATACATTTTATTGCTAAGATTTTGCCTCGCATACCGCTAAAAAGCCCGCTCAACGCTGTTCGTCCGAGACTCGTCTAATGTGCGGCCTGAGCCAGCCTCACATGTTCCGCCGGTGGCATTGTTTACATACAATCGTAACCAGCCTCCATGCGGTAACATCCAAGCATACAATCGTAACATTTCGTATTATTACAGTGTTTTTGGTGATTTTATCTGCAAAATAAGTGACCATGGGCCCCAAGAAAGCTTCTAGTGCCAACCCTGTGGTAAAAAGGGTGAGAAATATTATCGAAATACTGTGGTACCATGGTCAACTGCTGATGCTGCTGCTGCTGTAGCACTGTCAGCTGCTGCTGCTGCTGTAGCACCGTCAGCTGCTGCTGCTGCTGTACTACCGTCAGCTGCTGCTGCTGCTGTAGCACCGTCAGCTGCTGCTGCTGCTGTAGTACCGTCTGCTGCTGCTGCTGCTGTAGTACCGTCTGCTGCTGCTGTAGCATCGTCTGCTGCTGCTGTAGCACTGTCATCTGCTGCTGCTGCACTGTCAGCTGCTGCTGCTGCTGTAGCACCGTCAGCTGCTGCTGCTGCTGTACCACCGTCAGCTGCTGCTGCTGCTGCTGTTGTAGTACCGTCTGCTGCTGCTGTAGCATTGTCTGCTGCTGCTGTAGCACTGTCAGCTGCTGGTGCTGCTGTAGCACTGTCAGCTGCTGGTGCTGCTGTAGCACTGTCAGCTGCTGCTGCTGCTGTACCACCGTCAGCTGCTGCTGCTGTAGTACCGTCTGCTGCTGCTGTAGTACCGTCTGCTGCTGCTGTAGCATCGTCTGCTGCTGCTGTAGCACTGTCAGCTGCTGCTGCTGTAGCACTGTCAGCTGCTGCTGCTGTAGCACTGTCAGCTGCTGCTGCTGCTGCTGCTGTAGCACTGTCAGCTGCTGCTGCTGCTGCTGTAGCACTGTCAGCTGCTGCTGCTGCTGCTGTAGCACCGTTGTTGGTGTGGCTTATTGAGAATACCAAGAAACAATTAACCCCAGAGGGTTAGCCACCCAGGATAACCCAAAAAAGTGTGTCATCGAAGACTGTCTAACTTATTTCCATTGGGGTCCTTAATCTTGTCTCCCAGGATGCAGCCGACACCAGTCGACTAACACCCAGGTGAACAGGGAAAAACGCCTGGAACTAGTGCTCATATTGGTGAATTTAAAGCCAGCAAAGGTTGGTTTGAGAGATTTAAGAATCGTAGTGGCATACACAGTGTGATAAGGCCTGTTCTGGAAGAAAATGCCAAACAGGACCTACAGTACTCAGGAGGAAAAGGCACTCCCAGGACACTGTCTCATCAGTCATTGCTGCATCTTCAATAAAGGTAAGTGTCATTTATTCTTCATTTAGTAGAGTAGTACATGCACAATATATACTGTGCATGTACTACTCTACTATTGTGCATGTATCCTTCTCTTTGTGTGTAGGAAAATGTATATTTCATGTGGTAAAATTTTTTTTTTCATACTTTTGGGTGTCTTGCACGGATTAATTTGATTTCCATTATTTCTTGTGGGGAAAATTCATTCGCATAACGATAATTTCGCATAACAATGAGCTCTCATGAACGGATTAATATCGTTATGCGGGGGTCCACTGTATTTTCGTGTGGTATTTATTGTTGTATTCTAGTTTTCTTGGTCTCATTTTATAGAATGGAAGATATATTACAGAAATTGGGATGATTTTGACTGGTTTTACAATGAAAGGTACCTTGAAATTGAGCTCAAAGTAGCAGAAATGTTCGATTTTTACTAAATTTCAAAAGTAAACAAATCGTGCCAAGCGTCCAATACACATCAACTGGTGAGTCTAATATTCTTTCACAAGTGCGCCAATAATATTTATACCATTTTTTACACTAATGTAGTAGTCTGCATAACAGTAAATCTTATATTTTTTTTGTGAGAATAAAAATTCAAAGTTGAAAGCAAAAGAATATAAGAGGGGCCTTGAGACGTGACTAATGACCAGAGGAAATGTCATTTTAGTGCCAGGAATGTCTTTCTTGTTTATTCTGGACCCTATTCGGAAATTGGCATCTTTTGAAATTTGTGTGAAATTGGCAAAATTGCTAAATTCTGACCACTGTACTGGATAGTTGAATTTCATAAATGGGTGGTTTCTTGCACCCATTCGATAGAAAAAATGGAGTTCTAGTGAAATATTCATGTTTTTTGTCGACTAGTACAGTGGAATTGGCCGAAAATGGGGCTCTAAGTGGGCAAAATCGCCGATGCGTAAACATTGCCGAGACCGCTAACTTTGCGAGAGCATAATTCCGTAAGTTTTCCATCAAATTTCAAACTTTTGGTGCCCTTATGATCGGGAAAAAATTCTCTATCTTTTTATAAGAGAAAATTATTTTTTTTTTTTTTAAATTTGGCCGACCCTGAGAACGAGTTTCAGAGAGGGCCTGTCGACCCTCAAATGGTTAATTAGAAAAATGCCTGCAACTAGTGGTGATGTGAGTGAATTTAAGGCCAGCAAGGGTTGGTTTGAGAGATTTAAGAATCGTCGTGGCATACATAGTGTGATAAGGCATGGTGAGGCTGCCAGTTCGGACCAAAAAGCAGCTGAAAAATACTATGTGCAGGAATTCAAGGATTATATAGACAGTGAAGACTTGAAACCTGATAAAGTGTTTAATTGCGATGAAACAGGCCTGTTTTGGAAGAAAATGCCAAGCAGGACCTACATTGCTCAGGAGGAAAAGGCACTCCCAGGACATAAGCCTATGAAAGACAGGCTTACTCTGTTGATGTGTGCTAATGCTAGTGGTGATTGCAAAGTGAAGCCTTAATTGGTGTATCACTCTGAAACTCCCAGAGTGTTCAGGAAAACAGTGTCCTCAAGGACTTGACACCTCAAGTCCTTATGGAAGGGAATTCCCCTTCTAAACACTTACACCATCCACACACTCCCCTCTTCCCATCCCATCAGTCATCACCAGATCTTCAATAAAGGTAAGTGTAATGTAATTGTACATGTCTTCTTCAGTTTGTGTGTATTAAAATTAATATTTCATGTGGTAAAAATGTTTTTTTTTTTCAATACTTTGGGGTGTCGGGAACGGATTAATTTGATTTCCATTATTCCTTAGGGGGAAAATTAACTCGACTAACAATAATTTCAACTATCAATGAGCTCTCAGGAACGGATTAATATCATTGGTCGAGGGTCCACTGTATAACAATAGAAGTAAATTATGGTAAAAAGAATGAAATTATGATTGTACATTACATTACTGTACTATGTAGGTAGTTTATATAGGAAAGGTTTGACATTATGCCCTACCCAGTATGTCGGCAATTTTCAAAGTAGAAAAAAAAAAAGATATATGAGGTAGTTGGTACTAGTTAGCAAAAGATAGTTAAGGGCCTTGAACAATAATATAATTGAAATATACACTAATTGCACACACAATATAATCACTAAGATATGAAAACAATTTTAGAGTAGGAATTATAATATAAACTTATAATATAAAAATACAAATTGAAATGGTACTTGCAATTGCACTAGAGTCTGGTATAGGTTGTTGACAAGATCAAGAGTATAACTAGATTTAAATTGACAAAATAAAATTCACAATTAAAGTACCAAAAGAATAATAGTAAAAAATAACAATGGTAATGTCTTGGTTATAATATGATAGTAAGATGGTAGGCAGGTACACAGGCACACAGGTACACAGGTACAAAGGATAATATAAAGGTTGGAGTTGAATATACAAACTTGAAAATTTGGCAACAAAATGTTATGGGAAGTATAAAATAATGTTTAATGTACAAAAGTAAAATTGACTGGTAGTAAATATGGTGTTTAATAAAATTTTAGGAAGTAATAATGACTACAAAAAAAAGTGAAAAAGTAATGTTTATTTCATTCAATATTGCACTGGTAGTTATACTAGAGGTTATATGGCAGTACAAGGTAATTAAGAGTAATCTAGGATAGTAAATGTGGTATTAAAACAGGTAAAGGTAATTAGACAAGTAATGGTTATTAAATGTCAAAAATGTTAAGAGTAAATTGAAATTATAGTAAAAATGATAATTATTAATTTTAGTAAGTAATATCAATTGATAGTATTTAAAAAAATATGAGGTAGTAATATGGACAGAGAAAGTATCAATTCAGCTAATGTTTAAGCAAACAATAGTAAATAAGGAAATTACATAAGGTGACTTATGCTTACTAGTAAAATCACAAAATGAGGTAGTTGATTATTTAATTACTAAGAGATTGTACTATGAAATTTGAACAATAATGGAGCAAAACATACACTACACTACGTAGGCTTTTAAGTTGGACATTGTTTAGTTATTCTCTGTAAGATTAGTATCCCTGAGAAATCGTGATAGATCATTCTCGTTCGTGATTGTGTACAGTTGACCTACATTAGTTTTCCTAACAAGAATTTTCCCATCCCATGTAAAGCATTGGTGTATTGTGTCGTTATTCTCCCGCTTAAGTTTTCTGACTCTATACAGGAGGTTCTGACGTTTTTTGGTAAGACACTCGTTTATGTATACCTCTTTCTTTACTTTAATAGATGCAATAATTAAGTCTTTTTTCCTGTCATGTGAGTGGAATCTAAGCATAACACTTTTTCTACCATGGGATCCTAGTAACCTGGCTTCTTTTATTTCAGACTCTGGTACAATAACACTTGTTGTTTGGTCCTTTATGATCTGTAGAGTAATTTCTTTACTGTTTGTTTGGTTCATATCACTGGGAAAAAGTGGACTGTTAACTATTACTGCGTCCGATAGTTTATCTTGTTCAGTTTTATCTTCTTGGAGAGCAAAGTAGTCGCTGAACTGGTTATCTAAGTTGTTCTTCCATTCTTTTACTGCTTCTTCAACCTTTGTATTAAGAGATATTATTTGTTGGGTATGGCTATCTATGACTGACTGGATGGTCTTGTCACAGTTAGTCATTCCTGGTGTTGATAACTTTTGTTCAAGACTGAGGATTTTGTTCTCGAGTTGTGTCATCCTGGTGTCTTGTTTTGTTAGCGTCTCTCGAAGATTCATATTTTCAACAACTAAGTTGGAGATGCATGTCTTTAGGGTATCTGGATCGTTGGTCATACCTGAGAGAGTACTTGGTAGGTTGAATCCGGGGAAGAGAGGGGAGGATGGGCTGGTGGCAGCCATGTTTGTTGTTATTGTTGTGGTGTCGCCTTGAGTGGTGGTGAGAGGGGTGGTTGCTGGGCCGGCGTCCTCCTGGCTACACTTGTTGAATAGTTGATTTTCGGTGTTTTCTTGCTGGCCTTGATGCTGTTTCCTCTTAGATTGCGCCTCATAATACTACAGGAATTGTTGTAGTTAAGAAGAAGTTGTAGTTATACAAAGCTTAGGGTTACGTTGTTCGGCTGGCAGCGGGGTGTTGCTTTCGGTTTGTGGGCAGTCTTCCTTTGATCTCTATTATTTTCGATTTGTAGGTTTCACTGTTGGTAATCTTTGGTCATTCTGGGTGCTATGTTGGGTAGTGCAGTTTTGCTTGTAACTAGGTCATCATAGGAGCATTGGTAGCTCTGATAGTTGGAGAAAAGTATGGAGCTTGGAAGTCGCTGCTGCCGCTGAGAGAGAATGAGAGAGAATGAGAGAGAATGAGAGAGAATGAGAGAGAATGAGAGAGAATGAGAGAGAATGAGAGAGAATGAGAGAGAATGAGAGAGAGAGAATGAGGGAGAGAGAGAGAGAGAGAATGAGAGAGAGAGAGAGAGAGAGAGAGAGATAGAGAGAGAATGAGAGAGAGAGAGAGAGAGAGAGAGAGAGAGAGAGAGAGAGAATGAGAGAGAGAGAGAGAGAGAGAGAGAGAGAGAGAGAGAGAGAATGAGAGAGAGAGAGAGAGAGAGAGAGAGAGAGAATGAGAGAGAGAGAGAGAATGAGAGAGAAAGAGAGAGAATGAGAGAGAATGAGAGAGAATGAGAGAGAAAGAGAGAATGAGAGAGAATGAGAGAGACTGAGAGAGACTGAGAGAGAGAGAGAGAGAGAGAGAGAATGAGAGAGAGAGAGAGAGAGAGAGAGAGAGAGAGAATGAGAGAGAGAGAGAGAGAGAGAGAGAATGAGAGAGAGAGAATGAGAGAGAATGAGAGAGAATGAGAGAGAATGAGAGAGAATGAGAGAGAATGAGAGAGAATGAGAGAGAATGAGAGAGAATGAGAGAGAGAGAGAGAGAGAGAAAATGAGAGAGAGAAAATGAGAGAGAGAGAGAGAGAGAGAGAGAGAGAGAGAGAAAATGAGAGAGAGAGAGAATGAATGAATGAATGAGTAAATAAGAGAGGAGAGTCACGGAGGATGTAAACAAACAGACTGCGTCTGGTTTTGGTTGATACACTTTCATCTACATCTCATTTATGTTAATTTATTCTACTGTGGGGTGTATTTATCATGTTTATATGTTATGTAGCATATTTATTATATAGTTTTGAAAAAATATCATACATGGATTAATGAAAATGTTTATATTAACGTAATATACGACATTTAATGCACCTCAGAGTGATTATTATTTTGTATTAGTACAGTAGACCCCCGGTATTCGATATTAATCCGTTCCTGAGAGCTCATCGAATACCGATAATATCGAAAATCGAATCAATTTTCCTCATAAGAAATAATGGAAATCAAATTAATCCGTGCAAGACACCCAAAAGTATGAAAAAAAAATTTTACTACATGAAATATTAAGTTTAATGCAAAAGAATAATTACAATAACAATAAAATAATTGACACTTACCTTTAATGAAGATCTGGTGATGATTGATGGGATGGGAGGAGGGGAGAGGTGTTAGTGTTTAGAAGGGGAATCCCCTTCCATTAAGACTTGAGGTAGCAAGTCCTTTTCCGGGGTTACTTCCCTTCTTCTTTCAATGCCACTAGGACCAGCTTGAGAGTCACTGGACTTCTGTCGCACAACATAACTGGCAGCCTCACCATGCCTAATCACACTATGTATGCCACTATGATTCTTAAATCTTTCAAACCAGCCTTTGCTGGCCTTAAATTCACTCACATCACCACTAGTTGCAGGCAATTTCTTTACCAAATCGTCATGCAACTGCCTAGCCTTTTCACAAATGATCGCTTGAGAGATGCTATCTCCTGCTATCTGTTTTTCATTTATCCACACCAGTAACAATCTCTCAACATTTTCTAACACCTGCGGTCGCTGTTTCGTAATCACAGTTGCACCTTTTGCAAGAACAGCTTCCTTGATTGCCGTTTTCCTGGTCACTATAGTAGAGATGGTTGATTGGGGTTTATTATACAACCTAACCAGCTCCGACACACGCACTCCACTTTCGTACTTTGCAGTTATCTCTTTCTTCATTTCATAAGTCATTAGCGACTTTTTTCTCGAAGGGTTGGCACTAGAAGCTTTCTTGGGGCCCATGGTGACTTATTTTGCAGAAACAAGCACCAACCACAGTGATAATATGGAATGTACCAAATGTATCCTTAGATGCGCGCACACTGGCTGGCTTTTAAACACTGGCACACACGGAGCAGTTCAGGCCACACGTGGACAGGTCTCGTACGAATTGTATCGAATACCGAGGAAATTTTTTTTGCGATATAATGCATCGAATACCAGATTTATCGAATACCGATGCCATCGAATACCAGGGGTCCACTGTATTATCATTATTATGGCATCCTGAAGACTAATAAGAGACACCAAGTGATTTTAATGTGTACCTTCATGCCAGCACAGTGTGTAAGTTTATTTAGGTACAAGTACACATAGGTGGGGGGAGTCATGTAGCGAGTTTTGGTCATAATTTGAAATGCCCGTATTAGCGGAACACTGTAAAGCGAAATGCCGTAAAGTGGGGCCCAACCGTACATAATCACTGTCTTTACAGAGGTGCCCAGATACGACAGTTAGATAGTCACTCCAAACTGCCAATATCCCAAACCCCTCCTTTAAAGTGCAGGCACTGTACTTTCCATTTCCAGGACTCAAGTCTGTCTAACTGGTTTCCCTGAATCCCTTCACAAAATATTACCATGCTCACACTCCAACAGCTTGTCAGGTCCTAAAAACCATTCATCTCCATTCACTCCTATCTAACATGCTCACACATGCTTGCTGGAAATCCATGCCCCTCACCCACAATTTTTTTTTTTTTCAACAAGTCAGCCGTCTCCCACCGAGGCAGGGTGACCCAAAAAAGAAAGAAAATTCCCAAAAAGAAAATACTTTCATCATCATTCAACACTTTCACCTCACTCACACATTATCACTGTTTTTGCAGAGGTGCTCAGAATACAACAGTTTAGAAGCATATACGTATAGAGATACACAACATATCCCTCCAAACTGCTAATATCCCAAACCCCTCCTTTAAAGTGCAGGCATTGTACTTCCCATTTCCAGGACTCAAGTCTGACTATATGAAAATAACCGGTTTCCCTGAATCCCTTCACTAAATATTATCCTGCTCACACTCCAACAGATCGTCAGGTCCCAAGTACCATTTGTCTCCATTCACTCCTATCTAACACGCTCACGCACATTTGCTGGAAGTCCAAGCCCCTTGCCCACAAAACCTCCTTTACCCCCTCTCTCCAACCCTTTCGAGGATGACCCCTACCCCGCCTTCCTTCCCCTATAGATTTATATGCTTTCCATGTCATTCTACTTTGATCCATTCTCTCTAAATGACCAGACCACCTCAACAACCCCTCTTCTGCCCTCTGACTAATGCTTTTATTAACTCCACACCTTTTCCTAATTTCCACACTCCGAATTTTCTGCATAATATTTACACCACAAATTGCCCTTAGACAGGACATCTCCACTGCCTCCAACTGTCTCCTCGCTGCTGCATTTACCACCCAAGCTTCACATCCATATAAGAGTGTTGTTACTACTATACTTTCATACATTCCCTTCTTTGCCTCCATAGATAACATTTTTTGACTCCACATATACCTCAACACACCACTCACCTTTTTTCCCTCATCAATTCTATGATTAACCTCATCCTTCATAAATCCATCCGCCGACACGTCAACTCCCAAGTACGTATCTGAAAACATTTACTTCTTCCATACTCCTCCTTCCCAATTTGATATCCAGTTTTTCTTTATCTAAATCATTTGATACCCTCATCACCTTACTCTTTTCTATGTTCACTTTCAACTTTCTACCTTTACACGCATTCCCAAACTCATCCACTAACCTTCGCAATTTTTCTTTAGAATCTCCCATAAGCACAGTATCATCAGTAAAAAGTAACTGTGTCAATTCCCATTTTGAATTTGATTCCCCATAATTTAATCCCACCCCTCTCCCGAACACCCTAATTAGCATTTACTTCTTTTACAACCCCATCTATAAATATAAACAACCATGGAGACATTACACATCCCTGTCTAAGACCTACTTTTACACACCCTAACCTGAGCCTCACTATCCTCATAAAAACTCTTAACAGCATTTAGTAACTTACCACCTATTCCATATACTTGCAACATCTGCCACATTGCTCCTCTATCCGCTCTATCATATGCCTTTTGTAAATCCATAAATGCAATAAAAACTTCCCTACCTTTATCTAAATACTGTTCACATATATGCTTCAATGTAAACACTTGATCTACACATCCCCTACCCACTCTGAAACCTCCTTGCTCATCTGCAATCCTACATTCTGTCTTACCTCTAATTCTTTCAATTTTAACCCTACCGTTCACTTTTCCTGGTATACTCAGTAAACTTATTCCTCTGTAATTTTTACAATCTCTTTTGTCCCCTTTCCCTTTATATAAAGGGACTATACATGCCCTCCGCCAATCCCTAGGTACCTTCCCCTCTTTCATACATTTATTAAACAAAAGTACCAACCACTCCAACACTATATCCCCCCCTGCTTTTAACATTTCTGTCATGATCCCATCAATTCCAGCTGCTTTACCCCCTTTCATTCTACATAATGCCTCACGTACCTCCCCCACACTTACATTCTGCTCTTCTTCACTCCTATAAGATGGTATACCTCCCTGACCAGTGCATGAAATTACCGCCTCTCTTTCTTCCTCAACATTTAAAAGTTCCTCAAAATATTCTCGCCATCTACCTAATACCTCCATCTCCCCATCTACTAACTCCCCTACTCTGTTTTTAACTGACAAATCCATACTTTCCCTAGGCTTTCTTAACTTGTTTAACTCACTCCAAAATTTTTTCTTATTTTCATTAAAATTTCTTGACAGTGCCTCTCCCACTCTATCATCTGCTCTCCTTTTGCACTCTCTCAGCACTCTCTTCACCTTTCTTTTGCTCTCCATATACTCTGCTCCTCTTATAATATTTGTACAAATTTCCTGTTGTTTTTCCTCTTCCAAGAGGAAAAAACAGGAAAATGGAAGAACTACAAAAGAAGTTCATTGTAAAGGGGTTAGTGATGCATCTTAGCATCAAGCAGTCTCCAAGACTACATACAGTGGACCCCGGTTTTCGATATTAATCCGTTCCTGAGAGCTCGTCGTATACCAAAATTATCGAAAAGCGAATCAATTTTCCCCATAAGAAATAATGGAAATCAAATTAATCCGTGCAAGACACCCAGAAGTATGAAAATTTTTTTTTTACCACATGAAATAGTAAGTTTAATGCACACAAACTGAAGAAGACATGCACAGTTTGTAGTACTCTACTAACAATAGAATACATGACACACTCCTTTAATGAAGATCTGGTGGTGATTGATGGATTAGGAGGAGGGGAGAGTGTCGAACTTATTGTTTAGAAGGGGAATCCCCTTCCATTAGGACTTGAGGTAGCAAGTCCTTTTCCGGGTGTTACTTCCCTTCTTCTTTTAATGCCACTAGGACCAGCTTGAGAGTCACTAGACTTCTGTCGCACAATGTATCTGTCCATAGAGGCCTGTACCTCTCTTTCCTTTATGACTTTCCTAAAGTGGTTCACAACATTGTCATTGTACAGGTTGCCAACACGGCTTGCAATAGCTGTGTTAGGGTGATTTTCATCAAAAAAGGTTTGTACTTCAAGCCACTTTGCACACATTTCCTTAATCTTTAAAGTAGGCAACTTCTTCAATTTCTCTATCCCCTCCTCCGAAGCAGTTTCCTCAGGTCTGGCCTCTTGCTGTTGAAGATGATCTAGCAGCTCATCAGTGGTTAGTTCGTCATTGTCGTCCTCCACCAACTCGTCCACACCTCCCCTAAACCTCCAACCCCAAGGACTTCCCCAATGCCACATTGGATTCCTCAACTGGCATAGGATTCCCAGGGTTAGCCTCAAACCCTTCAAAATCCCTTTTGTCTACACATTCTGGCCACAGTTTTTTCCAAGCAGAGTTCAAGGTCCACTTGGTCACTCCCTCCCAAGCCTTACCTATAAGGTTTACACAATTGAGGATATTAAAGTGATCCTTCCAAAACTCTTTTAGAGTCAATCGAGTGTCTGTGGTCACTTCAAAGCACTTTTGAAACAGCTTTTGTGTACAGTTTCTTGAAGTTGGAAATGACCTGCTAGTCCATGGGCTGCAGGAGAGGAGTGGTATTAGGAGGCAAAAACTTGACCTTAATGAAGCTCATGTCCCCAGAAAGTTGCTCTGCCAAGCCTGTAGGATGACCAGGGGCATTGTCTAATACCAGGAGGCACTTAAGGTCTAATTTCTTTTCAGTTAGGTAATTTTTCACATTGGTGGCAAATGCATGGTGTAACCAGTCATAGAAAAATTCCCTAGTGACCCATGCCTTACTGTTTGCCCTCCACAGCACACACAAATTAGCCTTGAGGATATTCTTTTGCCTGAACGCTCTGGGAGTTTCTGAGTGATACACCAATAAAGGCTTCATTTTGCAATCACCACTTGCATTGGCACACATCAGAAAAGTAAGCCTGTCTTTCATAGGCTTATGTCCTGGGAGTGTCTTTTCTTCCTGAGTAATGTAGGTCCTGCTTGGCAATTTCTTCCAAAACATGCCTGTTTCGTCGCAATTAAACACTTGTTCAGGTTTCAAGTCTTCACTGTCTATGTAATCCTTGAATTCCTTCACATATTTTTCAGCTGCTTTTTGGTCCGAACTGGCAGCCTCACCATGCCTAATCACACTATGTATGCCACTACGATTCTTAAATCTTTCAAACCAACCTTTGCTGGCTTTAAATTCACTCACATCACCACTAGTTGCAAGCATTTTTTCAATTAAATCCTCATGCAACTTCCTAGCCTTTTCACATATGATCGCTTGAGAGATGCTATCTCCTGCTACTGAATGCTCCACTGGCCTCTCCCTTGCTCCTATAGCTCCTACCACTTCGTAACGATGTTAGATGGTGAATTTATGTATTAGAAAAATTTAAAGTGCTTTTTTAAAAAAACGAAAAAAATCTGAAAATTTACTACACATTCAGATGTACATGTATATTACTCGCTGTGCCATAATAGTTTTTGTAAAATGACTATAAGCCTTTACTTTTTTTATTGTTTTTTGTATTATATAAGAGTTATGCAAATTAAAATAAAGTTATCAAGTTGGAGTTTAATTTTTATTTTATTTTTTCTTTCTAATATGTGTATTTCATTCACCATTTGGCATCGTTACAAAGTGGGCAGAGCTATAGCAGAGGGAGAAGTGAGCAGTGTTTCAGTAACTCATGATTTCCCATATAAAATATTGTATAATTATACTATTACTATCAAAGGTTATCTACCTATTATATTTATTAAAGAATAATACAGTGGACCCTTGGGTAACGACATTAATCCGTTCCAGAGAGCTTGTCTTTAACCGATTTTTTCATTGTCCGAATTAATTTCCCATAAGAAATAATGGAAATTCAATTAATCCGTTCTAGACACCCAAAAGTATTAAAAAAAATAATTTTTTAAATGAAGTATACATTTCCCTACACAGAAAACAGTGAGACATGCACAATAAACAATACTGAAATGACACCGTTATTGAGGACTTATTGATGAGTGATGAGATGGGAGGAGGGCAGAGGATGGAGGAGTTTACAACTGTTTGGAAGGGGAATCCCCTTCCATAAAGACTAGGTAATAAGTCCTTTTCTGGGGTTACCTCTCTTTGTTTTTTAATGCTGCTAGGACCAGCTTGAGAGTCACTAGACCCCTGTCACACCAAAAATCTGTCCAGAGAGCTCTGTTTCTGGCATCTCTCTAAGATTTCCCTAAAATGGGACACACTATTGTCATTGTACATGTTGCCAATATGGCCTGCAACAGCTGTGTCAGGGTAATGTTCATCCATAAATGCTTGCACCTTTGTCCACATTGTACAAATGTCCTTAATCTTTGACAAAGGCAACTTCCTCCATCTCTCTTCTTTCTCCTCTGAAGGAAATTCCTGAGTTGTGGGCTGTTGCTGTTGCACCTCAAGCTCTTGCAGCTCTGTAGTGGTTAGCTCTTCATCGTCGTCCTCCACCAACTCTTCCACATCCTCGCCACTAACCTCCAACCCCATGGACTTCCCCAATGCCACAGTAGATTCCACAACTGGCATAGGCTCCTCAGGGTCAGCCCCCAAACCCTTCAAAATCCCTCTCTTGTACACATTCTGGTCACAATTTTCTCCAAGCAGAGTTCAAAGTCCTGCAAGTCACTCCCTCCCAAGCCTTACCTATAAGGTTTATGCTACTGAGAATACTGAAGTGATCCTTCCAGAACTCTCTAAGGGTCATATCAGTGTCTGAAGTTACTTCAAAACACTTTTGAAACACTGCTTTGGTGTACAGTTTTTTGAAATTTGAAATGACCTGCTGGTCCATGGGCTGGAGGAGAGGAGTGGTATTAGGGGGCAAGAATTTAACTTTGACGAAGCTAAACTCCCTCACAATTTGCTCTTCCAAGTCTGGAGGATGAGCAGGAGCATTGTCCATTAACAGGAGGCACTTGAGTTCTAATTTATTTTCCAGGAGATATTTTTTCACACTGGGGCCAAATATGTCATAGAACCAATTGAGGAAAATGCCCCAAGTGACCCATGCCTTACTGTTTGCTCTCCACATCACACACAATTTAGTCTTGACGACACTGTTTTTCTTGAACACTGGGAGTTTCAGAGTGATACACGAGTAAAGGCTTCACTTTGCAATCCCCACTAGCATTACTACAAAACATGAGAGTTAGCCTGTCTTTCATAAGCTTGTGTCCTGGGAGTGCCTTTTCCTCCTGAGTAGTGTAGGTCCTGTTTGGCATTTTCTTCTAAAGCAGGCCTGTTTTGTCACAATTGAACACTTGTTGGGGTTTTAATTGTTCAGCCTCTATGTACCTCTTAAAGTCCTGCACATATTTTTCAGTTGCTTTTTTGTCAGAACTGGCAGCCTCACCATGTGTTACCACACTGTGCATTCCACTATGATTCTTAAATTTCTCAAACCAACCTTTGCTGGCCTTAACCCTTTCAGGGTCCAAGGCCCAAATCTGGAGTCACGCACCAGTGTCCAAGAATTTTAAAAAAAAAAATTTGTTATTTTTTCTTATGAAATCGTAGAGAATCTTTTTGTGAAGGTAATAAAACAAAAAGTACGAAATTTGGTGGAAAATTGACGAAATTATGCTCTCGCGAATTTTGATGTGTCAGCGATATTTACGAATCGGCGATTTTGCCGACTTTGACTCCCATTTTAGGCCAATTACATTATTCCAATCAACCAAATTCTTAGCTATTTCACTAGTATTACTTCTATTCTATCGATTGAGCACAAGAAATCGCCAAGTCAACTGTTTCAACTACAAAATAAAGTGATCGGAAATTGTTAATTTGGCCAATTTAACACAAAGTTCAAAATATTCCAATTTCAAAATAGGGTCCAGAATAAACAATGTAGGCATTCCTGGCACTAAACTAACATTTCCTCTGTTCATTAGTTATATTTTGAGGCTTTACAAATAAATTCCATTTTGATTTTTTATTCACATAATGAATTTTTATTCACACCAAAAAATAGAAGATTTACTGTTATGCAATACTGTAATAATTGTATATATATCATCACCATATTTGTGAATGTATATTAGACCCACCAGCTGACGTGTATTAGACGTGTGAGGTCGTTTGTTTACTCTTGAATATCGGCAAAAATTTAACATTTCCGCTACTTTGAGCTCAGTTTCAAGCCATTTCCAGTGCTAAAACCAATCAAAATCATCTCTATTTCTGTAATATGTCTTCCATTCTATCAAATGAGACCAAGAAATCGCAAATACAACTATAAAAAACATGCGAAAAAACACTGCAAAGTTGCTGTTTTAATCGAAAAATCATGATTTCAGTTTTTTTCTCTCATTATACACAGTGTGCTGCAGGATCTGTTTTATGTGGTGCACACATACCACATAGATGTATTCTCTCATATCTAGGCCCAAATGTACCACTCACAGTTTATCAGAGTGAGCTGAGCTCATGGCGTAGATCTACGGTTTGGACACTCACCGTAAAGCCGTAGATCTACGGGACGGACCCTGAAAGGGTTAAATTCACTAACATCAGCACTAGTTTCAGGCATTTTCTTAATTAAATCATCATACAACTGCCTTGCCTTTTCACATATTATTGACCGAGAAACACTATCTCCTGATAATTGTTTCTTGTTGATCCACACCAACAACAGTCTCTCCACATCTTTGAGTATTTCCGATCGCTGTTTTGTAAGCATACTTGCACCTTTCGCAACAACAGCTTCCTTGATTGCCTTTTTGTTGGCCAAGATAGTAATGATGGTTGAATGGGGTTTGTTATATAACCTAGCCAACTCGGAGACACGCACTTCACTTTCGCATTTTGCGATCTCTTTTGCGGATTCAATACAATACAGGGTTGGCACTAGAAGCTTTCTTTGGGCCCATGGTGGCTTATTTAGCAGTTACAAGCACTAAAAACAATGGAATAATACAAAATATTCCGCATGAACGTGTGGAATCGTCTTCCCTGGCTTTTAAACAATGGCACACTAGCTGTACATGGAGTGGCTGGGCCCGCTCAGACCATGTGGACACGTTCGGGATGAATATACTTAACCAAGTTTTTTCAGTAACTGAGCCAATATTTTGACACAAAAACGTGTCGCTATCTGATTTTTTCGTTATCCGATGACATCGTTACCCGAGGGTCCACTGTATTAGGTACAATGGAACCTCTTTTTATGAGTTTAATCCATTCCGTGACCTTGCTCGCATCTGGATTTGCTCGTTTGCAGAGTCAATTTTCCTCATTTAAATTTATTGAAATGGAATTAATCCGTTCCAGTGGAATTTCAGGCACGACAAAATACTTCAATAATTTCCCTAATATCAGCTCTAAGGCTTATTTATCTATCAGAATTCATTTAATATGTCATAATAAACAATATTAAGAGCATAGAAAGATGATATATACACTAGAATGAATAAAATAAATGTCATTACATATGTGGCTAGTGGTGGTGACAGTGGCCATTGTTGTTATCAGGGTACAACAAGGTTGTTTTCAAGGTACAAGGTCTGCCACTGCTGCTTCATGTTGTCTGCCACTGCTGCTTCATGTTGTCTGCCACTGCTGCTTCATGTTGTCTGCCACTGCTGCTTCATGTTGTCTGCCACTGCTACCTCATGATGTCTGCCACTGCTGCTTCATGTTGTCTACCACTACTGCTTCATGTTGTCTGCCACTGCTGCTTCATGATGTCTGCCATTGCTGCTTCATGTTGTCTACCACTACTGCTTCATGTTGTCTGCCACTGCTGCTTCATGTTGTCTGCCACTGCTGCTTCATGTTGTCTGCCACTGCTGCTTCATGTTGTCTGCCACTGCTGCTTCATGTTGTCTGCCACTGCTGCTTCATGATGTCTGCCACTGCTGCTTCATGTTGTCTACCACTACTGCTT
Organism: Cherax quadricarinatus; assembly: GCF_038502225.1. Taxonomy (NCBI): domain Eukaryota; kingdom Metazoa; phylum Arthropoda; class Malacostraca; order Decapoda; family Parastacidae; genus Cherax; species Cherax quadricarinatus. Next base: position 11,701,837 of record NC_091354.1, read on the forward strand.
CATGTTGTCTGCCACTGCTATCTCATGATGTCTGCTCCCACTTTTGCTAGCATGTTGAAGAGCTTTCCAATATGTGAAGGTTGAGGGACAGTGCCAATCGTACAGGTATTGGACAGTGACATCGTTTGTTTACTCTTGAACATTGCCAAAGAATCGAACATTTCTGCCTCTTTGAGCTCAATTTCAAGGTACTTCTCGTCGTGAAACCAATCAAAATCGTATCTATTTCTTTAGTATATCTTCCAGTCTATCAAAAGAGACTATAAAAACGAGAATACAACCATAAAAACCATACAAAAACATACCGCTAAAGGGAGGCTAATGGCTGAGAAGCGAACTCTGTTATTTATGGTGTACGTTAAGAAACATCTTTCCATCATACATCGCCTAAGTTTCAATAAGATAGTCCAACAAACAACCGAGATCAAATTCCTTAAATCAAGAGCAAGAGCCCCTCACCAGCATCAAGGAACCTCCCTTGAGCCCCGCACACATCTGGAAATTTTGCTCGCATCTGGAAGCAAAAAATCGACCAAGCAGCTACTCATATCTGGAAAAACTCGCATTTGGATGCACTTGTAATATAAGATAAATAATGTAGAAGCATGATAACGATGCCCAAATTAATAAAAACTGACATTATTTAGAGAGGTATTGAAGGGTGGAGGGCAGGGAGGGATAAAAAAGTGACCGTGACCATTACAGAAAATGTTACATGCTATGTGCCTGAAGGGTAACTGTAGAAAATCATTCTTATCCTATGCAAAGACTGAGAAAAGTGCGATTTTCTCAAAAAAAATTTTGTCCCAAGTAATCGGCTATGCATGCGTTTCCTAGAATATCTCTGAAGTAAATCATTGACCTATTTCATGTTGTATTACCGTTAATAATAAACAAATTGAAAGGAATTTCCCAGTAAACATAAAACTGAATGTTTTAATTTTGGGTGGTGACACTTTTTAAGTGTCAGTAAGGAGTGATTCCTCGATTAGCAACGAATTAGTTTTCCGATGTGGTCTTAGGAACGGAACTCTGTCAATAAGTGAGGAGAGACTGTACCCAGTTCATCAGTACCCAGCCTTATTGAACATTCTTCCCTCATCACCTCTACCATTCCAGGTACATATAATAGTAATACATAGATAAGAATAAGGTGATGAGGATATCATATGAGTTAGGAACAGAAAAATTGGATTTAACATTGGAGGGAGGGAGTATGGAAGAAGTGAATGTGTTCATGTATTTGGGAGTAGACTTATCAGTGGATAGGTTTATGAAGGATGAGGTTAACAATGAAAGAAATGAGGCGAGTGGTGCATTGAGGTATCTGTGGAAACAAAAAGTGTTAACCATGGAGGCAAAGAAGGGAATGTACAAGAGTATAGTAGTACCAACGCTCTTATATGGGTATGAAGCATGGGTTGTGAATGCTGTAGCAAGGAGGAGGCTGGCGGTAGTGGAGCTGTCGTGTCTAAGGGCAATGTTTGGTGCAAATATTATGCAGAGAATCTGTAATGTGGAAATTAGGAGGAAGTGTGGAGTTACAAAAAGTATTATTCAGAGGTCTAAAGAGAGGTTGTTGAGGTGGTTTGGTCATTTAGGGAGGATGGAGCAAAATAGGATGACTTGGAGGGCATATAAATCTGTAGTGGAGGGGATGAGGGGTAGGGGTTGTCCTAGGAAAGGATAGAGGGAGGGGGTAAAAGAGGTTTTATGTGCAAGGGGCCTGGACATGCAGCAGGCATGTGTGAGCGTGTTAGAGAATGGAGGCAAATTGTTTTTGAGATCTAACAAGCTGTTGGAGTTTGAGCAGGGTAATATTTTGTGGAGGGATTCAGGGAAACTGGTTAACCGGACTTGCATCCTGTAGGTGGAAAGTACAGTGCCTGCACTTTAAAGGAGGGGGTTGGGATACTGGCTGTTTGGAATGACATCTAGACTGTCATATCTGTGAGCCTTTGCAAAGACAGTGATTATGTGTGAATCATAGCAGAAGTGTTGAATGATGGTGCAAGTGTTTCTTTTTTGGGTCACCCTACCTCAGTGAGAGGGGGCCTGCTTGTTGAGAAAGAAATAATAATTCATGAGGGATTGGAGATGAATCCTTCCTCTATAAATATCCATGCATGTCGTAAGAGGTGACTAAAATTTCCAGGAGCAAGGATCTAGTAATCCCTTCTCCTGTATAAATTACTAAATGTAAAAAGAAAAACCTTCGTTTCTTCTTTTTTTGGGGGGAGTTGGAAATAAAGCATCTCCTCACTTAATGATGGAGTTCCGTTCCTAAGACCATGTCAGTAAGTGAATTCGTCGCTAAGCAAGGAGCCTAGTATAATGGTAGTGGGTTTGTGTCAACCATCTTTGATATTGTTTTAATGTCACCTTTGCATCATTTATAACTTTTTTTGTATATTTTTAAATGTTTATACAGCAGTGTACTGTATGTTGTAATAAACAAAATAGAAGAAATCAGCATTAATATACATTATTTAGATATGCATACTAGTCAGAGAGCCCGTTGTAAGTCTGAGTCGTCGGTAAATGAGTACATCGCTAAGTGATGAGAGGCTGTATTAGAAAGGAGGGAATATTTTACGGAGCTGTTAAATGTTGACTAAGGACAGGGATTTCATGTATAAGGGTAAAGAGGTTTTTGTTACATTTATGGATTTGAAAAAAACATGTGATAGGGTGGATAGGGAAGCAATGTAGCAGATGTTGCAAATGTATGGAATAGGTGGTAGGTTACTGAAAACAGTCAAGAGTTTTTATGAGGATAGTGAGGCTTAGGTTAGAGTATGTAGAAGAGAGGGAGATTATTTCCCAGTAAAAGTAGGCCTTAGACAGGGATGCATGATGTCACTATGGGTGTTTAATATATTTATAGGTGAGGTTGTAAGAGAAATGAATTCTCAGGTATTGGCAAGAGGTGTGGGATTAAGTGATAAAGAATCTAACAAAGTGGGACTTGTCATAGTTGCTTTTTGCTGATGACACTGTGCTGTTGGGAGATTCTGGAGAGAAGTTGCAAGGGTTGGTTAATGGGTTTGGAAGGGTATGTAAAAGAAGGGAATTAAAAGTGAACATAGGAAAGAGCAAGGTGATGGGTATAACAAAAAACTGAGGTAATGAAAGAATGGATATCAGTTTGGAGGGAGCGTGTTAGGACTGAGTTGAGACAAATGGTTTTTATGACTAGATGTGCTGTTGGAGTGTGAGCAAAGTAACATTTATGAAGGGATTCAGGGAAACTGGTTAGCAAGACTTGAGTCCTGGAGGTGGGAAGTACAGTGCCTGTGCTCTGAAAGAGGGGTGGAGATATATTGCAGTTTTTGAACTGTAGGATAGGCACACCTCTGGCAAGACAGTGATAGAGTGACTGATGATGAAAGTGTTTCTTCTTTTTTAGGTCACCCTGCCTCGGTAGGAAATGAACGATGCGTTAATAAAATGATTTTTTATAAAAATGATTTTATTAACTATAAAAATAAAAAAAAAATTGTCAGATGATATAGAGATTCTTCTTCTTTCAACACACTGACTGTATCCCACTGAGGCAGGGTGGCCCAAAAGGAAATACAAAAGCTTCTCCTTTTACATTTAGTGTTATGTACAGGAGAAGGGGTTACTAGCCCCATGCTCCTGGCATTTTAGTCACCTCTTACAACACGCGTGGCTTACGGAGGAAGAATTCTGTTTCACTTCCCCATGGAGATAAGAGGAAATAAACAAGAACTAGTAAGAAAATAGAAGAAAACCCAGAGGAGTGTGTATATATGTATATGCTTGTATATGCATGTGTAGTGTGACCTAAGTGTAAGTAGAAATAGCAAAATGTACCTGAAATCTTGCATGTTTATGAAACAGAAAAAAGACACCAGCACTCCTACCATCATTTAGAGATACATATTACCATATTTATGTTAGCCATGGTCCTTGTTTAACAATGGTTAATATGTATTTTCTTTTTCAGGAGCATAACATTGGAGACAGTGAACGTTATAATGCCATTATCATGCATGAGTCCATCAGGGTTGCTGTCATACAACAGCTGGAGGGCAACACTACTGCTCCTCCAGACCTGCTCAATGTTATGCAGGCTTCATTCATGGAGTATTATGACCATTATGTTGAAATATGTGAAAAGAATAAGCACAGAGATGGTCAGACAATGGATGTGAGTATGTTGGAACATGTAAGATGATAATGCATTAATTACTAAATTTATCTGTTGCCCTCACTATCCTAATTACTCTTAACTTCCTTTCCCTCCAATGTGATATCCAGTTTTTCTTAATCAAAATCATTTGATACCCTCATCACTTTACACTTGTCTGTTTTCACTTTTAAGTTTCTACCTTTACACACCATCGAAACAAATGAAACATGACATAATGACTCTTCAAGGGGGTGCCTTGATGCTGATCAAGGGTCATTAATCCAAGGTATTGGAGCTGCTCTTGCATTCCTTGGCACAAACTTAATTGCATCACATTTCTCAGGTGCTGTGTGTGCCCTATGGATTTAGGGCTTGCACATGATTATTTTTTTTTTTTTTTTTTTTTTTTTTTTCAACAAGTCGGCCGTCTCCCACCGAGGCAGGGTGACCCAAAAAAGAAAGAAAATCCCCAAAAAGAAAATACTTTCATCATCATTCAACACTTTCACCACACTCGCACATTATCACTGTTTTTGCAGAGGTGCTCAGAATACAACAGTCTAGAAGCATAAACATATAAAGATACACAACATATCCCTCCAAACTGCCAATATCCCAAACCCCTCCTTTAAAGTGCAGGCATTGTACTTCCCATTTCCAGGACTCAAGTCCGACTATATGAAAATAACCGGTTTCCCTGAATCCCTTCACTAAATATTACCCTGCTCACACTCCAACAGATCGTCAGGTCCCAAGTACCATTCGTCTCCATTCACTCCTATCTAACACGCTCACGCACGCTTGCTGGAAGTCCAAGCCCCTTACCCACAAAACCTCCTTTACCCCCTCTCTCCAACCCTTTCGAGGACGACCCCTACCCCGCCTTCCTTCCCCTATAGATTTATATGCTTTCCATGTCATTCTACTGTGATCCATTCTCTCTAAATGACCAAACCACCTCAACAACCCCTCTTCTGCCCTCTGACTAATACTTTTATTAACTCCACACCTTCTCCTAATTTCCACACTCCGAATTTTCTGCATAATATTTACACCACACATTGCCCTTAAACAGGACATCTCCGCTGCCTCCAACCGTCTCCTCGCTGCTGCATTTACCATGATTATATCAATAATAAATGACTACAGTGCTCTTCTCTTGCTAAGCTATTATGAGATGAATGGAAATGGTTGTTAGTGAGTAGGATATATGCAGCATGGGCCGCTGGACTTATTGCACTGCCCTATTATTAAGATCTATTGATAAGAAAACCTTTTTAAAGATTTTTATGCATATAGAAGAGTGAAATACAATACATAGTTTTGTTCAACAGAGCAATGTTCAATAGGGCTTCTTTAATTCAGGTTTGCCAGTAGAAGTAGGAAACTTTGCAAGAATATAGTTTGAAGGAAATACGTTAAAAATTAAACGTAATGACCAGAAAAAATACATTTTAATGATAGCTTTTGTTTTTAGTTTTAAACACTCCTTATTTTTTGATATGAATGGTGAACTGCCGACAATAATGAAAAGATACACATTTTAGAACATCTTTTGCTGAAGCAGTGTTTTTCTCTGAGTAGAGCTTTGTCAAATTATGATACAGCTCTATACAAATTTTAACATTTCAGTACAGCTTTTCTTCATAGTCATTATTGTTCTATAGTAATGTTCAGTATGCTTGACAACACTGTACTAATTTTCAGGACCCTTTTGGAGAAAGACGAGGTCGTTTTCAGTATGGTACGTTGCTAAAGCACCTGAAGAAGTTAAAAATGAAGCTGAAGGCAAATGGCATCCCAGAAGTGCCAGAAGTGCCTATTTCAGCTGAAAATGATGATGTCTCGAGTATATCTGAAAGTGAAGAAGGTTCGCCAGCTAGTGAAGGAGAAGAGTAAAGCAGTCAAAAAAGATTTCTTTCTCTTTTTTTTGTGAACAAGGTAAATGACTTAGTGTTTTGTTAAAACTTTATTTACACATCACAATTATTTTTAAATTGGTTCGTGTTACAAAAGTTTTGTCTCATCGATGTCGTTCATAATATTCTTTTATGAGATAAATATCCTTTTATCTCAAAAGTTAGCCATAATGAAATGCTTATAAGTGAAAAAATGGTGAAAATTAAGTGTTTTGGGTTTATTTTCTATATTTTAAATGAAAAAAAAATGTATACAAAGACATGTGAAACACAGGTTTTCTAAGTGTGATGCAACTTGGTCTTGACAGAGCCAGTCAGAATTAATGGAGCATACAGTAGTCATGCTTTATCTGTAAGTTGGTTAACTTCAAAGTAATCACCTGCCAGTCCACTGCTTGCAATATTGTGTATGTTAGTAACTATGTATATTGCCAGCCAGCCCACTGCCTTACAGCGTGTGATGATAGCTCGTATTATCACTATAAATTTTAGATTATTCTTTGTTGCAGTACTGTTACATCAGCAACCTAAGGAAAAGAATTTTAAGTAAATCTCAATTGTAATAAAATGGTTCTCCACATGTATGCCATCACCCATTATCATGGGTTGAGATCCTGCCAGGAGACTAAATGTAACAGTTTGAGTACTTCAAAGTCAGTGCTTTGATGCTAGCAATGGGTTCTTGATTTAAGAAACTGGAGCTGCCCTCTCCTTTTTGTCAAACCTGATTGCCTTCCGTTCTGCAGGTGCTGTATGACCCCTATGGGTTGAGTGCTTTCCCATAATATAAAAATAATTCAAACAACATGCTTAGTTGCACCTAGGTAACTTGCAGGCTCATAAGTTTTGCTCCACAATTCAAGGATTTTCAGTACATAATGTTACTCTTTGTATTTAGTGCACCATGGTGCCAGACTAACTGGATGCTCCTTAGAGAGAGAATTTTTGATATGAATGTTTATATATAATGTCCTGTGAAGGAAAATGTTTGGTACTGTATATTTTCATGCCCCCAGGAGCAATGTCACACAGGATATTCACATTCAGTCAATGTTTTCAAGTAATTATTCCTTACATTATTGCCTTTTTTACAATTATGTTCATGTCATTGGAAGGATGTTTCTATGTCCTAAGTAATTTTTTGTACTATTCCTGATTCTTCTTTTATGTATTTTTAGGTTAAATCATTTCAATTTCTCATGCAGAGAGCAAGAGGGTAAATGCATAATTATGAATAATTTGACATCATACTTATAAATACCTTTGATGTTGCTGACTCAGAGAAACAAATGTTTGTGTTGATTTGGTTATCAGCTGCCAACTGCTTGTTTCATTTGTCTTTATATGTTATTATACACATATACTGTAGGTTATTGTGAAGAAATACAATTTTGTTTAATTTAATAAAATTTTGTATTAATATTTTTTAAGTAGAGGACTGCAGTCTAATTACATATTATCAATTTTATAAAATAGTATAATCTCCAGTGCTTCACATTAAGATATAAACGGATAGCCTGAATGTATGAGACTGAAACTAATGATGACATTTCAGTTTGACTTGGACCTCTTAACTGGTCACACACAGAAATGCAAGAGGAAATGAGCTAGACTATATATATAAGAGAGGGGGGCAAGGGATTAGAATGATAATAGTAGAACTCCTATCCCTTGCCCCCAGTTCATATATATTCTGACTTCCTTCCCTTCATGTTTATCAGTGTTACTATCAGTGGTCCGAGTCAGATCAAAGCGTTGACTTAAGTTTGTCTCCTACATGTGGGTTAATTTGCGTACTGTTCCAGTTATGGTATTCTGTCTTTTTACTCATTAAATACATAATCATATTTCATAGTCTCATATGATACAAGGCACTGCAGTCTTTAAGTAAATTTAATAACTGTTGCTTTCAAAACATTGCAAAATACTGTATGGCCCATATTGTTTCTACAAAAGATACTAATCATGTCTCTTGGATTCACTTTATTTATAAATATGAAATCTGTATAAATGATTAATTATATATGCATTATACTGAGGATGTTAAAACAATTTTGCTAGGAAAAGGCAGTCAGCTTATCACTGTTTATCATTTCTTAATATGATATACTTATTACAGGTTTCCCTTCACTTTATGTAGATTTGCTGGATGCAAATTCACTTTAATGGGATATCCTATTGCTATAGGTAATTCTGTATATGCAATATGCACTTGCCATGTGTGATCAGTGTGGTTTGCAAAGTGTATTGATGAGTTTTATTTTGTAAAATTAAGTGTTTGACCTTACTGATTAATGTAACTGTCATGTCTGATACTCTTCTGCAGTATAACATGAGGGACACTGTACTTGCTGTATGTATGACACAGATTCTCTGTTCAAAGTCAAGATGGATTGCTAATATCTCTCATGTACTAGACTGAATAACTAAAGCAACCTGGGGTTTCTGGGAAGTACTGCATTTATATTGCTATTTTGTGCAAGCTCACCTTAGTTTGATACCAACAGTGACGACAGCTTTGCTGCCCCGCAAGTTATTACCCTTTTGGAATTTCCATTTGGTTATAATAGCTACAGGAGTAGAGCTCACGTAATTCTTTAAAGTTTCTAGTGGTTATATTATGCCTTAAGTCCTTGACTTATTATGTTATTATTATGAGTCAGGGTGGCCCAAAAAGAGAAACAAAAGTTTCTCTCTTTAATTTCAGTAATGTATACAGGAGAAGGGGTTACTAGCCCCTTGCTCCTGTATAATGTTAATATGTTCTTGAAATTGTTCATAAATCAGTTATTTTGAACCTGAAACCTGTTTTCCTATAAACACAATATCAGAGATGCATTCCTGAGCCATATTCCATATCTAACTTCCTCTTTCTTTAACCAAGAATATTTACCCAAGATTTACAGTACAGTGGTCCCTTGAGTTACAATAATTTTGAGTTACAATTTGCCCTCAAAGGAATTTAGTTTTGAGTTGCGACGAAAAATTTGAGGTATGGTATGCATATAATGGTATGACTGTTGTGGGCTGCATCCTTGGGAACAAGATTAACTTCAGTTTCTGTATACAGTAGTATGCCAATGATATCAGTAAAGTCTGTAATAGTTGTATCATGTACTTGTAGAAATATTCTTCTTTCAACAAACCAGCCGTATCCCACCAAGGCAGGGTGACCCAAAAAGAAAAACTGAAGTTTCTCTTCTTAACTTTAATGATGTATGCAGGAAAAGGGGTTACTAGCCCCTTGCTCCTGGCATGTTAATCACCTCTTACAACACACATGGCTTACAGAGGAAGAATTCTGTTCCACTTTCGTATGGAGATAAGAGGAAATAAGGACAAAAACTTGTAGGAAAATAGAAGAAAACCCAGAGGGGTGTGTATTTATATGCCTCGGTGGGAGACGGCCGACTTGTTGAAAAAAAAAAAAAAAAAAAAAAAAAATATGCAAGTGCAGTGTAACCTAAGTGTAAGTAGAAGTAACAAGACATACCTGAAATCTTGCATGTTTATGAGACAGAAAAAAAGACACCAGCAATCCTACCATCATGTACAAATAATTAAAGGTTTCCATTTACATTCACTTGGCAGGACAGTAGTACCTCCCTGGGCGGTTGCTGTCTATCAACCTACTTCCTACAGAAATTATTCTTTCTTTCAACACACCGGCCATATCCCACCAAGGCAGGGTGGCCCAAAAAGAAAAACGAAAGTTTCTCTTTTTAAATTTTGTAATTTATACAGGAGAAAGAGTTACTAGGCCCTTGTTCTCGGCATTTTAGTCGCCTCTTACAACACGTATGGCTTACGGAGGAAGAATTCTGTTCCACTTCCCCATGGAGATAAGAGGAAATCAACAAGAACAAGAACTAGAAAGAAAATAGAAGAAAACCCAGAGGGGTGTGTATATATATATGCTTGTACATGTATGTGTAGTGTGACCTAAGTGTAAGTAGAAGTAGCAAGACGTACCTGAAATCTTGCATGTTTAAGAGACAGAAAAAAGACACCAGCAATCTTACCATTATGTAAAGCAATTACAGGATTCTGTTTTACACTCATTTGGCAGGATGGTAGTACCTCCCTGGGTGGTTGCTGTCTACCAACCTACTACCTAATTATTATTATTATTATTATTGTTATTACTGTATTATTATTATTGTTTTATTATTATTATTATTATTATTATTATTATTATTATTATTATGATCAGCATGTGTGAGTATACGTTAGCCAACCAGTAATGTGGTAGCTTGCCTCTTAGACAGCATGTGCACCAATGGGAATGGGGGTCTAGGAGGGTGGCTTAGCAGCCAGTCAGCAACAGTGCTGAATGTCCCTGCCAATAGCAGAGTTTGTATTACAGTTCATTGTTTATTCTTCACTTTTAACCCTTTCAGGGTTTCGGCCGTACTAGTACGGCTTACGCACCAGGGTTTTTGACGTACAGTGGACCCCTGCATAGCGACCTTAATCCGTGCAAGAGGGCTGGCTGTTATGCGAAATGTTCGCTATGTGAATGAATTTTCCCCATAAGAAATAATGGAAATCAAATTAATCCGTGCAAGACACCCAAAAGTTTGAAAAAAAAAATTTTACCACATGAAATATACATTTTCCTACACACAAAGAGAAGGATACATGCACAATAGTAGAGTAGTACATGCACAATATATATTGTGCGTGTACTACTCTACTAAATGAAGAATAAATGACACTTACCTTTATTGAAGATGCAGCAATGACTGATGAGACACTGTGTCCTGGGAGTGCCTTTTTCTCCTGAGTACTGTAGGTCCTGTTTGGTATTTTCTTCCAGAACAGGCCTTATCACACTGTGTATGTCACTACGATTCTTAAATCTCTCAAACCAACCTTTGCTGGCTCTAAATTCACCAATATGAGCACTAGTTCCAGGCATTTTCCCTGTTCACCTGGGTGTTAGTCGACTGGTGTGGGTTGCATCCTGGGAGACAAGATTAAGGACCCCAATGGAAATAAGTTAGACAGTCTTCGATGACACTGACTTTTTTGGGCTATCCTGGGTGGCAAATCCTCTGGGGTTAATTGTTTCTTGGTATTCTCAATAAGCCACACCAACAACGGTGCTACAGCAGCAGCAGCAGCAGCTGACGATGTTACAGCAGCAGCAGACGATGCTACAGCAGCAGCAGCAGCAGACGATGCTACAGCAGCAACAGACGATGCTACAGCAGCAGCAGACGATGCTACAGCAGCAACTGACGATGTTACAGCAGCAGCAGACGATGCTACAGCAGCAGCAGCAGCAGACGATGCTACAGCAGCAGCAGCAGCTGACGGTGGAACAGCAGCAACAGACGATGCTACAGCAGCAACAGACGATGCTACAGCAGCAGCAGACGATGCTACAGCAGCAGCAGATGATGCTACAGCAGCAGCAGACGGTACTACAGCAGCAGGAGCAGCTGACGGTGGTACAGCAGCAGCAGCAGCTGACAGTGCAGCAGCATTTGACGGTGATACAGCAGCAGCAGCAGCTGTACCACCAATAGTAGCGATGGTTGATTGGGGTTTATTATACAACCTGGCCAGCTCGGAGACACGCACTCCACTTTCATACTTATCAATGATCTTTTTCTTCATCTCCATAGTAATTCTCACCCTTATTCCTGTAGGGTTGGCACTAGAAGCTTTCTTGGGGCCCATGGTCACTTATTTTCCAGAAAAAAATCACCAAAAACACTGTAATAATACAAAATGTTCCGATTGTATGCTTGGATGTTACCGCGGAGGCTGGCTGGTAAACAATGCCACCCGCGGAACATGTGAGCGTGGCTCAGGCCGCACATTGGACGCGTCTCGGACGAAGGCCGCTGAGCGGGTTTTTGTCCACTATGCGGGGCAAAATTTTAGTGATCAAAGCGTCCGCTATGCGGATTGTCCGTTATGCAAGGCGTCCGTTATGCGGGGGTCCACTGTACTAGTACACCCAAATTCTAGCGCCCTCAAATCTAGGGAGAGAAAGCTGGTAGGCCTACATATGAAAGAATGGATCTATGTGGTCAGTGTGTGCAGTATAAAAAAAATCCTGCAGCACACAGTGTGTAATGAGAGAAAAAAAACTTTGACCATGTTTTTGGTTTAAAACAGCGACTTTGCACTGTATTTTCGTATGGTATTTATTGTTGTGTTCTAGTTTTCCTGGTCTCATTCTATAGAATGGAAGACATATTATAGAAATTGAGATGATTTTAACTGATTTTACAATGAAAAGTACCTTGAAATTGAGCTCAAAGTAGCAGAAATGTTTGATTTTTACCAAAGTTCAAAAGTAAACAAATCATGCTAAGCGTCCAATACACGTCAACTGGTGAGTCTAATATTCTTTCACAAGTGCCCCGATATTATTTATACCATTTTTTACACTAATGCAGTAGTCTGCATAACAGTAAATCTTCTATTTTTTTGTGAGAATAAAAATTCAAATTGGAAAGCAAAAGAATGTAAGAGGGGCGTTGGGACGTGACTAATGAACAGAGGAAATGTCATTTTAGTGCCAGGAATGTCTTTCTTGTTAATTCTGGACCCTACATATTTGGAAATTGGCATCTTTTGAAATTTGTGTGAAATTGGCAAAATTGCTAAATTCTGACCATTGTATTGGATAGTTGTAATCGGTAAATGGGTGGTTTCTTGCACTCATTCGATAAAACAAATGGAGTTCTAGCAAAATATTCATGATTTTTGTTGACTAGTATAGTGGAATTGGCCGAAAATAGGGCTCAAAGTGGGCAAAATCGCTGATGCGTAAACATCGTCAAGACCGCTAACTTCGCGAGAGCATAATTCCGTAAGTTTTCCATCAGATTTCATACTGTTGGTGTCATTATGATCGGGAAAAGATTCTCTATCTTTTCATGAGAAAAAATAATTTTTTTTTTTAAATTTGGGCAACCCTGAGAACAAGTTTCTGAGAGGGCCTGTCGACCCTGAAAGGGTTAAGCTATCACAGGTGTTTCATGCAATATCTCTGGATTATTTACCCTTCATAATTCATTTGTTATATAATTGCACCATCTTTTGCATTACCAAGCTATCATGGCCCCTACAGTGTACAGTCAACATGCCATTTCTCTGAAGATCAAGCAAATAATTAGTGCATGTATGTGGCTTTCCACACACTACCATCTCTGCTGTTATCAAGCAAATAGAAATAATAATGAATAATAAAGTAGTTGATGAATCTAAGCTAGTGAAGAAGAGCAGAGAAATTATAATAGAGATAGAAAGACTGTTGCGGTTGTGGATAAGAGAAGCAGGTGAAGGGAGACAGTGCCTGCAAGTTATATTTATAAGTGTGAAAGTTCAAGGTACAATAAAAGTTGCACTTCCCAAGTCTTGGAATGAATTACCATAAAACCATGTACATTTTGGTTTTTGAGGTACAATACATCTTCTGGAACATACTAATATTATAACTCAAGGGACCACTGTATAGTCATTACTCTCCTTATTCACTTATAAACAGTATTAAATATTATTTTATAAACAGAACAGAGCCACAATATACTGTACAATGTGTATGTAGGGGCAGGTGTCAGTAGAGTAAGTGTCATGTGTTGGTACATGTATTGTCTGTAACCATCTTGGATGTACTTAGTATTCACATTTACAGATGCCATGTGCAAGTCATATAGCCATTTGTATGATCAACACTTGAGGGTGAACTCAGGTCAGTTCAAATCCTGGAGCATTAGTGAAGAGGGGGAGAGAGGTAGTGGTTAGTGTAATTGAGTGAGAGATGGTGTGATGCGCTCCCTCCTTCCTGCACGGCCAGTATGTGGGTAGCAGCTATTGGACTTGTCAGATATTGATAGCTACCACAGTCACCAGGAGGCCTGGTCACAGACCGGGCCGCGGGGGCGTTGACCCCCGGAACTCTCTCCAGGTAAACTCCAGTCTTTTGAAAATCATGTACTATATTAAACCTAGAGTTCTTGACCAATCTCTATCAAACAAATGTGGGGGCTCTATACATGCATAAAATGTATATATACAAAGTATGAATGCATTTGGTAAAAACTAACCAAGATTTTTTTTAATTTAGCTTTATGGAAATTATAAATATTAGTTCCACTGTTCTTAAGCAGTGCTTACCAAACAGATGCTTTCTCTCTATACATACATCCATTAAAAAAAACATACCCGAAATATGAATGCTTATGGTAGAAGAAAGTAACTGAAAAAAATATATTTATAAATAAACCTTAAATATTTTAAATTGTAAGAAGTCCTGTATATCAAAAGAATGAGTCCATGTTCATAAGTCAATTTGTTCCGAAGTGCCAGTGTCATAAAAGTGGAACATTGTAAGTTGGAATCCTAACTGTTTACTATTTACTGGCTCACACTGCAATAATCTACTACTATATTTATGAAGAAATATTTCCTTGCATGCTTTTCTCATTTTATATTTGGCCTTTCATTATTGTTGGGAACATTAAGAAATCTTCCTCATCTACCTTATCTTATTCTCTTGTGATCCCTTATGCAATTGTCATATCTCCTCATTTTCTCCTGCATGTCAGTGATGGTGATTTTTGCTAAACATTAAAAAAAAAGAGTCAGAATACCTTTTAGTAGAGCAGCCATGAGGGATGGGGGCTAAAGCCCCTTCAAAAACAAATATTTTTTATTTTTTCAATTAGTGACTAATGTTCACTGTATTATATTGTGCAGTGACAACAAAAGCACGGTTGTTTAATCCCTAAACAGTCCAAACGTATATATACTTTCTTACCGCTAGCACCCCAAATGTATATATACATTTTATTTTTCCTGCCTCCAAATTTGGCACAGGATTGGCCCGAGATGCCTGGTCAGCATAGAATGGGTCTTAACACTAGATGTGTACCATATTAAAAAAATCTGGGGCCACTTAATACCTTGTGGGAGCGCCAGTTAAATTGAGCACCAGCTAGAGCAAACAGTGCGGCAAACACCAAGGATTCTCTGATGTAATGTCATATTAACACTCCCCTTTTAAGAGGAAAGTGATGTTAACCCCAAGTTTAGGGTCTGTCTATTTGTCTCTGTCTCTTTTTATCTGTCTCACAGGTACACACAAATACAATTATACATAGTGTAAATTACCTAAGATAACCTAAAAAGGCCAAAGTGCTATACTGTGCTTGTAGATATAATGCATAAGAATACCTGTTGGATCACAGTGGCTCTCTCTGAGATAGAGAGAGAGACAAGCAGAGAGATGGAAAGAGACAAGCAGACAGAGAGACAAGACAGAGAGGAGACAGATAATCAGAGACAGATACGAGCTCATCAAATGTCACCCCTTATCTTATCTCTGCACCCTCACTAGCACCCATCAACTGTCATCCCTTATCTCATCTTATCACTGCCTTCCTGGATGCTTGCCACTGACACTTGTCTTACACATTGCTTCAAGGGAACTACTACTACTGCTGCTGCTGCTGCTGCTGCTGCCGCTGCCACTGCCGCTGCCGCTGCCGCCGGCCCCGCCCCCGCCGCTGCCGCCGGCCCCGCCCCCGCCGACGCCGACGACGACGACAATAATAAATGACCAAGACAGGTGTAAATGTCCACCTGTCAATGTGTTTGTGGCAGTTTAAGTACAATTTCAGTACCTAATATTAGTGTCATAACAAAGATTGGTTATGAAATGGCAAGAACTACAATAAATTGTAATTATCAGAATTTTTTTTTTTTTTTTTCAACAAGCCGGCCGTATCCCACCAAGGCAGGGTGGCCCAAAAAGAAAAATGAACATTTCTCTTTTTAAATTTAGTAATTTATACAGGAGAAGGGGTTACTAGCTCCTTGCTCCCAGCATTTTAGTAACCTCTTACAACACGCATGGCTTAAAGAGGAAGAATTCTGTTCCACTTCCCCATGGAGATAGGAGGAAATAAACAAGAACTAGAAAGATAATAGAAGAAAACTCAGAGGGGTGTGTATGTATATGCTTGTACTTGTATGTGTAGTGTGACCTAAGTGTAAGTAGAAGTAGCAAGACGTACCTGAAATCTTGCATGTTCATGAGACAGAAAAAAAGACACCAGCAATCCTACCATTGTTACACCTGGGGCCATGTCTATGGGCCTGTTTTGGCCCCTTTCCGTAACAAGACGTTGAATCCAGCTCTCGTCTAGTTGTCCTTAGACACATGTCAATTCAATATGGGGATTATCATTAGGAGACTGATCTGACTAAATAAAATGCGATCTTTTATTATAAAAGAATCCATATAAAACTTAGTATATGATACAAAGCTAGCTAGCTCTCTCTCTCTCTCTCTCTCTCTCTCTCTCTCTCTCTCTCATACATAAAAGTACATGTTGTCTTGGACTAAGTAATCTTCTAGAGCGGTGGAATATATTAAAGGCTGAGTGCCTGAATGTGCTCAGAAGAGTGTATGAACAAACTCTGAGAGTGTGTGGAAACCTACTCAGAGCAAGGGCTGTGAACCTGCTCTGAGCGAGAGCGGTGAACCTACTGACGGTACCACTGAGTGGTAAGCCAACGTCAGGTTGGTCATGTGACTGAGGGGGACGTCAGTACCTGAACTAGTAACTGGCGCTCCAACTAGTAGTTTCCCACTACATGAAACTCACGTTCTTATTATAACACCTAACAATATAATATAACAATATTAGCATTGACATTATATATATGTATATAATAAAAAGGAGCACATCTTAGTATAAAATATAACGGGTATGGCCATACTCGTAACACTATCATGTAAAACAATTACAGGCTTTCGTTTTACACTCACTTAGCAGGATGGTAGTACCTCCCTGGGCGGTTGCTGTCTACCAACCTACTACCTAGAAAATAAAAATTACATAAAATATAAAAACGAGAATAAAGGTATATCGGCAACACTTCTGCAGGTGGCAGGACATGATGTTGCTGTCAGGTGAGCATTAAGTGCCAACTTTGCAGCCTCATATCTCAGTAAGTACTAACCCTAATTTTTTTATTTTAATCCTATAACACTTAGAAAAATTTTCTCTTTAATTCAGTGGAAAAAAAAAATTATTTTTCAAAATATTCGGGGCGCTGGGTGAGAGAACATATATATATACGTTTGGACCATTTAGGGGTTAAAAAATTCTCATAATGAAAATCACACGTTAGAGAGGATTTTTTTTTCAGCACATGATTATTAGGCTGCCCATGATGGAAGTCCTGGCTGTGCTGCTAGTACACTTTGGTTGGAACTATTTACAAATAATGTACACTTTGGAGTGGAAACTTTTAAAGTAATGTTCTGGTCCATCTTGGACGATTATCAAGTAACAACTTGGACCATTATCCAATAACAATTTGGACCATTATCAAGTGACACCTTGGACCATTATCAAGTAACAAATTGGACTGTTATCAAGTAACAACTTGGGCCATTATGAAGTAACACTTTGAACTATTTCCAAGTAACAACTTGGATTGTTATCAAGTAACAGCTGACTTAATAGTGGTTGAAGATGGACCAAATTTTCATATAAATTTCTTCTCGATAGTGCGATCGTTTATGAACACATTTTTACTGTTTACAATCATCTTAACTTATTTCTTTTCTCAGGCAGCAGTCAGAAACAGCCATGGTTAGTGGATAGAATATCAAGCTTCCACCATTTATCTTCTGATGATCTATATGGATTTAGCACTTTATTAAATACAAAACCATATTGGTCTAAAAAACATAGATGCAGATGCCACACTGTTGTGTATTCCAATTTTAATCTAGTTTGTTGTGTCTTTTTTTTATCATTTAACTATATATTTGATACATTTTTTTAAGTGTTTTAGAATAAAAATTTTTTTTAGGGTCAGTACTTACTGAGATATGAGGCCGCGAAGTTGGCACTTGGCGATCACCTAATGGCAACGTGGGGCACTGCCGCTTGCAGAAATTCTACATATTTGCTGTTTTCTTCCATTTTTTTTTTTTAAATTTTCTTGGTTTTCATAATATGATAATTATGTTTTATGGCAAATCTTTTGATTTCAATGCCAATTGTTTATACACCAATATTATATACGAAATTATTATCATATTGTCATAAACACACATGTACACACTGACAGGTGATTTTGCACACCTGGCTGAATCACATTCTATTATCTACAACTATATATAAGTATTTACATGTCCTACTTATGTTTCTAGAACTCCACAATTGTATGATACTCCATGAAGCATGGATTCATACAGAGTGCCACCCCACACTGGTGACAAATGAATCGTGTGTCCTTCCGCTGTTTGGGTCGGTTTTTGGTGGTAGCACATACAACACACTTTTTCTGGGCATTCTTCTTCTTTTGGGTAGGTGGTACTATTGGTACCAGATAGTGACAGTTAGGAGTAATTCGGTCTGGCACTTCCCCCACTGGCTGTGGTTGGGGACAGGTTGTGGTGTGACAGGTCACTGTTGAGGGGCAGGTACAGGTGTGGTACCATACTTTCTTGCTATCTGTTTGACAACATTCAGAGGGAATTCTGCAAAATGTTGTCGTTTTCCAGTCTTTATTTCATACATATTGAATGCATTGAGCACTGCAATGTCTACAAGGCGAAAAAAACGGTTTTATATACCACTTGCGACCCCTATGCACACAGTCAACAAACCCTATCATCATGTCACACTTGCCAACTAGTTGCATATTGTCCGTATAGTCCACGACAGCAGCTCGTTTCTGTGGATGGTTGACAACAATGTCACGTCTCGTTTGTCATGCCACGTCAGTGCCATGATGTCATTAGCATGAAACACTTGCACTGCACCTTCAACACTGCCTCCACTGAACCTTGGCATATGTTTTCTATTTCTTCTCACTGTTCCACATATCTCAGTATTGTTCACATGTAGGAAATCAGCGAGCATAGGGCTTTTATACCAGTTCTCTGTGTACAATGTATGGGCCTTGCCAAGGTATGGTTCCATCATCCTGCGAACAACATCACCGGAAATGCCCAACATCCCTCTGTCATCATCGAGCGTGTTTCTCCCGGTGTATACAATAACATCCAACACAAGACCACTCTCACAGTCACACACAACAAAAAGTTTTATACCAAAGCGATTACGTTTGCTCGGTATATATTGCTTGAATGACAGGCGGCCCTTGAACAGAATCAAGGACTCGTCAACAACAATGTTCTTGAAGGGATAAAAGTATGCACTGAATTTCTGCCTCAAATACATAAACTACTTCCCAGATTTTGTATAGAAGGTCATTTCTATTTGGCGTATTTCTGAGAAGTGCAGCATTTGTAGCAACAGAGTAAATCTGTTGCAGGGAGGGAGGTCACGGAAAACTGGAGTACTAATGAAGTGGTCTGTGGACCAGTAATTACGTATATTGTTCTTATAGATATGTGGCATAAGCATGAAAATGACAAAGAATAAATACATTTCAGCCACTGTTGTGTCCTTCAACCTGTGCAGCCGTGACGATTCTCCAACCTCTGTTATGTTGTTCATGACATATTGGTAATAATTGTTTGTCTGGGTCACTATGAAGTTCATTATTGGCTCGTTAAAGCACAACTGGAAATAGTCTATCTCTGTAGACTCATTCGTTATGGGACATTCTGGCTGGATACCACTTCCACTCACATCAAAATCACAAGGCTGTAGCACGAATATACTTTGTGTCCAGTTCCACTCATGATCACATGGTGCAGGGTGGACCTGTGGCATGGGGGAGCAGGAGGAGGGACAGGAGTGGAGGCAGCACATGGTTGAGGGGATGCAGGGCGGTCCTTTGTCCACCCACTCTGCCATGTGGTCCAGGTACTGTGCCACCCACCACTACTTCCTCCATCCCCACATACTCGCCTTCATGATCACTTTCACTATCAGTGGCCGGGGTTTTGGATCGTGACCTGCCACAACCCTTGGGGATTGCATATGGCACACTGCCTGAACATAGATAACGACGCCTAAAAGTACACTTCACTGGTGAATAATGAACTTCACTATCGCTAGATGAATTCTCGAATGACATAAAATCAATCTCATCATCACTTACATCACTTTCACTATCACTAAAACACCAGGAAAATGATAGTTTCCTCTTGCGAAGTTGCCTATGGGTAACACTCGCCACTCCAGAGGTGCTTCGCCCAGGGTCTTGTGTGGCCACACTGGCCACCCCGGAAGTGCTTGGCCTAGGGTCTGCTGTGGCCACACTGACTACCTCAGAGGTGATGGGCTGAGGGTCATCTGGGTTATCGTCGACATTTTCACTAATTTCTTGAATATTACTGGCCCCATTGGTGTCAAATCCACTAAACTCACGATCTATATCACTTTCCTCGAATAGTAGAGTGTTAATACGACGAGGCGTGAGTGAATCACGAGGATGTACCATGATGTTGACCCAAGATGGAGGTGAATGTTACTGGTCCTACTATGTGGTACCCAGGCATCCCAGATTTTTTGTATACCGCGCACACTGAGTGCGCACACCCATTCTCTCATGCCTATCGCGCCAATTTTAATGAATGAAAAATATAACATATATACGTTTGGGGTACTACGCGAGAGAACGTATACAGTGGAACCTCAAAAATCGAACTTAATCCGTTCCAGGAGCTAGTTCTAAATTCGAAAAGTATGAAATTCGAAGCAATATTTCCCATAAGAAATAATGGAAATATAACTAATCCGTTCCAGAAACCCAAAAATATTCACACAAAAAATACATTTTATAGAGATTAATTACAGTTTTACATACAACAAATACTATAGTTTTTAATTATGTATAGTAATACATATAAAATAACATTTTTACTTACCTTTATTGAAGATTGGTGATGGCATCTGGAAGATAGGGAGGAGGAGAGAGGGAGTTGGGGTTAGTGTTTGGAAGGAGAATCCCCCTCCTTGAGGACTTCAGGTAAAGCCCTCTCTGGGGTTACTTCCCTTCTCTGTCTTTTAATGCCACTAGGACCAGCTTGAGAGTCACTGGACCCCTGTCTCACAAAATAACTGTCCACAGTCCTCTGTTTCTGGCACCTCTTTAACATTTTCCTAAAATGGGACATGGTTCTGTCACTGAACTTGTTGCAAAGATGGCTTGTTTCAGCTTGCTCAGGGTGGTACTTCTGCACAAACATTTGGACATCATTCCACTTGGCACAAATCTCCTTAATCTTTGAAGAAGGCACCTCATCCACTCCCTATATTAACGCCTTTCGCAACATCAGCTTCCTTTATTTGTTCTTTCTTTGACAGGATAGAACCAATGGTCGACTTGTTTTTCCCATACATCCTGGCAAGCTCAACAAGTCTCACACCACTCTCATACTTCTGTATCATTTCCTTCTTCACATCTATGGTGTTTCTCACTTTCTTTACCACAGGGGTACCACTAGCAAGTTTCTTTGGGCCCATGGCAGCTTATTTCACAGTCCCACAAGCACTAAACACAATGAAATAATCGTAAAATGCATGAATGAGAGCGCAGGTTAGTGTTCACTCCAGCATAAACAAAGCTAGACTGCTCATGGTGCCTGCACGGGGACGCGGACAGAGCGGGCGGCAGA
This sequence comes from Cherax quadricarinatus, assembly GCF_038502225.1. NCBI lineage: Eukaryota > Metazoa > Arthropoda > Malacostraca > Decapoda > Parastacidae > Cherax > Cherax quadricarinatus. Next base: position 11,723,495 of record NC_091354.1, read on the forward strand.
CAGGTCCCGTACTCGGCGGTCCGAAGATAGGGGTGCGTTCGATAATAGGGACAGTTTGTCTGAAAAAATGGTCCTATTTTCGAAACGTTCGATATGTGATACGTTCGATTTTTGAGGTTCCACTGTATAAACGTTTGGACCGTTTAAGGGTTAAGCAGTAAAGTTGGGTCTAGATATGAAAGAAGAGGTATATGCAGTAAGTGTGCACCATGCGAAACAATCCAGCAGCACTCAGTGCATGATAAAAAAACTGCAACTGTGTTTTTGGTTTAAAGCAGTGACGTTGTAGTATATTTTCATATGGTTTTTATGGTTGTATTCTGAGTTTCTTGATCTCATTTGATAGAATGGAAGATATGTTACAGAAATACAGATGATTTTTGACTAGTTTCAGGACTGAAAATAGCTTGAAATTGATATTCCAGAGTACACAAATGATGTCACTTGTCCAATACACATCCAACTGGCCAGTCTAATACACATTTAGGAATGTACTGACATTATTTATACAATTATTTCAATAATGCATAATAGTAAATCTTCTATATTCAAAATGGAAAGCAAGTGTAATGTAAGAGGGGCCTGGAGACGAGACTAAGGAACAGAGAAAATGTTATTTTAGTGCCAGGAATGTCTGCATTGTTTATTCTCGACCCTGTTTTGAAATTGGCATTTCTTCAATTTTGTGTGAAATTGGCCAAATTACTAATATCTGATCACTTTACTGGGTAGTTCAGATAGTTGAATGGGTAGTTTCTTGTACTCAGTCAGTTGAGTGGAAGACATACTAGTAAAATAGCTAAGAATTTGGCCAACTGGAACAATGGAATTGGCCTAAAATTGGACTCAAAAGTGGACAAAATTGCCAATGCGTAAATATCACTGACGAAGCAAAATTTGCGAAAGCTTAATTTCGTCAGTTTTCCGTCAAATGTTGTACTTTTTGTTTTATTATCTTCAGACAAAGATTCTCTACCATTTCATGAGATTTTCTTATAAGTAAGTTTATTCAGGTATACACAAATACAGTTGCATAGATTATCATACATAGCTGCATATGTGTAGAGAACCTAGGATAACCCAAAAAAGTCAGAGTGACTTATTTCCATTGGGATCCTTTTAATACCTTATTATTATTCTATAAAGAAGATAATATCTTGTTATGATAGTATAAAGGGGATATACATACTTGGAATAAGGTAAAATGAGTTATTCATATTTACATGTGTGTCAGCTAAAAAAAAAAAAAATAATTCCCTTCCCTTTCTGTCACTTCATTCATTAGGCACCTTTTGGCTCTCTTCTTGAACTGGCTCGTGCTGTGACTGGCTTTGACATGTGCAGGCAGTCTGTTCCATTCCTTTATTGCTGTACAATAAATGGTATTTGAAGCCTGGCCACTGACTGTGGGTACTACAGAGTTGTGCTCTCTCCCATAATACTATGATTGCTTTGGTTTCCACCCTTGACAAAATTGGCAGTAAGATATTCTGGACACTGTTGATGAGCAATTTTATAAACTTGATTTAACTTCAGTTGTTTTTCTCTGTCTTCAACATTTAGCATATTGTTGTAATTCATCCTGGCCTACAAGCTCTCTTGGACCCAGGTTCAGTATGAATCTTACCATTTTGTTCTGAGTGATTTGTAGTCTGTTTTTCAGTTTTTTGTCAAGGCAGAGTACAATGAAGAGCAAGCGTAGTCTATATGACATTGTATAAGGGCTCGACATTGGGTCCTGCGAGCCTCGGTAGGTAGACACTGTGCTTGTCTGTAGAGGAACTTCAGTCTGGCATTTGCTTTCTTTACTACGCTGTTCCCTAACAATTCTCCTGGCATGCATGGGTCAAAGGGGATTCCCATATATTTTACTGAGGAAACCAAAGTGATGGGTTCCCCATTACACTGGACATGAAAATTATTTACCCTTCTCAGTTTATGTTTCGTGCCAAAGAGTATGGCTTCCGTTTTCCTGAGGCGTAACGATAGCTTGTTGTCTACAAACCATTTGCTGCAGGACTCCAGTTCCAATGTTATTACATTAGCTATATCTTGTGGGTCTTTTCCTGACACTAACAAAGCACTGTCACCTGCATACAGTAGGAGTTTGCACTTGGCACTGATGGGCATGTTGTTTACATAACATAGGAATAATAAGGGACCCAGAATATTACTTTCGGGAACCCCACATCCTATCGGCAGGGGTTCTGATTCTGTTTTGTTGATTTTGACAATTTGTGTCCTGTTGCTAAGGTAAGTTTTAAACCAGTCTATGGAACCTATGCCGATAGCTTGAAGTTTCTTACATAATATATTGTGGTTGATAGTGTCAAAGGCCTTTTGCAAGTCTAATGTTACCATTCCTATGAGGTTTCCCTTGATATACCTTTGAAGAGTTTCGAGAGCTTATCTACTCTCTGAGCCCGGCCATGGGCCAGGCTTGTCTGGTGCTTGCCTGGTCAACCAGGCTGTTGCTGCTGTAGGCCTGCTGCCCCACATATCCATCACAGCCTGGTTGATCTGGCACCTTGTGAAGATACTTGTCCAGTTTCCTCTTGAAGGCTTCTACACTTGTTCCAGCAGTTCTCGTGTAATCCATCAGATTAATTAGCGAGGTGTCGGTTGAGAAGGATCTCCTAAAGTCTGATTGGTAACTATGGAGAATGTTGTCATAAAGGTACTTAACTACTTGACTGTACACTGCCCTCTCTAGAATTTTGGATGTTACACTGAATATACTAACAAGCCTATAGTTGCTGACATCAGACCTGCTATTTTTCTTGAAGATAGGAGTAACTCTGACCTCCTTCAACCCCTCCAGTATGGTATTAGTGGTGATAGACAAATTTATTATGTGAACAATGGGGATTGGCAGTTCAGAGGCACTGTCTTTTAGGAACTTAGTCGGGATGTTATCTGGGCCGGTGCTCTTGGTTGGGTTTAACTCGCTTAGTTCTTTTTGCACGAAGTCATGAGATACACTTACTAGTTGGCAACTGTTTTGGGTTACCCCTTTATTGGTATAGTATGTTTTAAACTTATCAGAGTCATTTATCTTCAGTCTTGTTTAGACTAGCTTGTCAGGACCAGGTGTATTCCTTCTCTTGTGAAGGATTTTTACAGGCTAGATACCATCATTAAGATTTGTGGAAGGTGAAGAACAAAAAGGCATAATACCCAGACACATAGGAGAAAGAAACTTACGATGACATTTCAGTCCAACAGACCATTAACTAGTCACACTAACACTGTTTGGGTTATTTGTGTATTATTCCTCTAGCTGTTTTGAACCTCAGCACTTTTGGTTCACAGGTGAATGACCTGGGTTCTAAACCAGGTATGTGGAAATGTTTGGCAAGTCTTTTTACACCTGTTGATCCAGTTCACCTAGCAGTAAATGCATACCTGGGTGCTAGCCATTTGTTAGGGATTGCATTCTGGGAAGTTAGTTTTACCTTAGAGATGGCTGGCCCGTAGTATCACACCTTTGAGTTCAGGGTCTGTCACGTAGTTCTGTGTGATGAGTTGAGCTCACTCAGATAAGCTATGAGCAGTAAATTTTGGCCTAGATATGACAGAATAGGTCTGTGTAGTGATCGTGCACCATAAAAAAAAATCCTGCCCGATGCAGTGCATGATGGAAAAAAAACTAGTTGTGTGTGTATCGTTTAAAACAGCAACTTTGCAGTGTATTTTTGGATGGTTTTTATGGTTTTATTCACAGTTTCTTGGTATTTGATAGAATGGAAAACATGTTACTTAAATAAAGATGATTTTGATTGAATTCAGGACTAGAAGTAGCTTGAGATTCGGATTTCGACCACTTTTTTGGGCAAATTTTTGCTCCGGGTTTCGTACATTGACTCTGAAATCATCTGTATCAGATGTGTCTGCCCACCTAAGACGCCACTGCCTGACTCAGTCTGCCTCTGTCACTTGTCACGTAAACAATATTCCGCGCGTTCATCCATTGTTTTTGGTGCTTGTTTGTTGAGCGTGACTGTGAAATAAGCCAAAAAAAATTCAGAGTGCCAGCCCTTTGGTAAAGAAGGTAAGAAACATGATAAAATTCAAGAAAGAGCTTGTATAAAAATACAAAAGTGGCATACATGTGGCTGAGCTCTCCAGGAAGTATGGTAAGTCCAAATCAACAATCAGTTCCAACCTGGTAAAGAAAGTAAAAATCAAGGAAACTGATGTTGCGAAAGGGGTAGATCACAAACAATTGAAGTTGTGGAGAAGTTGTTGTTGTTGTGGATCAATGAAAAACAGTTAGCTGGAGATAGTGTTGTGGAGGTGATAATTTGCGAAAAGGCAAGGCAGTTGCATGCGGATCTCGTAAAGAATATGCCAACAAGGGTCTTCAATAAAGGTAAAAGTTATTTAAATGTTCATTTATCCATTAAAATTAGTGCTTGATATTTATTTCCCATTGTTTTCTGTATGTAAAACTATAGTTATTCTTTATAAAATGTATTTTTTGTTAATATTTTTGGGTGTCTGGAATGGATTCATTGGATACTTACCATTTAATGATTAATTTTCGATCCCGACCCACCTCTTGATAATATGAGTTGATTAGCAGTAGTATTCTTAAACTTTTTTTTTTTCTTCTTCTGTTCGTGATTTGTGCCTCCTTCCAGTATTGGTTGAACCATGACTTCCCACAGCATCTTTTATGTATTCTCATGTGGGTAGGTAAAAAAAATTTTTGTACCTACTTTCATATCTGGTTGAAAATTTTCGTAATTTCCTGGGTTGGTCAACTTAATTCAAGATTTCACTGTTATTATAAAACGTTTCATTCCTTCATCACCTTTGATACTGTGTATTGGCCTCACTTCTAGGGAAGGTAGATACCTTGATCTTGGAAGGGCTGTTGACTCAAGGAATTGGAATTACCCTCACCTTGGATTAATCCTAGGTTATATACCATTCTCCAGGTGCTGTGTTGTCCCTACAGGTTTAGCATTGCTCTGTCATTTTTTTTTTAATAGTTTCACTTTCCCTGGGTAGAGGAGCATCAGCACAAAATGATCACTTGCACTGTATTCAATTTTCTCATTTTTCTTTGGAGAAGAAAATAACATCCAGCTTTGTCTTTTTTTTTTTTTTTTTTTTTATTATTATTATTATTATTATTTCCTCTTAATCTTGTCAGTTCTTTAACATGTTGCCTTAAGAAGTTCTGGTTTATCAAGTCATGCAGCTTATTCCTTCACACCTTTGGGCCCAGCTCTCCCAGTATATATATCTATGTTTAAATCCTCTACTATCACTGGCTTTTATTTACTGCCTTTGAAATTTGATACTTATTGCCTGATCAGTCTGTGATCTGCTAGCAACACCAGTCTGGTTGATGAGGTGGTAAACTAGGAATTCCTGGCTCAAGCTGGACTGAGGGGGTGGAAGAGCCCCTGAATCTAGTAATAAGTTTTCATTGTTTCTGTCATTTTCATGTCTGGTTCTTCTGTTATTTGGTAGCTGGTTGTAGACAGCCACGAAGACCCTGTGGCCTTCCATAGCAATTAATCCAGCTGTTTAGTCTGAGAAGTCTGCATAATCTGGAATTGACAGACCTTTGAATGCCATTAAGGTTTTGACCATTAGTGTCACTCTTCCTTTTTATCTTATTTATTTTTGTGCAACAGTCATTTTGAAAAATTTATCCATAGTTATGCCAATTATGTTTCTGTAATTTTGCTGAGCCTTGGTGTTTCTTCTCTTACATTTAATTCAAGATTTTGTTTGTTAATATTATGTTTGTATACATTACTTTTGTATTCTTGCATCTGTATACATGTATATATGTATTCGCTTCAAAATTTCCCTGGGTGTAACCTTGTTAATAAAAGTGAGTTCAGTATTATATTTAGGGGTAAGTGCCAAACTCAGAGAGGTCATGTAGCACCTGGGGAATTGGAAGAGATCAGGTTCAATCCAAAGAAGGGGAGAAAAGGCCCAAATCCTTGGATCGGAGCCCCTCACTGGCATCATGAAACCTCTCCTGAGGGTAATAAAAATGTATTGTAATTTCTGAAAGGAACAGTAATATTTTGTTAGTGACTTTTCGGTGCCCTTCCTTTGTGTTGTCTTCAAAAGGAAACTTAACAAGTACCTCAAATCTGTTCCTGACCAACTGGGCTGTGGTTTATATGTTGGATTGCGTGCTGCCAACAGTAACAACTTGCTTGATCAGGCCTGGTCTGGGACCAGACCATGGGGGAGTTAAGCCCCAAAACCATCTTCAGGTATTCTCAAAACCTGAAGTGATGTCCTAATATTGTTACATATAAGCTATATGTATATACATTATATATTAGTTGTACTGTTTATATGTTGTGTTCTGTTTTAGTCTTGTAAATATTGTCTCATTTTGTCACTGCTCTTGTACATAAGGTTGTGTGACGGTGTAACAGTAATTGTTGATTATTGTGCTATGATGAAATTGTAATCTTGAAGAAACAGCAAATTTGGAATTTATGTAATGACAGGCATTAACACAGCAATAATCCTGCAGTTGCAACATCTTCATTGTACATTGTTAAAGGACAAATTACAGATTTTTTTTATGAAAAAGAAAAGAAAAAAAAAAGTGTTGGTAGTTCTGGGAGATGAAAAAATGGGTAATAGATAATTTGGATTATTTGTAAATGATGTTGCAGTGTGATTGTGACCAAGGAAGAGAACTGGTTTGCCAAGTAATAGAACATCTTTCTTCTTGTGATTGTATTTCCTTAACCCTTCGACTGTTTCGGTCGTATATATACGTCTTACGAGCCACTGTGTTTGACATATTTACACACGTATATATATACTCAAAAATTCTAGCGGCTTCAAATCAAGCAAGAGAAAGCTGGTAGGTCCACATGTGAGAGAATGGGTCTGTGTGGTCAGTGTGCACCATAACAAAAAAATCCTGCAACACGCAGTGCATAATGAGAAAAAAAACTCTGACCGTGTTTTTGGAGTAAAATGCCGACTTTGCAGTGTATTTTTGTATAGTATTTATGGTTATATTTTTGTTTTCTTGGTCTCATTTCATAGAATGGAAAACATATTATAGAAATAGAGGTGATTTTGATTGGTTTTACTATGAAAAGAGCCTTGAAATGGACCTCAAAGTAGGGGAAATGTTTGATTTTTGCTTATGTTCAAAAGTAAACAAATGATGTCATTGTTCAATAAATGTCCAACTAGTCATTCTAATGTGCAGTCATGAATAGGTTGACATTATTTATACAATTATTACAATATTGCAGTAGTCTGCATAAGAGTAAATCTTCAACTTTTTGTTTGAATAAAAATTCAAAATAGAAAGCAAAAGTAATATTAGAGGGTCCTGGAGATGTGACTGATTAACAAAGAAAATGTTATTTTAGAACCAGGAACGTCTGCATTGTTCATTCTGGACCCTATTTTGAAATTCGTCATATTTTTTAATTTGCGTGAAATTGGCCAAATTGCAAATTTCTGACCACGTTATTGGGTAGTTGAAGTCGGTAAATGGGCAGTTTCTTGTACTCAATCAATAGAACAAATGGAGTTCTAAAGAAATAGCTATGAGTTTGGTTGACTGGAACAATAGAATTAGCCAAAAATAGGGCTCTAAAGTGGGCGAAATCGTCGATTCGTAAATATTGCCGAGGCCACTAACTTCGTGAGAGCGTAATTTCGTGAATTTTCCATCAAATTTTGTTCTTTTGGTATCATTACAATTGGGAAAAGATTCTCTATCATTTCGTAAGTTTTTTTTTTTTTTTTCAAACATTTTTCGACACCAGGAGACACCTCAGGATTTGGGGTTGTGACAGTCAAAGGGTTAAGCAACTGGGTTGTAGTGACTTTGTACACTACCATACTTTAAAGTTTGGAAATTGGCCCTCACTTTTAATGGTAGAATACAGTTATGCCTTTTCATTTTGTTTTGCCAGCTGTGAAAAAAATTTAATGTTAATGCAATTTTTAAAATATTGTTAATGATGATTTTTACTTGTAATTTAAATTTTGTGGTACTTGGGTGAAGTATGATTCAAGAGAGCTTTCAGGTTGTGCTATCAGTCATGCGTGGCTCCTAAGTGGTGCTCTGGAATAATTGTAATGTTTAGTGCCCAGGTAAGCTCTAAAGGTTTCTGCATTTCATTTACTGTGTATCACTGTACCACAGGGTGCTATGTGCAGACTCTTCAGTCATTTCTCTAACTGTATAGTTGGGCCCAGGAATTTGTGAGACTTGTAGTTCTTGTGATTTATTCATTCAATATTTTTTACTGAACGACTTTATGTGAATAGCTTTGCTCAACTGCAGGTTTTTTTGTGGTGCCCATTTTTATGTGGGCTTTACACAGGATCCTTAAACTAAAACTTAACATAGGATTTTATTTGCAGTGTCCTCATTGGCTTTCCCATTGTGAAATTTCTTTTTCAATATTCTTAAGAATGTCAATATTTCCCTGACTAAAACTGTTTTTTAAGAGAGATGGCCTCTGAAACACAAAATTAGTCAAATATAAAACCAGCATATTGCACAATCAGAAATTTGTATTAGTAAATTTAGATTTCATGAGAGGTCTAGGACTGTAACTCTCAAATTTTTGGGCTTGTCTGTGTAGTACAGTATAGCATTTTGTTATCTGTATAGTGTTTCCACCCTTCACCTGTGTATACTTCCATTATCACTCTTTCAGCTGTATCTCTTTCACTCCAGTAATTTTTACAGTGTTTTGGAATGATTCCCTTTTCAGAGAGATTCCTTGATGCTGCTGGTCTATTGGCTCAAGGACTTGGAGCCATCCTCCTATTACTTTGATTAAATCTAATTTCCTCACATTCCCCAAGTGTTTTATGATCCTAGGTTTCTAAACTCATTGAGTGCAAAAAGTTCTTGGTCATTTGCACTAAATCACTAACAATTGCTGATTCATTCACCAGTACAGTATAGGTAGTTTTTTATTGTCACATTAATGGGAGAGGGGGAGCTCTCAAAGCTGTATAGTGCTTGGGAGAATGTGAGGCAATCTGGTATGATCCAAGGAAAGGGAGGATAGGTCACAGATCAAGAACCCATTGCTGGCATCAAGGCACCTCTCATGAGGGGGCAGTGTAGGAAGTATGGCAGTTGTCTAATGCTCCTCACTATGTGCCGGAGTTTAAAGTTGTTCTAATGTGTTTGGCAGATTGTAAGTCATATTTGGCAGATTGTAAATCATAATAAAAATCTCTGCTAACACACTGATTAATGTGTCTCTCCTGAATATTGACCTTAGACTGCAGGGACCATAAGCATTTTTATCATAGCCTCAGAGTATTATACAAGTGCATTTTTATTCACAACCGACCTGCAGTTCAGAGAGGAAGTTTTAGGCGAAGTGCTGATCTGACCTGGGCCATCACCAAGTCAAAATAGTTGTGACTTGATAATGGTAAAGAATGGATTCAAGCTTTTTAAAAAAAAGTGTCCTCACAGTATTATGGTTATGAATTGTTCTAGTTGTACTATTAAAAGTTTTTTTTATTTTTATTTAGTTTTTCACAGCTGAGTTCCAGCACTGGTAATGTGAAAACATGGACATTCTGAAAGCTTTAGCTAACATTTGGTGCCTTATTTACTTTCAGCAACATACTTAGCATTTAAACATTGTTTTTTATGTCTTCATTCTGCAGTAAAGACTGTTAGAGTATTGGAAAAAATGCTTAATAACTCAATACATAATATAATAACATTTTTGTGATAAGTGATGATAAAATAGAAGTAAACTCCTTTCCAGTATTTACCAGTTTCAAAGTTCAGTATAAGTCTCTCTACAAATTTTCTACCAATATTGTTATACAAAAAAAATTGCTGTTGGAAGCTTGAGAGTAGAAAACGAGTATAGTTTTTTTTCCTTAAGTGTTAAATTGTATCGAATAAAATTCTGATTAATAACCTGAGCTTTGTTCTAAAGTTTTAACTCTAATTTTGTACTTGTCATAATCATTTGTAAAAACCAACACTTTTTAATTTTTAATATAGAAACAAATCATTTGACAGCTCTTGGCAGTTTTATGTTGCCATGCGTAAAATGTATATTTTAGATTAAAACTTAAATATCCTAATGTATTCATAACTGACTCACAAATTGGAGGTGAAACTTGATGCTTTGAGCCATCCTGGACTATTATATAAAATTGCCAGAGACCTAATAATGGTTCAAAATACAGTAGACCCCGGTTAACGAACTTTTTTCATTCCAGTAGTATGTTCAGGTGCCAGCACTGACCGAATTTTTTCCCATAAGGAATATTGTGAAGTAGATTAGTCCATTTCAGACCCCCAAACATACACGTACAAACGCACTTACATAAATACACTTACATAATTGGTCGCATTTGGAGGTGATCGTTAAGCGGGGGTCCACTGTAGTTCCAAACTTAAGTCTAGGTTTGTCTCTAATTTGTGAGTCAGTTGTGGAATGTTCCTGCCACAGTACAGTATTGTGACTAATTCTACTCTAGCATGCAGAAATACCTAAACCCCTGATCATGTAACCTAGACAACACAGGTGGATTTTAGCATGCAATTTAACTAACTTAAGCTGTCACTTGAAATATATTCCAAGATATTTTTGGGATTATTCGATAAATAATACATTCAGTATTTTCATACAGATATGTTGACTAATATGCTTTATAATTTAGCATTGTGACCATCAGTGTGACTGTCATTGTTCTGTCTGGAAAATATTATCTAACCACATTTAGCATAAAATAAGTACTAGATGGCCCATTACACACATCAGCAAATCTTTTTATTTATAAAATTCTGAGTTAGAGTGGCCCAAAAAGAAAAATGAAAGTTTCTCTGTTTAAATTTATTAATGTATACAAGAGAAGGGGTTACTAGCCATTTGCTCCTGGCATTTTAGTCACCTATGACACACAGCTTACACGGGAAGAATTCTGCTCCACTCCCCCATGGAAATAAGTGGAAATAAACAAGAACTAGAAGAAAAGCTAGAGGGGTGTGTATATAGTATATGCCTATATATACTTGTGTAGTGTGACCTAAGTGTAAGTAGAATAGCAAGATGTACCTGAAGCCTTGTATGTTTATGAGACAGAAAAAAAGATACCATCAATCCTACCATCATGTAAAACAATTACAGGTTTCCATTTTACACTCACTTAGCAGGACGGTAGTACCTCCCTGGGTGGTTGCTGTTTACCAGTCTACTATCTAGGTTATTTATAAATACCTCTACAATATTCAACAAAGTCTATGCCCTTGTTTTTTAAATAATTCTACAATATTGAACAAGCTCTACTTTCTCTGCTTCTCTCTTATACCTCTTCAAGGGGGGCTCCTTGTTGCGATAAAGAGGCTATTGGTCTGAGGAATTGGACCTTTCGGTCTTCTTCCTCAGACTGAACCTAATTACCCCCCAATCCCCCCCCTTCCCTATCCCATCCTCTGCATATTCCCTTTCCCTTTCTTCCTTTCCCCATCCCTCCCCTATCCCCTTCCTGTTTTCAGCCTTTGGGGTTCTCCCCACAGGCACTCTAGTTCCTAGATAGGAGGAAGGGTACCGTGGTCCATCCCATTCTGTTGAGGTCCTTGGTGGTGGTGTAGTTTGCTTCGGAATCTGGATTACCTGGTCTGGATCACTCCGGTCTCCTGGGGGGTGGCTTTGGGTGTCTTTCAGGTGACGAGTGTATCTGGAGGCTGCCTTTCGAATTCTGGAGGATGGTGGCCAAAGGAGGTATGCTTTGTGGTAGGTATCCGGCCACCCTCTTGTCCATCGAGGAGGCTCGGTAGATGTGAGGTTGCTATCCCATATTGCTGGTTTACTGGTACGAAGGGTAGGGTATGGCATGGGTTTCATGCTGCATCTGCACTGCTTCGGTGCTGTGGTCCTCTTGGGTGTGGAGGGGGATTTACAGCCCTTTCATTCCTCCTAGGAGCTATCCCTCTACATTCCCTCCTCTTTTTCCTTTTTGTTTTTTCTAAACAAAAAAGTGCATAACCATGGAGTGCCAAATCCATGAAACAGCTCCTCCCAGGCCCCTTTCTGCTACTGCACCTTGTTCTGACCCTACCTCGTTACTTCATCATTCTTCGGACCTTTCTAATGCCTCTGTACCTTCTGTACCTCTGTGCCTCTACCTTTTGTCACCTGCTCTAGGTACCAAGGTTCTGCCCAACTCCTTTGATACATCTGATCTCCACATTTCTTTGTACTTCCGACTTCTTCCCCTATGGTGTGGCGATTTTCAGATCGTCTGCCTGTCCCACGTCAGACCAACTCCGGTCCTACACTTAAACACCCAAGACAATTAACTGATGATACTCCTTCACTTCCTTCTCACTCTGCCCAGAAAAGACCAGCAGGAAACTCCCTACCCCTACACGCTGTGTTTCAGAATACACAATGGACTAAGTTTCTTTTACTCTGTGACCGACTTCTGCTGACTGTCTTTCCGATCATAGTATTAGCAAGGCGCTCCTATGCCATGTTAGTTGAGATATATCTTTTCATGCTTTCAAGAGCGGTGTACGCATTGTCGTGGTACAGAATGCTAGCCAAGCTCGCAATCTCTCTCTCTCTCCTTACAACCATAGATGCTGTTCCTGTAACTCTTGAAAAACATCATTCTCTCAATTCCTATAGTGGTACTGTCATTCTGCCTCATACCATTGTTCAACGTAATTTCCAGACATGTGGTGATGACATTCTGGAACAGCTTGAGCTCCAGGACCTCCCAACCCTCAAAGTAGACATTTACGTCCTACCTGCCTGCAGGTATAGACACTACCCTTGCAATGTAGCTCACTTAATTTTTGACTGCCGCGAGCTTCCATCCTCAGTTTGTATTGCGGTAAACCGTTTCCAAATTTGAAAGGTGATCCCTACATTGCAACAGTGTAGAAATTGCTGGCATTTTGGTCACCCAGTGAAATATTGTAGGTCCATGGTCAGATGCCCAGTCTGTGGTGCCAACGACCATAGCAATGCATCTTTTAGTTTACCTCCCTCCTGCCTTAATTGTAATGAAGCTCACCCCATCTTACTCTCACATCCAGGGAGATTTCCCTATATTTCTTATTCTCGAGTTACTAAACGACCACTCCCCCCACCTCGGGTCCCAATTTCTGCAGCCTTCTCTGTGTTCAACCCTTCCACAGTCACTCCTGTCTAATTCTTTTGCAGTCCTGGACTCAGAGGTCCCTACCTCACCACTTCATTCTGTTCTCACCTCTTCTCACTCACAAGTTTCTGTGTCTACAAGACCTCATACAACAGCTCCCCATCACCCCTCTACTTCTCCAAAGTCCAAAAAATCCCCATTGTTAAAATCTCCTTTAATCTCACCTTCCCTTATTCTACCTGCACATTTTTCCTTTCTAGTCTGTATCTGGTTCTTCACCTCTTACTGGTTCTGTTGCAAGTGTGGAGGTTCATCCTACTCGTACAGTGCCTTCCTCTCCTGTCCCCTCCCAAGTTTCTTCCTCTTCTGTCCCCTCCCAGGTCGCTTCCTCTCCTGTCCCCTCCCAGGTCGCTTCCTCTCCTGTCCCCTCCCAGGCTTCTTCTCAAGTTTCCTCTAACCTTTTGTCCACCCCTACTATGGTAAATTCCATTGTCGCGCCAATCTTTACTTACTCTCCTCCTTCTATCTCCAGTATTGTCCCACATGCAACGTCCTTGTCCTCTGAAACACTTGAAGCTATCTCAGAATATACTGAGGAGACTACACCATTGATGGACACCGATCCACCTCCTGTTCCTCTTTACTTTTCTCCATCTGCACAACTCTTTTCTTCACAGCATCCCAACCCTTCACTGCTTGTTCATTTTCTTCTGCCTCCACATGTGGACTTTTCTAACCCTTCTAGTCCGTAGGTACCTCTTCCTTCAGATTTTTTACATCCTTCTCTTTGCAAATCATGGCTTGTTTAGAGTGGAATATCCGAGGCCTCAGAGGTAACCGGGGCGAGCTTCAGGTGTTGCTCTCCCAGTTTTCCCGTTTGTGTTTGTTTACAAGAACCCAAATTACTCTCCTCTGTTATCCATCCCATCTTGGACTATGTTATGTTATATTCATCAGATCCTTTTCCCGATAGAACTTTTAATGAAAGTGCACTTCTTATGAGCACTGGTATACCATACCATCAGCTCTTTGTTCATACTTCACTGCAGCATGCATCTACTTGAATAAGTGGTATGCAATCTGTTCTTTGTATTTCTCTCCTCGGGCATTATCTATCCCAGGTGTTGCATTTCTGGTTTCTTCCTTACCGCCACTCCTTCTGCTTTTAATGCTCACCATTTTCTCTGAGGGGGGAGGGGTCACACTGTAACTCATGCGGCATTCAGTTAGAGGCTTTTCTCACTTCTCTCTCCCTCCATATTTTAAATACCTGTACTCTCACCCATTTTGACCTTCGTACTCTCTCTCTCACATTGATCTCTTGGTTTGCTCTTCATCAACTGTACTAGACTTTACCTGGTCTGCCCTTATGGACTTGCATGACAGTGATCATTTTCGAATCCTCCTCACTTCTCATTTGTATTCACCACCTCGCAGCCCACACTGGCAATTTGACTGAGCGAACTGGGACCTTTACTCATCTCAAACTGCCTTTAGTGAAGATCCTCCTTCGTCCTACATTGATGAGCTGTTACACCTCTTCTCAGCCTCAGTTTTAACTGCAGCTTCACATTCTATACTCCAAACCTCTGGCAGGCATTCTCAGAAGTGTGTGCCTTTCCTTGGTGGCCTCCTGTTTATGCTCATGCAGTACATTTGAAGTGCTCTGCATGGGGCAGATATCGGTACTATAGAACCACAGAACGACTCTCGATTTTAAGCAGGCTAGAGTGGTTGCCTGCCGTGTCATCTGTGAAGCTAAACGCATTTGCTGGCGGGATTGTTTCTGCCATCACTTCGGCTTCCTCTGTGTGTGCAGTCTGGAAAAAGTACGGAAACTGAGTGGCAAATACTCTCCTGACCCAGCTCCTGTTCTGCGGGTTGCCACTGTTGATATAGCAAATCCTCTTGACGTTGCCATTGAAATTTGTAATTGTCTGGTCCGTATTTCTCATGGGCTCCATCTATGCCCCTCGTTTCTTTCTTCAAAGTCTGCCAGAGAGTTAGTGCCCTTAGACTTTTCTTCTCTCAAAGAAGAATCTTATAATGTGCCTGGCTTAGCACTTCTTTTTGATTATAATAATAATAATAATAATAGTAATAATACAGTGGACCCCCGCATAACGATGGCATCACATAGCGATTATTTCGCATACCGCTTACTTTAATTGCAAAAATTTTGCCTCGCATACCGCTTAAAAACCCGCTTACCGATTTTCGTCCGAGACGCTTCCAATGTGCGGCCTGAGCCACGCTCACATGTTCCGCCGGTGGCATTGTTTACCAGCCAGCCTCCGCAATAACATCCAAGCATACAATCGGAATATTTCGTATTATTACAGTGTTTTCGGTGCTGTTTCTGGAAAATAAGTGACCATGGGCCCCAAGAAAGCTTCTAGTGCCAACCCTGTGGTAAAAAGGGTGAGAATTAGTATGGAAATTAAGAAAGATTTTGAAGGGTTTGGGGCTAACCCTGAGAAGCCTATGCCAGTTGTGGAATCCATTGTGCCTACTTCAAAAATTAAGGAAATGTGTGCACAGTGGGTTGAACTGCAAACCTTTATGGATGAAAATCACCCTGACACAGCTGTTGCAAGCCGTGCTGGTGACTATTTCAATGACAATGTTGTGGCCCATTTTAGACAAATCGTAAAGGAACGGGAGGTACAGAGCTCTATGGACAGATTTGTTGTGCGACAGAGGTCCAGTGACTCTCAAGCTGGTCCTAGTGGCATTAAAAGAAGAAGGGAAGTAACCCCGGAAAAGGACTTGCTACCTCAAGTCCTAATGGAAGGGGATTCCCCTTCTAAACAGTAAGAAGATAATGCTCTCCCCTCCTCCCATCCCATCAATCATCACCAGATCTTCAATAAAAGTAAGTGTCATGTAAGTGTGCATGCCTTTTTCAGTTTGTGTGTATTAAAATTAACATTTCATGTGGTAAAAAAATTTTTTTTTCATACTTTTGGGTGTCTTGCACGGATTAATTTTATTTCCATTATTTCTTATGGGGAAAATTCATTCACATAACGATTATTTCGCATAACGATTACCCCTCTTGCACGGATTAAAATCGTTAACCGGGGGTCCACTGTAATAATAATTATAATGTGCCTTTTACACTTCTGGAACTGGAGGCAACACTCTCAGCTTGCCGATCATCAGCAGCTGGGCCTGACGGCATTCATATTTGGATGTTACAACATTTACATCAGTCAGCCCTTGCAGTCCTCTTACGACTCTTTAATCTTATTTGGTCACAAGGAGTTCTTCCCCAGCTGTGGAAATCTGACATTGTTATCCCTTTTCGCAAACTGGATACTCCGGGACATGATGCCTCCCACTATCGTCCCATTGCTCTTACCAGTGCAGTTTGCAAGGTGATGGAACGTCTGGTAAATCGGTGTTTAACCCTTAAACGGTCCAAACGTATATATACGTTCACTCGCATAGTGCCCCAAATTTTTTGAGGAAAAAAGAAATCTTTTCTTTTAAAAGGAAAAAAGAGCATATGGTACCCAGGCATCCCCAATTATTTTAATATGGAACACAGTGAGTGCACACACCCATTCTCTCATGTCTAGGTGACTCAGGCTTATTGTGGCAATGTTGAATGAATGAGAAAGAAAACGTATATATACGTTTGGGGCGCTACGCCCATGAACGTATATATACGTTTGGACCGTTTAAGGGTTAATGTGGTATTTAGAGACGCACAACAGTCTCTCCACTAGTCAGTATGGCTTTCATAAGGGCCATTCTACCATTGACCCCTTACCACGCTTGGATATGTATGTTCATAATGCCTTTGCAAATAACCACTCGGTTATTACCATATTTTTTGACCTTGAGAAGGCATATGACAACTTGGAGGTATAATATTTTGGCCCAAGCCTTCTCCTTAGGCCTCCGAGGCATTCTACCATCCTTCCTTAAGAACTTCTTAACTGACAGACATTTCTATGTTCAGGTTAATAATATGCTCTCCCTGGACTTTGTCCAAGCTGAAAGTGTCCCCCCAGGGAGGTGTTCTGAGCACAACATTTTTTCTCCTTGCTATAAATGATTTGGCCCCTCTTCTTCCATCCAATATTTGGTCATCACTATGTTGATGGCTTTTTCGCTATAGCTTGTACAGGTGCTGACTGTCTCCTCATTGTAGTTTCTCTCCAGCATGTTGTCAACCGTGTTTCCAATTGGGCCACTACACATGGGTTTAAATTTTCCGGTACTAAAACTCCCCAAATTACTTTCACTAGAGCCCTTGTGGCTTAGCGCTTCTTTTTGATAATAATAATAATAATACTTTCACTAGACGTTCTGTCGTCTCTGATCATCCATTGTACCTCTATGGCTCATGTATTCCAGAACGTGATGCAGTCAGGTTTCTAGGCCTTCTGTTCAACTGTAGGTTATCCTGGAAACCTCGCATTACCTCTCTGAAGGCAACTTGTCACAGCCAGCTGAACCTTCTTAAAACCCTTGCTCATCTTTCATGGGGAGCTGATCATAGAACTCTTCTTCGCCTACATTCAACCCTAATTTTATCAAAACTCGATTATGGTGACCAGATCTATTTGGCGGCCTCTCCTGCTACTCTCTCTAGCCTTAATCCCATCCATCACCAGGGATTATGTTTATGCCTTAGTGCTTTTCGCTCTTCACCTGTTGGAGTCTCTCTATGCAGAACCGAATACACCTACCATCCGACTTACGACCGAATTCGGTTCCGAGAAACCGGTCGTAAGTCGAAATGGTCGTAAGTTGAACTTTACTGCTGAATATCAACGAAACATTTTCGTAATGACTTTATTTTATTGTTTTATTTTGGTATTTCATGTTTTACTTTACTTTTTATGTTGTTAGTACTGTATTTTATACTGTAAGGTTTAGGATAAACACTGTGTACAACACAAATAGTTGTTTATTTCCCAGAAATTTGGCATAAAAAACACGGTCGTAAGTCGAGTGGTCATAAGTCGAGCAGGTCGTAAGTCGGATGGTAGGTGTATTCCATCCTTGTCCCATCGCCATGATGCTCATTGCCTTCGCTATTATGTTCACTCTCATGATCTCTGCAATCCTTCCAAGTATAGAATAGTCACTGATGTCAGTAGGCATTTTTTATTTGTTTGTCGCCCCTGTTTACTCCGTCCCTTTTCTCTTTGCCTACATTCACCTACATTATTCAGTTACCACCTTTCTGTGTTCATGTAGCATCTAACTTTTCCCTTTCCCCTTGGGAAGTTCCGATGGTTCATGTCTGTTCTTCCCCACTGCCGTGTGCAAAAGCCCAAATGCCTATGGTTGCTTCTCACTCTCTTTTTCTTAATCACTTCTGGTCTCATTCTCACTGATGGTTCCAAGTGTTCTGACGGTGTTGGATTTGCAGCAGTGTTTCCGGACAGCGTCTTTCAAGGGCATTTATTAGCCTTGGCTAGCATTTTTACAGTTGAATTGTATGCAATTCTTGTTGCACTTAACTGTATTGCATCTATGCCTGTGTCGCCATTTGTGGTAGTTTCGGACTCCCTTAGTGCTTTGCAGGCTATAAGAAAATTTGATTCACCTCATTCCCTGGTTCTTTGTATCCAACTTTGGTTATGCCGTAATGCTAGCAAGCACAAAGATATTGCTTTTTGTTGGGTTCCCAGTCATGTTGATATACAGGGCAATGAACAGGCAGACACTGCTACCTGTACATGACCTACCAGTTTCATATAAAGTTGCTCCATTCACAGACTATTTTGCTGTAATTTCTACCCACCTTCGCAACCGTTCGCAACAACGTTGGTCTGATCTGCTTCATAACAACTTATATTCTATTAAAGCAAATATAGGTTTCTGGCCATCATCTTGTCATTGATGTTGAGGTTGGGAGACAACACTTTCCCGTCTTCACATCGGACACACTTGTCTTACAGGTATCTCATGGAGAGGCGCCCTGTTCCACTCTTTGAGAATTGTCAGGTTTTAGTTTCTGTTAGCCATATTCTATCAATGAGCACGCGTAATTTACCCACGATGTCATCACCATTCTAATGCCCTTATTTCATCTTCCCTCCTTGCTGACAGACCCACCTTTGACTCAGACTTTCTCGTTGACTTTTTGACTGCAACTGTTTACTTCACAAACTTTGATGATGCCTCTAGCACTCCTCACAGCTCTTTCTACCTCTCCCTTTTGCTGCCCTATACCCCTGCACATTCCCATGCCCTGCTGCACTGTATAACCCTACTAATAATACCTCTCCCACTTGCTACCCAATACCCCCATATTCTTCCCTGCCCCACTGTGCTGTATGACCCTTGTAGGTTTAGCACTTCATTTTTTATTATAAAAAAATTCTCTTTTATATTGCTTGTCTTCCCTGATCTCCTTGATCTTCTAGTTCCTTGTGTTCAACCATAGGGTGTGTGTTCTATTCTAACCCTTAACTTTACCATTAATATTGGAGTGTTGTATAGATACCATGAAGGGATTCATAGAGAGATTTGTATATGAATAAATTCAGTTTGCAGTAAATGTTCCCATATTTTGTTTTCTCGACAGTGCCTGTCTACATCTTCTTTCTACTCTCGGTTTATATTTGTTGCTAGTTCACTCTAGAAAGAACAGATTGTGCACATAAGCCTTAATGGCCTTAAACATGAGCTATTTTTCAATTAAACATGCACACATATTGAAGCTTCCAATTTGATTAAAGAGCAAATGTAGTGAAGAAAATTAAAAAAGAATAAAATAATTCTAGAGGAAGGTAGAAATATGATAGTGAAATGACTAATTAGGTAGGGGAATATTTGCATCATTGAGGTTAGTAATGTAGGTGAATCCTTGATTAACCCTTTGACTGTCGCGGCCGTATATATACGTCTTACAAGGTACCGTGTTTGACGTATATATATACTCATAAATTCTAGCGGCTTCAAATCAAGCAGGAGAAAGCTGGTAGGCCCACATGTGAGAGAATGGGTCTGTGGGGTCAGTGCATAATGAGAAAAAAAAACTCTGGCCGTTTTTTTTTTTTAATTAAAATGCCGACTTTGTGGTCTATTTTCGTATAGTATTTATGGTTGTATTCTCGTTTTCTTGGTCTCATTTGATAGAATGGAAAACATATTATAGAAATAGAGGTGATTTTGATTGATTTTACTATAAAAAGAACCTAGAAATGGAGCTCAAAGTAGGGGAAATGTTTGATTTTTGCCAATGTTCAAAAGTAAACAAATGATGCCATTGTCCAATAAATGTCCAACTAGCCATTCTAATATGCAGTCATGAATGGGTTGATGTTATTTATACAATTATTATAGTATTGCAGTAGTCTGCATAATAGTAAGTCTTCTATTTTTTGTTTACCTGGAGTTTACCTGGAGAGAGTTCCAAGGGTCAACGCCCCCGCGGCCCGGAGAGATGACTGATGAGCAAAGAAAATGTTATTTTAGAGCCAGGAATGTCTGCATTGTTCATTCTGGACCTTATTTTGAAATTGTCATATTTTTTAGTTTTCGTGAAATTGGCCAAATTGCAAATTTCTGACCACATTATTAGGTAGTTGAAATCGGTAAATGGGCAGTTTCTTGTACTCAATCGATAGAAAAAATGGAGCTCTAAAGAAATAGGTATGAGTTTGGGTGACTGGAACAAGGGAATTATCCGAAAATAGGGCTCAAAGTGGGCGAAATCGCCGATTTGTAAACAGCGCCGAGGTCGCTAACTTCGCGAGAGCATAATTCCGTCAGTTTTCCATCAAATTTCGTTTTTTTTGGGTCATTACAATCGGGAAAAGATTCTCTATCATTTCATAAGAAAAAATATTTTTTTTTTTTAAATTTTGCGACACCAGGAGACACCTCAGGATTGGGGGTTCCGACAGTCAAAGGGTTAATAACGCAGATGCATGGTACCTAAACCTGTCATTGGGCGAGTCATTTTAAGTCAGTTTTCCTTCGACTCTGTTATGTAACTGAAGATATATTCCAGGAACAGTGACTTATAGACTGTTGCAGTGGTTTGTTACTCTATCCATAGTTCTTGTGGCAGGGTTAATGAGCTCTTCACTCATTTAGCTGTTTTAATTTCAGCAGTAGGATTTATATTGCTTCTTGAGCTGTCTCCTTTTTGAGGTTGCACCCCTTGTTTATGGAGAAGCTGGGAGGGTTGCACTCTTTGTTGATGTCTTGGGGCAAACTGGCTGTGAGTTTTCAAATTAGTGTGGTCACGACTGCAGAGAGCTGCCTCCATAAATTTGCAATACATGCACATAAATGTTTTGCACTCTGGTAGGATTACTAGGTATTTCTGCTTCATGAGCATGTAAGATGATAGGTAAATTTTCCTCAAGTGTTGGCATAATTATACTTTTTACATTTCCTATTTTGCATCCATTGACAAATTTCAGTTTTTCCACAGCCTTCTCAACATTGCTACTTTATATACCCCATCTTTCACAAGTTCATTTATTATGTTCACTGAAGTATGTAAAACATGTTCATGCCTCTTTCTTCCAGCGAGTCCTTCAGTCTTTTCTTCCTGATACCTCAACTACTCATCACCTTGAATGTTTCCTGCATTTACTTTCAACTTCTTTCATTCTGTGGGCACAAGACAGAACTTTTACTTTGCTCCATGCTGAATGACCTAGCATGAGTTTACTACTGCTTATCACCAAACAGTATAATAATTACAAACTTGATCAGTTTCTGTATTATTATTATTATTATTATTATTATTATTATTATTATTATATTATTGTTATTATTATTATTATTATTATTATTCTTATTATTCTTATTATTTATTATTATTATTATTACTATTACCATTATCATAACTAAGCACTAAACCCATAAGGGTCACCAGTTTTTATAGATTCTACTTCAGATTTATCAATAGCACTGTATCATCAGCAAACAACAGCTGTGAGAATTTTATGTATATATAATTGTTAAAGTACAGGTACTTTCATCATTAAAATACATTATCTTTTTAAGATTCAAAACATTTTGATTGGTAAGCAGCTATCTCAAAATTCTGTAAACATTATGGCTTAATCACTTTGAATTAAACAGTGTGCATAGTAATTTTGTTTTATAATTATGTTTGCTGTATAAACCTTGTGGGTGTAGCACTTAGTTATAATTATAATAATAATATACTTATGTTTAAATCAGTACGTGGTTAAGCAGATTAATAATAACGTTACTAAATTAAACTTGAATTGACCATTAAGATTTTGAACTTAAAGTTTGGTAAATTGCTAATTTGCATAAGACAATGTAAGGCTTGTTATATGGACACTGAAGCTGGTGTCAGGTTTATCTCAGTCATTTAATTTGCCAGTATTGTAGTGGGTTCATGTTTTCTTATCACTCCATATGCTCATTTTCAACCAAATTAGTAAGTGGGAATAGTATGATATGTCATTGGATAGGACTGAATAAGGTATATCATCCATTATATGCTTATAAATAGGACTATTTAGTTGCCTGTAGAAGCAACAGGCAAGCAACATCTGTTAAATATTTTTCACTGGCCAGATTGTTGATCATTTCTTGCAGTTCCATGAACACATGAAATAAAAGGTAGAGTATATTCAGTATACACTTATTTTACTTTCCTGTGGTTTTAATAAGAATTGTGATCTGAAACCATGCTGCTGGTGCGGTGAACATTGGAACTATTAACAGATATCATATTTTTGGGGGGCAAGTTGTAAACAGATATTTTCTGTCCAGCGATACTAAGGTATTAAAGTGCTGAATTCATAATGGTGCATGGAATTCAACATTAATTAGCATATATCAGGATCTCTAATTCGTTTTTAAACTACAGGTTCATCTTTTTATTTTTTTATGTTCTTATTGCTAACTCGCAACAGTGTGAAGACCAAAGATTGTCTAGCAGTACATGAGTTTACATTGAATAATCTAAAGTGATAAACCACCTGGACAGAAAAATGAAACACCAGTAAAATTTATCTGGATATTTCAATAAAAAAAAAATACTAGTAAAATGAGATGTGTATATTTCAGATTCAGAAAGCCTCTTCAATTGATAAAGATGGGTCTCTGAAGATTGAAATTTTTTTTATTATTATCACACTGGCCGATTCCCACCAAGGCAGGGTGGCCCGAAAAAGAAAAACTTTCACCATCATTCACTCCATCACTGTCTTGCCAGAAGGGTGCTTTACACATTGCAGTTTAAAAACTGTAGTGTAAAGCACCCTTCTGGCAAGACAGTGATGGAGTGAATGATGGTGAAAGTTTTTCTTTTTCGGGCCACCCTGCCTTGGTGGGAATCGGCCAGTGTGTTAATAATAAAAAAAATTTCAATCTTCAGAGACCCATCTTTATCAATTGAAGAGGCTTTCTGAATCTGAAATATACACATCTCATTTTACTAGTTTTTTTTTTTTTTATTGTCCAGGTGGTTTTTCACTTTTCATCATTGTTTATGCCATTAATCCAAGCACTGAAGAATGTGTTGTAATAATTATGGAATGTACCGCTTTCCTGACTGACTGTGTGTGCTCTTGTCATACGGTCATTTTGATGACACGTTATAGCCTTTTTGGCAAGTGTTCCTAACAGCTCATTCAGGTGTCTTTATGTATAAAGGGTGAAATATAATTATGTTAAGGTTTGTACATAAATCTTTAATTTTGTGCATGCAATGAATGCTTCTAGATGTGATTTTTGTTTTAACTAGTAATTTTGAACGAATGTAATTATTGTAATACATTCCGTGTTGAGTGAATCTGTATCAGAATCGTTGTTGTGATAAAATCTTGTTATATATTTTATCTTAAGAATATATGGTATCTTTATTAAATGAATTATATGTACAGTATTTTGTTTTGAAGTTTTTCTGTAGTTGCCATTAATAAATAATGAATGGCTGTCTAAATTTCCTGTTGTACTTCAGTGTAAATACTATTTTAATTTTTTGTTGAACGGTGCTATCTTGCTCTTAACAATGTTTCATCTTGGCAAATATGGACTTAAATACTTAAATTGTCATTGGTTTCTTTATTATCCTAATTTGTGTCTTCTTATTTATAAGGCTCACTTATACAGTATAATTGTTTGCTTTTTTGTACAAGAACACAACATGTACATTGTGCATTTTATATCTCAAAGTCTAAACTTTACACTTGGCATAACTCTTGTGCTTTATTTCTAGACTCCCACTGAAAAGGGGGGGGGGGGGAATCAGCCCTTTAGGATGATGAAAAGGCTCTTGATTTGAGGACCTCTTCAACGGGGGCTTCTTGTCGTGGTGAAGAGGCTCTTGGTCTGAGGAATTAGACCTGTTGGTCTCCTTCCTCAGACCGAACCTAATTACTCCCCAATCCCCCCTTCCCTATCCCATCCTTCCCATCCTCCCCTTTTATCTTTCCTCCTCCTCCTCCCCACCCCTCCCTTTTGCCCTTCCTCTTTTTGGCCTTTGGGGTTTTTGCCCACAGGAGCACTAGTCCCTAGGTAGGGGAAAGGGTACCGGGGTCCATCCCATTCCCATTCCATATTCAACTTTGGCTACATCGTATCTCTACCAAGCATAAAGATATTGTTTTTTGTTGGGTCCCAGGTCATGTTGACGTACAGGGCAATGAACAGGCAGGCACTGCTGTGCGGTCAGCAGTACATGACCTACCAATTTCATATAGAGGTGTTCCATTTCCGGACTGTTTTGCTGTAATAGCTACCCACCTTCACACCTGTTGGCAACAACGTTGGTCAACTCTACTTGGTAACAAACTTCATTCTATTAAAACGAGCATAGGTTACTGCCTGTCTTCTTATCATCAATGCCGAGGTTGGGAGACTACTCTGTCTTCGCATTGGCCACACTCGTCTTACTCATGGGTATCTCATGGAGAGGCACCCTGTTCCTCTCTGTGAGCAGTGTCAAGTTCCAGTATCGATTAGCCACAATTTGTTAGACTGCCCTGTCTATCAACGAGCTCGCAGAATTTACCTCCAACGTCGTCTCCACTCTACTACTCTCTCTTTAGCTTCCCTTCTTGTTGATGGACCCTCCTTTAATCCTGACTCATTGATTTCTTGACAACGACTGATTTACTCCTCAAACTCTGATGATAATACCTTTCTACCTCAATCTCTTGGTGCCCTCTACCCTTTCACTATCCACTGCCCCGCTGTTCTCTGTAACCTACTACTCATCCATCTCCCTTTTGCCACCTGATACCCTCGCTTCCTGCCCTGCAGCGCTGTATAGCCCTTGTGGTTTAGCGCTTCTTTTTGATTGTAATAATAATAATCCTCAATAGCCTCTGATGTGGAACTCTATCGATAGCCTTACTGAAGTCCATATACACAATATCATATTCATTACCATGATCTACCTCCTCAAACACCTTAGTGAAAAAAGTTAGTAAATTCGTAAGACAAGAATGCCCCTTTGTAAAACCGTGTTGAGATTCATTAATCAGTCTATTCCTATCAAGATGGCTACGAATTGCTTCGACAATTATTGATTCCATAAATTTTCCCCCTATGGAGGTAAGGTCTATAGTTCGAAGCCAAGGACCTGTCACCTGCCTTGTAAATAGGTATTACATTTGCCACTTTCCACTTATCAGGCACTATGCCAGTTTGTAGTGATACGTTAAAAAGATTAGCCAAAGGTAAGCTAAGTTCCTCTTTACATTCCTTTAACACCCTTGCAAACAGTTTATCAGGGCCTGGGGATTTGTTAGGTTTTAGTTTATTTGTCTGAGGACCATGTCACTAGTAACCACAATCGTGCATAGTTTATTATCGTCCTGTTCTACATAATCTATTATTTGAGGAATTTCGCTAGGATTTTCCTGGGTGAAAACTGAGAGGAAGTAGGTATTGAGAATTTCACACACATCCTTATCACTGCCACTCCATAGCTACCCTACAAACATAGCAACTCATTGGAACCTCTAGAAGTCACACCTGTGTTCAATCTTTATGTAGTCTTCAACTCTGACTTTTCTACTTCATAACCACTTCATCCTCTTCCCCCCTGAACGGCGGTTCTTTGACGCTGGTGAAGGGCTCTTGATCTAGGGAATTGGAGCTGTGCTCCATTTCTCTAAATTAAACCTGAATACCTTCCATCTCCTCCCACAGATGCTGTATGATCCTTCGGGTTTAGCGCTTCCCCTTGATTGTAACAATAATTAGACCATGAACAAAGTCTCACCTGACTTTGCAAATAGTCCAAGACGGACCAAAACGACGTCGTAAGCTCTCTTCTAGAAGTGTGCGGGTTATTTGTGTATTGTTCCAGTCACAGTATTTTGCCTTTTTGTTCCTTATATCACCTAATACTTGCTGGGGTGACTTCATCAACCTCACCCACGCTGAAGACCCACAGGTAGCCGACTTCCCTAACATGTACCTCTTCAAGGGGGGCTCCTTGGCGTGGTGAAGAGGCTCTTGGTCTGAGGAATTAGCCCTGTCGGTCTTCTTCCTCAGACCGAACCTAATTACCCCCCATTCTCCCCTCCCCTATCCCATCCTCCCCATCCTCCCCTTTTTCCATTCCTCCTCCTCCTCCTCACCCCTCCCTTTTGCCCTTCCTCTTTTTAGCCTTCGTGATTTCTCCCACAGGCGCGCTAGTTCCTAGGTAGGGGAAAGGACACCGGGGTCGATCCCATTCCGTTGAGGTTTCTTGGCGGTGGCGTAGTTTGCCGTGGAATCTGGATTGCCTAGGGATGTCCCGATCCCTCTCCGGTATCCCGGAGTAGCTTTGGGTGTCTTTTGGGCGACGGGTGTATCTCTGGAAGCCACCTTTCGGATTCCGGGGGTGGTGGCTGAAGGAGGTATGCTTTGTGGCGGATATCCGGCCGCCCTCTCTTTTGTCCACCGAGGTAGCTCGGCAGATGTGAGGTTGCTATCCCGGATTGCTGGTTTACTGGCATGAAGGGTAGGGTATGGCACGGGTTCCATGCTGCATCTGCGCTACTAGCGGTGTCGAGTCCTCTTGGGCGCGGAGGGAGATTTCCGGCCCTTTCATTCCTCCTGGGAACTATTCCTCCCCGCTCCCCCCTTTTTTTATTCTTTTTTTTGTTTTTATTTTCTTTTCTTCTTTCTTTTTTTTTCTTAAAAACAAAAAGCAAAGGAGTAACCTAACCATGGCAGCCCTAGTCCATGAAACCACTACCCCCGGGCCCCTTCTTGATACCGCACCCCATTCTGACCCTGCCTTGTGTTTAGACCACTCTTCGGACACTCCTGATGCCCCTGTACCTCTTGCTGGTGCTGTTTCCTCACCCGCTTCAGGTACCGGGGCTTCGACTGACTCCTTCGATTTGTCTGAACTCCGCTCTCCTTTGACTATGCTTCCGGCTTCTCCCTCTACGGTACGGCAATTTTCGAATCGCCCACCCATTTCATGCCGGACCAACTCCGGTCCTACTCCTAAACGCCAACGTCAATCTCCTGATGATGCTCCGTCGTTACCTTCCCATTCTACTCGGAAACGACCGACACGTCAAGCACTCCCTCTCCACGCTCAGTTTCGGACCACACAATGGACTAAATTCTTTACTTTAAGACCAACTTCTTCTTCTGCCTACCTTTCTGACCATAGTATTGCCAAAGCGCTCCTGCGTCATGTTGGCAGAGATATTTCATTTCACGCTCTCAAGAGCGGTACGCGCATCGTCACTGTCCAGAATGCTACCCAAGCTCATGATCTTTCTCTCCTTTCGAATATCGATACTACTCCTATCACTATTGAAAAACATCTTTCTCTCAATTCTTGTAGTGGTACTGTCATTCTGCCCCATACCATAGTCCAACAGAATTTCCAGTCATGTGGCAATGACATTTTTGAACAGCTGGAACTCCAGGATCTCCCAATCCTCAAAGTAGACACTTATGTCCTTCCTGCCCGGGGGCGGAGACGTTACCCTTGCAATGTGGCTCGTTTAACTTTTGACAGCCGAGAACTCCCGTCCTCTGTATATGTCGCGGGACATCGGTTACAAGTTCGAAAGGTGATACCTACACCGCAACAATGTAGAAATTGCTGGCGTTTTGGTCACCCAGCAAAATATTGCAGATCTATGGCCGAATGCCCAGTCTGTGGTGCCGACAACCATTCTAATACATCTTGCAGTCAACCTCCATCTTGCCTTAATTGTAATGAAGCTCACCCTTCGTACTCCCGCCGTTGCCAGGTCTACTTAAATGAACGTGAAATCCGTTGCCTCAAAGAGGCAGAAGGTCTCCCTTATGCTATGGCAGTTACTCATCTCCGCCTCCAAGGGAGACTACCCCGTGTTTCTTATTCTCGTGTTTCCAAACATCCCCCCACTTCTGGGGTCCCATCTTCTGCAGCCTCCTCTGTTGTTACCCCTCCCATAGCCATTACGGCATCTAATCCTTTTGCTGTCCTTGGCTCTGACGTCCCGACTACAACTCGGTCTGTTCTCACATCTTCGCGTCCTTCCTCACAAGCCCCAGTATCGACAAGACCTCGTACGACACCTAATACCAATCGCCCCTCTACTCAGAAGTCCAAAAAATCCACATTGCTCAAATCTTCTTTGCCCCTTCCTTCCCTTCTTCCACCTCCACACGTTACCTTTCCAGTCTCTGTACCTAGTTCTTCCCCTCTCTCTGGCTCTATTACAAGTGTGGAGATTCACCCTCCTCCTCGTACTATGCCTTCCACCCCCGTCCCCTCCCAAGTTTCTCCCTCTTCTGTCACCTCCCAGGTTTCTACCTCTTCTGTCCCCCCCCACACTTCATCTCCAGTCCCTTACACTTTTCCCTCCCCCTCTACTTTGGTACAGTCCATTACTGTCCCAATCTTTACTCACCCTCCTCCTCCTATCTCCAATATGGTTTCCCATACATCTTTGAATTCAGAAACACTTGAAGCCATTTCAGAATATATTGCAGAGACTAAACCTTCAATGGACACTGATTCACTTCCTGTTCCTTCTCTTCCCTCTCCTCCATCTTCACAACCCCATTCTTCGCAACGCTCCGTTCCTTCGCTACTTGAACATCTTCCAATGCCACCACACGTTGACTTTTCTAACCCCTCTAGTCCGTAGGTGCCTTTACCTACAGATTCCTGATATTTTCTTCATCGCCAATCATGGCCTATTTACAGTGGAATATCCGCGGCCTCAGGGGTAATCGGGGTGAGCTTCAGATGTTGCTTTCCAGGTTTTCCCCTGTTGGTGCTTGCTTACAAGAACCAAAATTACACTCGGCTGTTTTCCAACCTATCTCAGGCTATAATTTATTGTATTCTTCGGATCCTTTCTCAGATGGGACCTTTAATGAAAGTGCCCTTCTTCTACGCAATGATATTCCGTACTGTCAACTATTTGTCCATACCTCGCTGCATTACACTGCAGCCCGTATCCACTTGAATAAGTGGTTTACAATATGTTCTTTATATCTCTCTCCTTCTCGAGCATTTTCTATCCCAGACTTTGCCTTTCTTGTTTCATCCTTACCACCACCACTTCTGTTACTTGGTGATTTTAATGCCCACCATTTCCTCTGGGGGGGGTCTCATTGTGACTCACGTGGCATTCAGTTGGAGGCTTTTCTTGCCTCTCACCCCCTCCATGTTTTAAATACGGGTACTCCCACCCATTTTGATCCTCGTACTCATACTCTCTCTTGCATCGATCTATCAGTCTGCTCTTCCTCCACTGCACTAGACTTCACCTGGTCTGTTCTACCAGACTTACATGACAGCGATCATTTTCCGATCATTCTTACTTCTCCTTCCTATTCACCACCTTCCCGTAGCCCTCGCTGGCAATTTGATCGGGCAAATTGGGATCTTTACTCACACCTCACTGCTTTTAGTGAGGTTCCTTCTTCATCCTCCATTGATGAGCTCCTACACATCTTCTCGACATCAGTTTATACCGCAGCTTCTCATTCTATACCCCAAACCTCAGGCAGGCATTCTCAGAAGTGCGTGCCTTGGTGGTCTCCTGCTTGTGCTCGTGCAGTACGTTTGAAACGTGCTGCATGGGGCAGGTACCGGTACAATAGAACCGCTGAGAGACTTGTTGATTTTAAGCAGAAGCGTGCGATCGCTCGCCGTGTCATCCGTGAAGCTAAACGCACTTGTTGGCGAGACTATGTTTCCACCATCACCTCTGCTTCTTCTATGAGTGCAGTTTGGAAAAAAGTGAGGAAATTGAGTGGTAAATACTCTCCTGACCCGGCTCCTGTTCTACGGGTCACTGGTGTTGATATAGCAAACCCTCTCGACGTTGCCATTGAACTTGGCACACATCTGGTCCGTATTTCCCGAGGGCTCCATCTATGCCCCTCGTTTCTTTCCTCAAAGTCTGCCAGAGAGTTAGTACCCTTGGACTTTTCTTCTCTCGGAGAAGAACAGTATAATGTGCCTTTTACACTTCAAGAACTGGAGGCAACGCTCTCAGCTTGCCGATCATCGGCAGCTGGGCCTGATGACATTCATATTCGTATGTTACAACATTTACATCGGTCAGCCCTTGTAGTCCTCTTACACCTCTTCAATCTTATTTGGGCACAAGGAGTTCTTCCCCAGCTGTGGAAATCTGCCATTGTTCTCCCTTTCCGCAAACCGGGTACTACAGGACATGATGCCTCCCACTATCGCCCCATCGCTCTTACAAGTGCAGTTTGCAAAGTGATGGAACGCCTCGTAAATCGACGTTTAATGTTGTATTTAGAGACTCACAACAGTCTCTCCGCTAGTCAATATGGCTTTCGTAAGGGTCGTTCTACCATAGACCCCTTACTACGCTTGGATACGTATGTTCGTAATGCCTTTGCGAATAATCACTCAGTTATTGCCATATTTTTTGACCTTGAGAAGGCATATGACACAACTTGGAGGTATAATATTTTGGCCCAGGCCCATTCCTTAGGCCTCCGAGGCAATCTACCATCCTTCCTTAAGAACTTTTTAACTGACAGACATTTCCGTGTTCGAGTCAATAATGTTCTTTCCCCGGACTTCGTCCAAGCTGAAGGTGTCCCTCAGGGATGTGTTCTAAGCACAACACTTTTTCTCCTTGCTATAAATGATTTGGCCTCTGTTCTTCCACCCAATATTTGGTCATCACTCTATGTTGATGACTTCGCTATTGCTTGTGCAGGCGCTGACTGTCACCTTATTGCAGTTTCTCTCCAGCATGCGGTCGACCGTGTTTCCACTTGGGCCACCACACATGGGTTTAAATTTTCAAGTACCAAAACTCACCAAATTACTTTCACTAGACGCTCTGTTATCTCCGATCATCCTTTGTATCTCTATGGCTCCCGTATCCCCGAACGTGATACAGTCAGGTTTCTAGGCCTTCTCTTTGACCGTCGGTTAACCTGGAAACCTCACATTACCTCTCTGAAGGCAACTTGTCACAGCCGGCTAAACCTTCTTAAAACCCTTGCTCATCTTTCCTGGGGAGCTGATCGTCGAACTCTGCTTCGCCTACATTCAGCCCTCGTTTTATCGAAACTCGATTATGGTGACCAGATTTATTCCGCGGCCTCTCCTGCTACTCTCTCTAGCCTTAACTCTATCCATCACCAAGGCTTACGTTTGTGCCTTGGTGCTTTTCGCTCTTCCCCTGTTGAGAGCCTCTATACAGAAGCAAATGTTCCATCCTTGTCTGATCGCCGTGATGCCCATTGCCTTCGTTACTATGTACGCTCTCACGATCTACACAATCCTTCCATTTATAGAATGGTCACCGATATTAGTAGACATTCTTTATTCGTTCGCCGCCCCTGTTTGCTCCGTCCCTTTTCTCTTCGCCTACTTTCACTCTTGTCTTCCCTTCAGTTACCACCTTTATATGTTCATGTAGCATCTCACTTTTCCCTACCCCCCTGGGAAGTTCCAGCTGTTCGGGTCTGTTCTTTCTCACTCCCTTGCTCAAAAGCTCAACTGCCTACGGTGGCTTCCCGCTCTCTTTTTCTTGATCACTTCCACTCTCATTCTCATGCCACCGCTGTGTACACAGATGGCTCTAAGTCTTCAGACGGCGTCGGATTCGCAGCAGTGTTTCCGGACAGCGTCGTACGAGGGCATTTACTATCTTCAGCTAGCATTTTTACTGCTGAACTGTATGCCATTCTTGCAGCACTTATTCGTATCGCATCTATGCCTGTTTCATCATTTGTAGTAGTCTCAGACTCCCTTAGTGCTCTACAGGCTATACGAAAATTTGATACATCTCATCCCCTAGTTCTCCGTATCCAACTTTGGCTACGCCGTATCTCTACCAAACATAAAGATATTGTTTTTTGTTGGGTCCCTGGTCATGTCGACGTACAGGGCAATGAACAGGCAGACACTGCTGCGCGGTCAGCAGTATATGACCTACCAATTTCCTATCGAGGTGTTCCATTTCTGGACTATTTTGCTGCAATAGCTACCCACCTTCGCACCCGTTGGCAACAACGTTGGTCAACTCTGCTCGGTAACAAACTTCATTCTATTAAACCGAGCATAGGTTACTGGCCGTCTTCTTGTCATCAGTGCCGAGGTTGGGAGACCACTCTCTCCCGCCTTCGCATTGGCCACACTCGTCTTACTCATGGGTATCTCATGGAGAGGCACCCTGTTCCTCTCTGTGAGCAGTGTCAAGTTCCAGTATCGATTAGCCACATTCTGTTAGACTGCCCTCTCTATCAACGAGCACGCAGAATTTACCTCCAACGTCGTCTTCGTTCTCCTACTCTCTCTTTACCTTCCCTTCTTGCTGATGGACCCTCCTTTAATCCTGACTCTCTCATTGACTTCTTGACAACGACTGATTTACTCCACAAACTCTGATGATACTTTTCGCACTCCCCTCAGCCCTTTCTGGTTCAGTCTCTTGCTGCCCTTTACCCTTTCACCATCCACTGCCCCGCTGTTATCCGTAACCTGTTGCTCATCCATCTCCCTTTTGCCACCTGATGCCCTCGCTTCCTTCCTGCCCTGCAGCGCTGTATAGTCCTTGTGGCTTAGCGCTTCTTTTTGATTATAATAATAATCCCTAACATGTACATCCCTCTTGCTACCCAATACCCCTGCACCCTTCCCTACCCTGCTGCACTGTATGATCCTTGTAGGTTTAGCGCTTCTTTTTGATTATAATAATAATGAACATGTACAAATGTTTGGTAATACTATCAGTCATTAAGCCAAGAAGAATTTCTGAGACGACTGCATCCTCACTCATCCATATCTTGACCAATATAGCATCTCATCTAATGCGGGGATAATCACAGACAATACTACTGATCACTACCCTAACTTCCTCGTAACCGACATAAATTACCACTCGAAACTAGTAAGGTCTCATCCCGTCTCCATGAGACATCAGTAAACATCATCATTACAGTAGTAAGCGACATTGGCACAGAGAATTTACTGATGACCAGGAAATTGACAAATAGATCAGTTTTTCTGCAAAAAAAAAAGCCTCTACAACAGGCATTGTACTGTTAAAAAGTAAATATATCACAGCAAGGAGACTAAGTAGCCCATGGCTAACGAATGACATGCTTAGGTCCGTTGATAAAGCAAAACATAACTGAAAAAACAAAACGGACTGGGATTATTAATCAAAGGACATTAAAAACTATGCATCAGTATATGCTATTTTCCAATCTATTAGGAGGTCTAAACAACTAAATTATGATAGCAGGTTTAATTAAATAAAAGCCTGGAAAACATTCTCCCAAATTCTGGTTCTTGTGATTATAATAATCCCAAATTCTGGGCTTTCGAAATTGACCAAAACCACATATATTGTCCTGACTTTACCCCTCCGGGTTTAGCGCTTCCCCCTTGATTATAATAATAATAATGTCCTGACTTTACATATGAATCTCGCATGCAACCTGTTGAAACAGCCAATATACTAAATGATGATTTTTTCTCTAGTATAGGATCGAGCCTAGCCAGCAAAATTCCAAGTTCAATGTCCAAGCGAGCTACAACGTTGCTGAAGATTTCCCAAACTCTGTACCTCGTTGCAACTTATCCTAGTGAGATCACTTCGAAAATAAAAGAAGACAGGAAACTTAGCTAAATTATCACCATTAATGTACAAAAAATAGCTCATGTGCTACCTCCAAACGTTGCACATAGTACAACAATCATTAGAAACCAAAACTTTCCCAACAATGCTTATCATATCAAGGATATGATAACCTCGGCAACTCGACCTATCAACACAGGGGTGCCTCGGGGCAGTGTTCTGGGCCCTCTGTTTTTTCCTTGTACACAGCAATGACCTCAGTGCAACCCAAGTACTGAACCTGTTTAGTTTGCAGATGACACAACTTTTTTGTCATCTCATTCAAATACGAATTCTCTCGAGGGAGGTTTCTTGACGTTGATGAGGGGCTCTTGATCTAGGGAATTGGATTTGTGCTCCAGTTCTTTGAATAGAGCCTGAATACTTTCCATCTGCCCCCTCCCCCCCCGCAGGCACTATATAATCCCCAGCTGTATAATCCCCACGGACTTAGCGCTCCCCCATGTGTATAATAATAATTATCTCGATAACACTATTATTGAGATATCTGATAGGATGACTACCAATAAAGTCACTCTTAAAACTGACAAGACCTTCTATATGATGTTTGTTAACAAAGCTGAAAATATCCAAATAAATATAATAAATAACAGCTCAAGCAATGTAACACAAAACGAGGGAAAATTCTTAGGTCTATATTGTGACACCCCTCATGGAAGGTTCCTTGATGTTGGTGAGGGGCTCTTGATTTAGGGAATTGGATTTGTGCTCCAGTTCCCCGAATTAAGCCTGAATGCCTTCCACATCCCCCCCCCCCAGGCGCTGTATAATCCTCTGGGTTTAGCGCTTCCCCCTTGATTATAATAATAATACGGGTTTAGCGCTTCCCCTTGATTATAATAATAATACGGGTTTAGCGCTTCCCCCTTGATTATAATAATAATAATATGTACAGCACGACTTACTCTGTACTATTCTCATACCTATGCTTATGGCATTTGTGCCTGGGGATCTACTTACAGCAAATCACCTAAAGCCAATAATTGTTAAAAAAAAAAAAACGGCTGGACAGCATACATCCCTAAACCTAAAAAGTTTAAACTTTATTTATTTATTTATTTCATGTCTTTGCAAACAGTACATTGAGATTTTGTATTTACAATAGTGGGTTGCAATGCAAAGAGAACCTCTATTATGCCTAGGCATTATGGGCCAACTTAATATTATTGGCTTACAGTCTACTTAATACTAAGGAGTATATCATAGTTGTACAGTAGGATAGTAATTATTTCATAGTTATACAGTATAATATTAATTATAAATGAATCAAAATTTGTATGATACAAAGATATATTTATATTCTAAAATGCTTTTGTGAAAACAATGATTCAATTATATTCCTGTCAACAATGGATAAAAGGTTCAATGTGATTGTTTCAGTTATGATGTGGGAGTACATAGGTGAATAAATGTATACTGAGTATTTAGCATTTAGTCTAGGGTGATTAAGTGGCTTTTCAGAAGAGTCTTAAATTGATTTTCAGACCGGGTTACTTTAATATCTTCTGGTAATGAATTCCCCCCTCAAGGAAGGTTCCTTGATGTTGGTGAGGGGCTCTTGATTTAGGGAATTGGATCTGTGCTCCAGTTCCCCGAATTAAGCCTGAATGCCTTCCACATCCCCCCCCCCCAGGCGCTGTATAATCCTCCGGGTTTAGCGCTTCCCCCTTGATTATAATAATAATAATAATAATGGTAATGAATTCCATATTTTGGGGCCCTTTATGTGCATAGAGATTTTACACAGTGTGATATGGACACGAGGTATATGAAAAAGAGATCTGTGTCTTGTGTTGTGGTCATGTGTTCTGTTTAGGTTGGTGAGGAGAAGTTTGAGTGGGGGGTTTATATTTGCGTGTATTGTTCTGTGTATGTAGTAGGCACATGAATAAGTATGAATGGTATATAACTCTATGTTAAAACAAAACATTCCCAATTGCCCTCAAAGATTCTTTAAGTCTTATGATACACTTAATAATAATAAAAATTTGCGTCTTACCAAAGCAGATAAAATAAATGCAATAGTAATTATGAAAGTAAATGATTACCAAGAAAAAATGAATAATCTCTTAGATGATACTGAAACCTATTCTGAACTTAAAAAAATTCCTTAGAAACCGTTAACAGCAATTTCAATAAAATAATAAAACTTCTACTGAAAGGCAAAGATGAATTAATTAAACAATTTACTTCCACTAATCCATCTTTACCTTACATGTATGGACTAATAAAAACATACAAACCAGGGAATCCAATCAGACCAATTATTAGCTCCATAGGATCAGTTTCGTATAAATTATCCAAATGGCTTGTTGACATTTTGAGCCCTATTGTTGGTAAAATTTCTAACTTTAATGCTAAAAACAACTTAGATTTAGTTGATAGCTTAAGCTCTTTGACTGGCTTAAATGATTTTAACATGGTTAGTTTTGATGTTACCTCCTTGTTTACGAAAGTTCGTGTTGATGATTTATTAAGTTTCTTATCTGAAGAACTCGTTAATTATGATTTACCATTACCAGTTCCTACCATCATTAAACTTATTATACTTTGCATTGTTGATGCAAAATTTGTATTTAATGATAAGTTTTACACTCAGAAGTTTGGTATGGCAATGGGAAATCCTCTTTCACCTGTTCTTAGTAATCTATACATTGAATTTTTTGAAACAAGATTGCTTAACACAATCCTCCCTAATAGAGCTAAATGGTTCAGATATGTTGATGATATTTTATGTCTTATGCCCAAGAATGTAGATATATACCATTTCCTTGGCAAATTAAATAGCTTAGCCCATTCTATAAACTTTACTGTTGAGTTTGAAGAAAATAACTCATTGCCTTTCCTAGATGTTTTAATTATTAAGAGTAATAATGAATTCAAATTTAAAATTTACAGAAAACCTACAAATAACTGTTCCTATGTCCACTATTATTCTTCCCATCAAGATAGAGTTAAACTGTCTGTTTTCTCATCAATGTTTTTGAGAGCTTTACGTATTTGTAGTCCAGAGTTCATAGATGAAGAAATATCCAAAATTTATGAAATAGCCATTGACCTGAAATACCCGAGAAATGTAATTAATAAATCATATAAAATTGCTAGAAATACTTTTTACAACCCAAAAAGGGACAACCAACCTTATTCAACTAAAAATATGTTGGTTCTCCCTTACCATGAAAACTTGGTTGATATGCCTTCTCTTCTTAAGACTTTTAATATTAAAGTTGTATTTAAAAATCTTGATACAGTAAAAAAACTTTTGATAAAGAATTTCCCTCAAAATGCTGACGGATGTGTCTATAAGATTCCTTGTAAAATTTGCGATAAAGTTTATTACGGTCAAACTGGTAAAAATCTCGAACTAAGATTAAAACAACATAAATATAGCATTAGAACTGGACAAGATTCCAATGCTCTATTTATTCATGTGAGAAATTTTAACCATCCAATTGATTTTCAAAAAGTTGAGAAAGTTGTATCAAGCAAGTCCATGGTCGACAGAAATATAATTGAATCTTGTTTAATAAAAAGCAGTTTTGAAAATAATATGAATATTTCCTTTGATTTATATAAATTAGATTCATTTATAATTAATAAAATTTGGGAAGAGTTTAATAATACATTGGACAAATAATAAACCTTATTTCTTGGGATGTCGTGAGGACCTGTCTAGTTGGACCAGCGGACCTACTGCAGTGTTCCTCTTTTCTTATGAGTCCGGTATTGTCGCCGGTCAGGTGTTTCTTTGTTGTGGGAGTTGACTGTGAGATGTGATCTAAGCCCTTTAATTGGCTTCCTTTGATGTATTACTTTCATAGTTCCTTGACAATGTGAGTAGTCACGAAAGTGCTTAGAATTTCACTACTCTTTCACAGTGGTTGTTTTGTAGGTTGGTAGACAGCAACCACCCAGGGAGGTACTACCGTCCTGCCAAGTGAATGTAAAACAAAAGCCTGTAATTGTTTTACATGATGTTAGGATTGCTGGTGTTTTTTTGTCTGTCTCATAAATATGCAAGATTACAAGTATGTCTTGCTACTTCTACTTACACTTAGGTCACACTACACATACATGTACATGTTTATTTATACACACTTATCTGAGTTTTCTTTGATTTTATCTTAATAGTTCTTGGTCTTATTACTTTTCCTTTTATATCCATGGGGAAGTGGAATAAGAATCTTTCCTCCGTAAGCCATGCGTGTTGTAAAAGTCAACTAAAATGCCGGGAACAATGGGCTAGTAACCCCTTTTCCTGTAAAGATTACTAAAAATAATAAGAAGAAGAAAATTGTCAAAGTGGGAAGTCTGAATGTGCGTGGATGTTGTGCAAATGATAAGAAAGAGATGATTGTGAATGTTAT
The DNA here is from genome assembly GCF_038502225.1 of Cherax quadricarinatus. Lineage (NCBI taxonomy): Eukaryota > Metazoa > Arthropoda > Malacostraca > Decapoda > Parastacidae > Cherax > Cherax quadricarinatus. The sequence continues at coordinate 11,762,058 of NC_091354.1, forward strand.
GAATGAGAAGAAGCTGGATGTCCTGGCTTTAAGTGAAACAAAGCTGAAGGGGGTGGGATTAGGTCAGGGGTTTCAAATAGAGTTAGAGCTAAAGAAGAAGAAGCAATAATGTTGATGGATAAGCTATGGCAGGAAAAGAGGGACTATAAGTGTATTAATTCAAGGATTATGTGGAGTAAAATAAAGGTGGGTTATAGTAAGCGGTGGGTTATAGTAAAGTGGGTTATAGTAAGCGTATATGCACCTGGAGAAGAGAGAAGTGTAGAGGAGAGAGAGAGATTTTGGGAAATGTTGAGTGAATGCGTGGGGAGTTTTGAACCAAGTGTGAGAGTAATGGTGGTTGGGGATTTCAATGCTAAAGTGGGTAAAAATGTTGTGGAGGGAGTAGTAGGTAAATTTGGGGTGCCAGGGGTAAATGTAAATGGGGAGCCTTTAATTGAGCTATGCGTAGAAAGAGATTCGGTAATAAGTAATACATATTTTATGAAAAAGAGAATAAATAAACATACAAGGTATGATGTAGCACGTAATGAAAGTAGCTTGTTAGATTATGTATTGGTGGATAAAAGGTTAATGGGTAGGCTCCAGGATGTACATGTTTATAAAGGGGCAACTGATATATCGGATCATTATTTAGTTGTAGCTACAGTTAGAGTAAGAGGTAGATGGGACAAGAGGAAGTTGGCAACAACAAGTAGGAGGGAAGTGAAAGCGTATAAACTAAGGGAGGAGGAAGTTCGGGTGAGATATAAGCGACTATTGGCAGAAAGGTGGGCTAGTGCAAAGATGAGTAGTGGGGGGGTTGAAGAGGGTTGGATGAGTTTTAAAAATGCAGTATTAGAATGTGGGGCAGAAGTTTGTGGTTATAGAAGGGTGGGGGCAGGAGGAAAGAGGAGTGATTGGTGGAATGATGAAGTAAAGGGTGTGATAAAAGAGAAAAAGTTAGCTTATGAGAGGTTTTTACAAAGCAGAAGTGTTATAAGAAGAGCAGAGTACATGGAGAGTAAAAGAAAGGTGAAGAGAGTGGTGAGAGAGTGCAAAAGGAGAGCAGATGATAGAGTGGGAGAGGCACTGTCAAGAAATTTTAATGAAAAGTAAAAATTTTGGAGTGAGTTAAACAGGTTAAGAATGCCTAGGGAACGTATGGATTTGTCAGTTAAAAACAGAGTAGGGGAGTTAGTAGATGGGGAGAGGGAGGTATTAGGTAGATGGCGAGAATATTTTGAGGAACTTTTAAATGTTGAGGAAGAAAGGGAGGCGGTAATTTCATGCACTGGCCAGGGAGGTATACCAACTTTTAGGAGTGAAGAAGAGCAGACTGTAAGTTTGGGGGAGGTACGTGAGGCATTACGTAGAATGAAAGGGGGTAAAGCAGCTGGAACTGATGGGAACATGACAGAAATGTTAAAAGCAGGGAGGGATATAGTGTTGGAGTGGTTGGTACTTTTGTTTAATAAATGTATGAAAGAGGGGAAGGTACCTAGGGATTGGCGGAGAGCGTGTATAGTCCCTTTATATAAAGGGAAAGGTGACAAAAGAGATTGTAAAAATTATAGAGGAATAAGTTTATTGAGTATACCAGGAAAAGTGTATGGTAGGGCTATTATTGAAAGAATTAGAGGTAAGACAGAATGCAGGATTGCAGATGAGCAAGGAGGTTTCAGAGTGGGTAGGGGATGTGTAGATCAAGTGTTTACATTGAAGCATATATGTGAACAGTATTTAGATAAAGGTAGGGAAGTTTTTATTGCATTTATGGATTTAGAAAAGGCATATGATAGAGTGGATAGAGGAGCAATGTGGCAGATGTTGCAAGTATATGGAATAGGCGGTAAGTTACTAAGTGCTGTAAAGAGTTTTTATGAGGATAGTGAGGCTCAGGTTAGGGTGTGTAGAAGAGAGGGAGACTACTTCTCTGTAAAAGTAGGTCTTAGACAGGGATGTGTAACGTCACCATTGTGATGAATGGTTTGAAAAACCGACAAGTTGAAGAATGAGACACGTATGCAGCATATGGGAATCTTTATTCAGGAAACGTTTCGCCACACAGTGGCTTCATCAGTCCAATACAAAGAGGAAGGCGTAAGGAGAGGAGGAGTATGAGGTAATCAGTCCCTCAACCTGGAGTCGATGTGTTCAGTCCATCAATCTAGTAGAATGTACAGCATAGGGCCGTAGACGTGGCTTATATACTGTAGTGAGGTGAGGTGAAGCAGGCGGAGGCGGGGTCATAGTGGTACCATCCACTAGTCGAAGTAGGTCTTCGTCCAAAGGTTGAACAAGTGTTGAAGAATTCTTTGTAACAAGATCCCATGATGCTGCAGTGTCTGGCAGTTGTGATGAATGGTTTGAAAAACCGACAAGTTGAAGATTGAGACACGTATGCAGCATATGGGAATCTTTATTCAGGAAACGTTTCGCCACACAGTGCTTCATCAGTCCAATACAAAGAGGAAGGCGTAAGGAGAGGAGGAGTATGAGGTAATCAGTCCCTCAACCTGGAGTCGATGTGTTCAGTCCATCAATCTAGTAGAATGTACAGCATAGGGCCGTAGACGTGGCTTATATACTGTAGTGAGGTGAGGTGAAGCAGGCGGAGGCGGGGTCATAGTGGTACCATCCACTAGTCGAAGTAGGTCTTCGTCCAAAGGTTGAACAAGTGTTGAAGAATTATTTGTAACAAGATCCCATGATGCTGCAGTGTCTTACAGTTGTGATGAATGGTTTGAAAAACCATCTTCAACTTGTCGGTTTTTCAAACCATTCATCACAACTGTCAGACACTGCAGCATCATGGGATCTTGTTACAAAGAATTCTTCAACACTTGTTCAACCTTTGGACGAAGACCTACTTCGACTAGTGGATGGTACCACTATGACCCCGCCTCCGCCTGCTTCACCTCACCTCACTACAGTATATAAGCCACGTCTACGGCCCTATGCTGTACATTCTACTAGATTGATGGACTGAACACATCGACTCCAGGTTGAGGGACTGATTACCTCATACTCCTCCTCTCCTTATGCCTTCCTCTTTGTAGTGGACTGATGAAGCCACAGTGTGGCGAAACGTTTCCTGAATAAAGATTCCCATATGCTGCATACGTGTCTCAATCTTCAATGTCACCATTGTTGTTTAATATATTTATAGATGGGGTTATAAAAGAAGTAAATGCTATGGTGTTCGGGAGAGGGGTGGGATTAAATTATGGGGAATCAAATACAAAATGGGAATTGACACAGTTACTTTTTGCTGATGATACTGTGCTTATGGGAGAGTCTAAAGAAAAATTGCAAAGGTTAGTGGATGAGTTTGGGAGTATGTGTAAAGGTAGAAAGTTGAAAGTGAACATAGAAAAGAGTAAGGTGATGAGGGTATTGAGGAGGAGGAGTATGGAAGAAGTGAATGTTTTCAGAAACTTGGGAGTTGACGTGTCGGCGGATGGATTTATGAAGGATGATGTTAATCATAGAATTGATGAAGGAATAAAGGTGAGTGGTGCATTGAGGTATATGTGGAGTCAAAAAATGTTATCTATGGAGGCAAAGAAGGGAATGTATGAAAGTATAGTAGTACCAACACTCTTATATGGGTGTGAAGCTTGAGTTGTGAATGCAGCAGCGAGGAGGCGGTTGGAGGCAGTGGAGATGTCCTGTCTAAGGGCAATGTATGGTGTAAATATTATGCAGAAAATTCGGAGTGTGAAAATTAGGAGAAGGTGTGGAGTTAATAAAAGTATTAGTCAGAGGGCTGAAGAGGGGTTGTTGAGGTGGTTTGGTCATTTAGAGAGAATGGATCAAAGTAGAATGACATGAATGGCATTTAAATCTGTAGGAGAAGGAAGGCGGGGTAGGGGTCGTCCTCGAAAAGGTTGGAAGGAAGGGGTAGGGGAGGTTTTGTGGGCGAGGGGCTTGGACTTCCAGCAGGCGTGCATGAGCGTGTTCGATAGGAGTGAATGGAGACGAATGGTATTTGGGACCTGACGATCTGTTGGAGTGTGAGCAGGGTAATATTTAGTGAAGGGATTCAGGGAAACCGGTTATTTTTATATAGCCGGACTTGAGTACTGGAAATGGGAAGTACAATGCCTGCACTCTAAAGGAGGGTTTTGGGATATTAGCAGTTTGGAGGGATATGTTGTGTATCTTTATACGTATATGCTTCTAAACTGTTGTGTTCTGAGCACCTCTGCAAAAACAGTGATTATGTGTGAGTGAGGTGAAAGTGTTGAATGATGATGAAAGTATTTTCTTTTTGGGGATTTTCTTTCTTTTTGGGTCACCCTGCCTCGGTGGGAGACGACCGGCTTGTTGAATATATATATATATATATATATATATATATATATATATATATATATATATATATATATATATATATATATATATATATATATATATATATATATATATATATATATATTACAGCATATTCTAAGTTTTGGCAGAGATGATAAAGATTCTATAGGTCTTCAGATTATTATATGTCCTGCTCTGTAATACTGAAACATGAATTAGTATATGTATTCGAACACTTGTAATAACCACTAGAAACGTTATAATAAACTGTTATACAAGAAAATCCAAAAATGGGATACTCATAAACCAAAATTTTCGAGTTAATGTCAAAGACTGTAGCAGTCTTAGGTCAGGTTGGTCAGGAAACAAGACAAGTGTTTCCTGACGCAGGTCTTAGTCATATGATGACCCGCAGCTGGAGCTTTTGGTCATCTGACCGAGGCCTTCCACTGGCTTACCCATCCACTCCTTTACAAATTCTGTTTATAATTACGACCATTAGATTAGATGCATATCAGTTTGTGGTATTCTTGTAATACAGCTTAATTATCCAGCAGTAATTATCCAGCAGTAATTATCCAGCAGTAATAAATTAATTTCAAGGCTGTAAATGTTCCATATAACCAGGAACTTTTAATAAAGTATGTCAGTAATGTCAACTAGTCAGTTGCACACTGTACTTTGTACACATCAAAATTATTATTAATATTGTTTTATTATATTGTGGCCATTATTATTATTATTATTTCATTATATTATAGCCATTATTATTATTATTATTATTTCATTATGTTGTTGCCATTATTATTATTATTATTATTTCATTATATTTTAGCCCTTATTATTATTATTTCATTATATTGTAGACATTATTATTATTATTATTTCATTATATTATAGCCATTATTATTATTTCATTATGTTGTTGCCATTATTATTATTATTATTATTATTATTATTATTATTATTATTATTATTATTATTATTATTATTATATCATTATACTGTAGCCATTATTATTATATCATTATACTGTAGCCATTATTATTATATCATTATACTGTAGCCATTATTGCTGTTATCTGTCACTTTCACGTATCTTATCTGTACCTGACTTACAAAACAATAAATAATCCTTCCCTACACACACTTGAGGTCACAAACATCTTATACTACACAATAATAAGAGAGTGCAATGGACTGCCTGACCAGGTCAATTATTTTCATTACATAATCTGAGCGCTAAACCCACAGGGGTCACACAGCGCTGGTCGACCAGGTCAAGACCAGACACGGTATCAGTCAGTTTAGGAAGGGAACTATAAAGTTCTCATTTGAGCGAAGCTTCAAAAGGAAGAATGTGATTTTTCCCGTTTAGCTGATATTAATACACCTGCTTATTTTCAATAGATTTTTGTTTCTGGCGGACATGTAAATTCTTGTTTTTTCATGTATTTGATTTATTCATTATATTTTCACTTATTTACTCAAGTGGGTTTTGTTTTTATTATTAGCAATCATGACGGTTTTTCACTGTGTATCTAATAGATGGGCTGTAAAAGTAATTTATTCATATAATCCAAGAAGTTAACTTGATTTTTCTTTTTTGGTGGGGGGAGGACGTTATTCTAGGTAATTTACACGAAAGTTCCTCTGTAAGATAATTGTAATCATCCACAACTCTGTAAAACTGCACCAAAATATATTTCCTTACCTATGTACTAAGCGATTTTCAGTCTCATCATCTGCTGAGGGGAAGATGGTCACACTACGAGTTTAGTGGAGATTGTCTAGCTGGACGCGTCTCCATGTCTTGAACACTGAAGACTCCTTGTCTCTACGTACATCCCGGCACCCGTGCTTTCTTCTATAGGTGTAACTATATGGTTATCTTACAAAACAACCCTTCAGGGAGGTTGGTAGACAACAACAAACAGAAGTCATTCACTGAGATTTATAGATAGCAGTCGTCCAGGGAGGATGGTAAACTGCAACCGTTCAGGGATGATGGTAGACGGCTACCATCCAGGGAGGATGGTAAACAGAAATTATCCAGGGATGAGGGTAGACAGCAACTATGCAGGGATGATAGATAGCAACCATCCAGGGAAGATGGTAGACATCAGTCTGTGAAAGTAACAACGTACTGTATGTAATATCCATACTTTGGTATTTCTGTCATGTTCGTATTTAGTTAATATCTCACAAACTCTTCATTAGCGTATTTTCAAACTTTGTAAGCATTAACAGTATTTACTTGTGTGTGTCCGTGTGTGTGTACTCACCTAATTGTGGTTGCAGGGGCCTAGTCACAGTTCTTGGCCTCGCCGTCAGTGGTCGTTACTAGGTCCACTCTCTCCCTGCTCCATGAGCCTTATCATACCTCTTCTTAAAGCTATGAATGGTTCCTGCCTCCACTACACTTTCTATGACTTAAGAAATACTTCCTAACATCCCTGCAACTCATCTGAATCTTCAGCTTCCAACTGTGACCATTTGTTGCTGTGTCCCATCCCTGGAACGTCCTGTCTCAGTCTACCTTGCCAGTTCCTCACAGTATTTTATATGTCGTTATCATGTCTTCCCTATCTCTCCTGTCTTCCAGTGTAGTCAGGTTGGTTTCCCTTAACTTCTCGTACGACATACCCCTTAGCTCCGGGATTAGTCTTGTTGCAAACCTTTGCACTTTCTCTAATTTCTTGACGTGCTTGACCAATGTGTACTCACCACGTTGTACTCACCTAGTTGTGGTTGCAGAGGTCGAGTCATAGCTCCTGGCCCCGCCTCTTCACTGCTCGCTATGTGTGTGTGTGTGTGTGTGTCCTCACCTAGTTGTACTCACCTAGTTGTGGTTGCAGGGGTCGAGCCATAGCTCCTGACCCCGCGTCTTCGCTGGCCGCTACTCAGTCACTCTTTCTGCACCATGAACTTTATCATACCTCTGCTTAAAACTATGAATGGATCCTGCCTCCACTACATCGCTTCCAAAACTATTCCACTTCCTAACTACTCTGTGACTGAAGAAATACTTCCTTACATCCCTGTGAGTCATCTAAGTCTTCAACTTCCAACTGTGTCCCCTTGTTGCTGTGTCCCATCTCTGGAACATTCTGTCTCTGTCCACCTTGTCAATTCTTCTCAGTATTTTATATGTCGTTATCATGTTCCCCCTATCTCTCCTGTCCTTCAGTGTCGTCAGGTCGACTTCCCTTAACCTCTTCTCATAGGACATACCCCTTAGCTCTGGGACTAGTCTTGTTGCAAACCTTTGCACATTCTCTAGTTTCTTTACGTGCTTGGCTAGATGTGGGTTCCAAACTGGTGCCGCATACTCCAATATGGGCCTAACGTACACGGTGTACAGGGTCATGAACGATTCCTTATTAAGATGTCGGAATGCTGTTCTGAGGTTTGCTAGGCGCCCATATGCTGCAGCAGTTATTTGGTTGATGTGCGCTTCAGATGTGCCTGGTGTTATATTCACCCCAAGATCTTTTTCCTTGAGTGAGGTTTGTAGTCTCTGGCCCCCTAGACTGTACTTCGTCTGCGGTTTTCTTTGTGCGTGTACTCACCTAATTGTACTCACCTAACTGTGGTTGCAGCTCCTGGCTCCGCCTCTTCACTGATCGCTACTAGGTCCTCTCCCTCTCTGCTTCCTGAGCTTTGTCATACCTTCTCTTAAAACTATGTATGGTTCCTGCCTCCACTACTTCACTTGCTAAGCTATTCCACTTCCTGACGACTCTATGACTGAAGAAATACTTCCTAACGTCCCTGTGACTCGTCTGAGTCTTCAGCTTCCAGTTGTGACCCCTTGTTTCTGTGTCCTCTCTCTGGAACATCCTGTCTCTGTCCACCTTGTCTATTTCCCGCAGTATCTTGTATGTCGTTATCATGTCTCCCCTGACCCTTCTGTCCTCCAGTGTCGTCAGTCCGATTTCCCTCAACCTTTCCTCGTACGACATTCCCCTGAGCTCTGGAACTAGCCTTGTTGCAAACCTTTACACTTTCTCTAACTTCTTGACGTGCTTGACCAGGTGTGGGTTCCAGAGTGGTGCTGCATACTCCAGTATGGGCCTAACATACACAGTGTACAGTGTCTTGAACGATTCCTTATTAAGGTATCGGAACGCTATTCTCAGGTTTGCCATGCGCCCGTATGCTGCAGCAGTTATTTGGTTGATGTGTGCCTCCGGTGATGTGCTCGGTGTTATGGTCACCCCAAGATCTTTCTCCCTGAGTGAGGTCTGTAGTCTTTGTCCACCTAGCCTATGCTCTGTCTGCAGTCTTCTTTGCCCCTCCCCAATCTTCATGACTTTGCATTTGGCAGGGTTGAATTCGAGAAGCCAGTTTCTGGACCACATGTCCAGCCTGTCCAGGTCTCTTTGCAGTCCTGCCTCATCCTCATCCGATTTAATTCTTCTCATCAGCTTCACATCATTTGCAAATAGGGACACTTCAGAGTCTATTCCTTCCATCATGTTGTTCGCATATATCAAAAATAGCACTGGCCCTAGAACTGACCCCGGTGGGACCCCGCTCGTCACAGGCGCCCACTGTGATACCTCTTCACGTACCATGACTCGTTGTTGCCTCCCTGTCAATTATTCCTTGATCCATTGCAGTGCCCTCCCTGTTATATGCGCCTGATCCTCCAGCTTCTGTACTAATCTCTTGTAAGGAACTGTGTCAAAGGCCTTCCTGCAGTCCAGGAAAATGCAATCAACCCACCCCTCTCTCTCGTTTCTTACTTCTGTTACCGTGTCATAAAACTCCAGAAGGTTTGTGACACAGGATTTGCCTTCCATGAACCCATGCTGGTTTTCATTTATAATCTTGTTCTGTTCCAGGTGTTCCACCGCTCTCCTCCTGATAATCTTCTCCATGACTTTGCATACTATACATGTCAGAGACTCAGGTCTGTAGTTTAGTGCCTTACTTCCATTTCCTTTCTTAAATATGGGGACTACATTTGCTGTCTTCCATTTCTCAGGTAGTTGCCCAGTTTCAAGGGATGTGTTGAAGATTGTGGTTAGGGGCACACTCAGCATCTCTGCTCCTTCTCTAAGGACCCACAGGGAGATGTTGTCCAGTCCCATTGCCTTTGAGGTATCAAGGTCACTTAGCAGCTTCTGCACCTCCTCCTCAGTTGTTCGTATGTCATCCAACACTTGTTGTTATATTCCTTTTTGATGTTCCCTTCTGTGCTGTCTTCCCACAGCCCTTCCTGTCTCTACTGTAAAAACTTCCTTAAATCTCCTGTTTAGCTCCTCACATACCTCCTGATCATTTCTTGTGAGTTCTCCACCTTCTGTCCTCAGTCTGATCACCTGGTCTTTGACTGTTGTCTTCCTCCTGATGTCGCTATGAACATCAAAATGGTATACAATACCGACAGGTTGTTAGGTAAGACACATATGCAACAGTTAGACATCTTTATTCCGAAACGTTTCGCCTACACAGTAGGCTTCTTCAGTCGAATACAGAAAGTAGGCAGGAGCAGTAGAGATGTGAAGACGATGTAATCAGTCCATCACCCTTAAAGTCGTAGAATTTGAGGTTGTCAGTCCCTCGGCCTGGAGAAGTTCAGTTCCATAGTCAGGAACTATCTGAAGATCAAGCGACAGTGCGGAGACTTAAATACTGTCGGAAGGAGAGGTGCAGGGTAGTAGTAGTAGTAGTAGTAGTAGTAGTAGTAGTAGTAGTAGTGAGAGGCAACTGAGAGGTCATGTCCCTCTCAGATCCAACCCTTCTCACTTGAAAAGCTTGTCCAAGGTGTTTTCTGTACCAAGATGCCACGTGTTGCAGTGTCTGACAAGATGAACATCAAAATGGTATACAATACCGACAGGTTGTTAGGTAAGACACATATGCAACAGTTAGACATCTTTATTCCGAAACGTTTCGCCTACACAGTAGGCTTCTTCAGTCGAATACAGAAAGTAGGCAGGAGCAGTAGAGATGTGAAGACGATGTAATCAGTCCATCACCCTTAAAGTCGTAGAATTTGAGGTTGTCAGTCCCTCGGCCTGGAGAAGTTCAGTTCCATAGTCAGGAACTATCTGAAGATCAAGCGACAGTGCGGAGACTTAAATACTGTCGGAAGGAGAGGTGCAGGGTAGTAGTAGTAGTAGTAGTAGTAGTAGTAGTAGTAGTAGTGAGAGGCAACTGAGAGGTCATGTCCCTCTCAGATCCAACCCTTCTCACTTGAAAAGCTTGTCCAAGGTGTTTTCTGTACCAAGATGCCACGTGTTGCAGTGTCTGACAAGATGAACATCAAAATGGTATACAATACCGACAGGTTGTTAGGTAAGACACATATGCAACAGTTAGACATCTTTATTCCGAAACGTTTCGCCTACACAGTAGGCTTCTTCAGTCGAATACAGAAAGTAGGCAGGAGCAGTAGAGATGTGAAGACGATGTAATCAGTCCATCACCCTTAAAGTCGTAGAATTTGAGGTTGTCAGTCCCTCGGCCTGGAGAAGTTCAGTTCCATAGTCAGGAACTATCTGAAGATCAAGCGACAGTGCGGAGACTTAAATACTGTCGGAAGGAGAGGTGCAGGGTAGTAGTAGTAGTAGTAGTAGTAGTAGTAGTAGTAGTAGTAGTGAGAGGCAACTGAGAGGTCATGTCCCTCTCAGATCCAACCCTTCTCACTTGAAAAGCTTGTCCAAGGTGTTTTCTGTACCAAGATGCCACGTGTTGCAGTGTCTGACAAGATGAACATCAAAATGGTATACAATACCGACAGGTTGTTAGGTAAGACACATATGCAACAGTTAGACATCTTTATTCCGAAACGTTTCGCCTACACAGTAGGCTTCTTCAGTCGAATACAGAAAGTAGGCAGGAGCAGTAGAGATGTGAAGACGATGTAATCAGTCCATCACCCTTAAAGTCGTAGAATTTGAGGTTGTCAGTCCCTCGGCCTGGAGAAGTTCAGTTCCATAGTCAGGAACTATCTGAAGATCAAGCGACAGTGCGGAGACTTAAATACTGTCGGAAGGAGAGGTGCAGGGTAGTAGTAGTAGTAGTAGTAGTAGTAGTAGTAGTAGTAGTGAGAGGCAACTGAGAGGTCATGTCCCTCTCAGATCCAACCCTTCTCACTTGAAAAGCTTGTCCAAGGTGTTTTCTGTACCAAGATGCCACGTGTTGCAGTGTCTGACAAGATGAACATCAAAATGGTATACAATACCGACAGGTTGTTAGGTAAGACACATATGCAACAGTTAGACATCTTTATTCCGAAACGTTTCGCCTACACAGTAGGCTTCTTCAGTCGAATACAGAAAGTAGGCAGGAGCAGTAGAGATGTGAAGACGATGTAATCAGTCCATCACCCTTAAAGTCGTAGAATTTGAGGTTGTCAGTCCCTCGGCCTGGAGAAGTTCAGTTCCATAGTCAGGAACTATCTGAAGATCAAGCGACAGTGCGGAGACTTAAATACTGTCGGAAGGAGAGGTGCAGGGTAGTAGTAGTAGTAGTAGTAGTAGTAGTAGTAGTAGTAGTAGTGAGAGGCAACTGAGAGGTCATGTCCCTCTCAGATCCAACCCTTCTCACTTGAAAAGCTTGTCCAAGGTGTTTTCTGTACCAAGATGCCACGTGTTGCAGTGTCTGACAAGATGAACATCAAAATGGTATACAATACCGACAGGTTGTTAGGTAAGACACATATGCAACAGTTAGACATCTTTATTCCGAAACGTTTCGCCTACACAGTAGGCTTCTTCAGTCGAATACAGAAAGTAGGCAGGAGCAGTAGAGATGTGAAGACGATGTAATCAGTCCATCACCCTTAAAGTCGTAGAATTTGAGGTTGTCAGTCCCTCGGCCTGGAGAAGTTCAGTTCCATAGTCAGGAACTATCTGAAGATCAAGCGACAGTGCGGAGACTTAAATACTGTCGGAAGGAGAGGTGCAGGGTAGTAGTAGTAGTAGTAGTAGTAGTAGTAGTAGTAGTGAGAGGCAACTGAGAGGTCATGTAACTCTCCACTACTACTACTACTACCCTGCACCTCTCCTTCCGACAGTATTTAAGTCTCCGCACTGTCGCTTGATCTTCAGATAGTTCCTGACTATGGAACTGAACTTCTCCAGGCCGAGGGACTGACAACCTCAAATTCTACGACTTTAAGGGTGATGGACTGATTACATCGTCTTCACATCTCTACTGCTCCTGCCTACTTTCTGTATTCGACTGAAGAAGCCTACTGTGTAGGCGAAACGTTTCGGAATAAAGATGTCTAACTGTTGCATATGTGTCTTACCTAACAACCTGTCGGTATTGTATACCATTTTGATGTTCATCTTGTCAGACACTGCAACACGTGGCATCTTGGTACAGAAAACACCTTGGACAAGCTTTTCAAGTGAGAAGGGTTGGATCTGAGAGGGACATGACCTCTCAGTTGCCTCTCACTACTACTACTACTACTACTACTACTACTACTACTACTACCCTGCACCTCTCCTTCCGACAGTATTTAAGTCTCCGCACTGTCGCTTGATCTTCAGATAGTTCCTGACTATGGAACTGAACTTCTCCAGGCCGAGGGACTGACAACCTCAAATTCTACGACTTTAAGGGTGATGGACTGATTACATCGTCTTCACATCTCTACTGCTCCTGCCTACTTTCTGTATTCGACTGAAGAAGCCTACTGTGTAGGCGAAACGTTTCGGAATAAAGATGTCTAACTGTTGCATATGTGTCTTACCTAACAACCTGTCGGTATTGTATACCATTTTGATGTTCATCTTGTCAGACACTGCAACACGTGGCATCTTGGTACAGAAAACACCTTGGACAAGCTTTTCAAGTGAGAAGGGTTGGATCTGAGAGGGACATGACCTCTCAGTTGCCTCTCACTACTACTACTACTACTACTACTACTACTACTACTACTACCCTGCACCTCTCCTTCCGACAGTATTTAAGTCTCCGCACTGTCGCTTGATCTTCAGATAGTTCCTGACTATGGAACTGAACTTCTCCAGGCCGAGGGACTGACAACCTCAAATTCTACGACTTTAAGGGTGATGGACTGATTACATCGTCTTCACATCTCTACTGCTCCTGCCTACTTTCTGTATTCGACTGAAGAAGCCTACTGTGTAGGCGAAACGTTTCGGAATAAAGATGTCTAACTGTTGCATATGTGTCTTACCTAACAACCTGTCGGTATTGTATACCATTTTGATGTTCATCTTGTCAGACACTGCAACACGTGGCATCTTGGTACAGAAAACACCTTGGACAAGCTTTTCAAGTGAGAAGGGTTGGATCTGAGAGGGACATGACCTCTCAGTTGCCTCTCACTACTACTACTACTACTACTACTACTACTACTACTACCCTGCACCTCTCCTTCCGACAGTATTTAAGTCTCCGCACTGTCGCTTGATCTTCAGATAGTTCCTGACTATGGAACTGAACTTCTCCAGGCCGAGGGACTGACAACCTCAAATTCTACGACTTTAAGGGTGATGGACTGATTACATCGTCTTCACATCTCTACTGCTCCTGCCTACTTTCTGTATTCGACTGAAGAAGCCTACTGTGTAGGCGAAACGTTTCGGAATAAAGATGTCTAACTGTTGCATATGTGTCTTACCTAACATGATGTCGCTATACAACAGTTTCGGGTCAGTCTTGACTTTCGATGCTATGTTATTTTCATACTGTCGCTGGGCCTCCCTCCTTACCTGTGCATACTCGTTCCTGGCTCTGCGACTAATCTCCCTATTTTCATGTGTTCTCTGCCTTCTGTACTTTTTCCATTCTCTATTGCACTTTGTTTTTGCCTCCTTACACCGTCGGGTAAACCAGGGGCTCGTTCTGGTCTTCCCATTGTTTCTGTTGCCCTTGGGAATAAACCTTTCCACTGCCTCCTTGCATTTTGTTGTTACATATTCCATCATTTCATTTACTGGCTTTCCTGCCAGTTCTCTGTCCCACGTAACCTCCTGCATGAAGTTCCTCAAATTTATGTAGTCCCCTCTTTTATAGCCTGGCTTTTCCCATTCAACTCCTGTTACTCTCTCCACTTGCATCTCTACTATGTATTCATAGCACAGAACCACGTGGTCACTAGCTCCTAGGGGACTCTCATATGTGATGTCCTCAATGTCTGAACTGCCCAGGGTGAACACAAGATCCAATCTTGCTGGTTCATCCTCCCCTCTCACTCTGGTAGTATCCTTAACATGTTGGTGCATGAGGTTTTCCAGCACCACATCCAGCATCTTGGCTCTCCATGTTTCGGGACCCCCATGTGGTTCCAGGTTTTCCCAGTCAATCTCCCTGTGGTTGAAATCACCCATAACCAGCAACTTTGCTCTGCTGGAGTGAGCTCTTCTTGCCACCTCAGCAAGTGTCTCCACCATTGGTCTGTTGCTCTCTTCATATTCCTCTCTTGGCCTCCTGCAGTTCTGTGGTGGATTATACATCACTGCAATGACCACCTTGTGCTCCCCAGACTGAAGTGTACCTACTATGTAGTCCCTTTCTCCTGTCTCGTCTATGCCTCCCATTTTCTCGAATTTCCATCGATTTTTTACGAGCAAAGCAACCCCTTCTCCCCCTCTGCCCCTTCTATCTTTCCTCATGATCTTGTATCCTGGTGGGAAGATTGCATTTGTTATTGTCTCCGTGAGTTTTGTTTCTGTAACTGCTATGATGTCTGGGGACTTCTCATTAATTCTTTCTTGCCATTCCTCATATTTATTCGTTAATCCATCCGCATTTGTGTACCAAACCTGTGTGTGTGTGTGTGTGTGTGTGTGTGTGTGTGTGTGTGTGTGTGTGTGTGTGTGTGTGTGTGTGTGTGTGTGTGTGTGTGTGTGTGTGTGTGTGTGTGTGTGTGTGTTACATCTGATAGAAAAATTAAATATTTAATTTAGGCTATTGTCTTAAGAATAAATATTTCTCAATGTCAAACGCAGAAACTTTTACCAGTGCCTTATACTCCCTTACAACTATACCATATCTATTTTTACGAATTTTTCTCCAAGGGAAGGGTAACTCCAACTCCTTGAATCACGAGCCCTTTACCAGCAATAAGGCGCACACTTGAAGGCTCAAGTAGTATAATAATCACCTTTATTTACAAGCTGTAAGAAACACTGTGTTAAGTACATCCGACAGTAAAGTGTGATCTTAGCTGCTCTGCCAAGTTATTGATGCAATAATGTAACACAACATATATGATGTTTGTTAGTCATTATTTATCAAGCAGTAAATGAGGCTTAAGGATTAGCTTAATTAATTTCTGGCTGGGAAACGCCGGTCTTGTACAATTATTTTCCGCATGAATTCTAATATAAACTAACTTGCCAACTCACACTAATTAATACCAGCTGTAAAGTTCCATTGTCAAGTGTAGAATATTTCTCTCACCTTGGCGAGAGAAATGGCCCATATGGGTATAGCGCTTACGTTTCATTATTATAATTGCCGGGACATTTATTGATAAATTATATTTTGTATTGACGCGGCGCATTCCGTGAGTTTATTTAGGTACAGTTGTACATAGGTACATGTACTTATAGAACTAATTTTTGAAGGGAGGCACTGGTAAGCCAATGGAAGGCCTCGTTCAGATGACCAAAAGCTCCAGCGGCGGGTCATCATATGAATAAGACAAGCGTCAGGAAACACTTGATCTATTTCGTAATCAAACGTAACCAAACCTAACCTAACCTAACCTAACCTAACCTAACCTAACCTAACCTAACCTAACCTAACCAAACCTAACATAATCTAACCTAACCTAACCTAACATAACATAACCTAACATAACCTAACATAACCTAACCTAACCTAACCAAACCTAACCTAACCTAACCTAACCTAACCTAACCTAACATAATCTAACCTAACCTAACCTAACATAACATAACCTAACATAACCTAACCTAACCTAACCTAACCTAACCTAACCTAACCTAACCTAACCTAACCTAACCTAACCTAACCTAACATAACCTAACCTAACCTAACCTAACCTAACCTAACCTAACCTAACATAACCTAACATAACCTAACCTAACCTAACATAACCTAACATAACCTAACATAACCTAACATAACCTAACATAACCTAACATAACCTAACCTAACATAACCTAACATAACCTAACATAACCTAACATAACCTAACATAACCTAACCTAACATAACCTAACATAACATAACCTAACATAACCTAACATAACCTAACATAACCTAACATAACCTAACATAACCTAACATAATCTAACCTAACCTAACCAAACCTAACATAATCTAACCTAACCTAACCTAATTAACATAACATAACCTAACATAACCTAACATAACCTAACCTAACCTAACCTAACCTAACATAACCTAACATAACCTAACATAACCTAACATAACCTAACCTAACATAACCTAACCTAACCTAACATAACCTAACATAACCTAACCTAACCTAACCTAACCTAACATAACCTAACATAACCTAACATAACCTAACCTAACCTAACCTAACATAACCTAACCTAACCTAACATAACCTAACATAACCTAACATAACCTAACCTAACCTAACATAACCTAACATAACCTAACATAACCTAACATAACCTAACATAACCTAACCTAACCTAACCTAACATAACCTAACCTAACATAACCTAACCTAACCTAACCTAACCTAACATAACATAACCTAACATAACCTAACATAACCTAACATAACCTAACCTAACCTAACCTAACCTAACCTAACCTAACCTAACCTAACCTAACCTAACATAACCTAACCTAACCTAACATAACCTAACATAACCTAACATAACCTAACCTAACCTAACCTAACCTAACCTAACATAACCTAACATAACCTAACCTAACATAACCTAACATAACCTAACCTAACCTAACCTAACCTAACATAACCTAACCTAACCTAACATAATCTAACCTAACCTAACCTAACCTAACATAACCTAACATAACCTAACATAACCTAACATAACCTAACCTAACCTAACCTAACCTAACCTAACCTAACCTAACATAACCTAACATAACCTAACCTAACCTAACCTAACCTAACCTAACCTAACCTAACCTAACCTAACCTAACCTAACATAACCTAACATAACCTAACATAACCTAACATAACCTAACATAACCTAACATAACCTAACCTAACCTAACCTAACATAACCTAACATAACCTAACATAACCTAACCTAACCTAACCTAACCTAACATAACATAACATAACATAACCTAACATAACCTAACATAACCTAACCTAACCTAACATAACCTAACCTAACCTAACATAACCTAACATAACCTAACCTAACCTAACCTAACCTAACATAACCTAACATAACCTAACCTAACCTAACATAACCTAACATAACCTAACATAACCTAACATAACCTAACATAACCTAACATAACCTAACCTAACATAACCTAACATAACCTAACATAACCTAACATAACCTAACCTAACATAACCTAACCTAACCTAACCTAACCTAACATAACCTAACATAACCTAACCTAACCTAACCTAACATAACATAACATAACATAACATAACATAACATAACATAACCTAACCTAACCTAACCTAACCAGACAAGTATAAATTAACGGGGTAGGATAACCCAGAAAAGTCAGTGACATATTTCCACTGGGGTCTCCCTCATGTACCATACCTCCATCCAGATTTGTTTAATATACAATGGATCCTTGAATTTCATCATCCCTTTTCTGTATGTAAAACTATAGTTATTCTAAAATGTATTTTTTTTTTAATATTTTTGGGTGTTTGGAATGGATTAATTGGATTTACACTATTTCGTATGGGAAATATTATGGAGAATAACTAGTATAGTTTTACATACAGAAAAGGGATGATGAAATTCGAGGGTGTATACCCTCGAATTTCATCATCCTGTACTTGGACAGTTGGTATTTACTCCGCCACATAACAGTAAGAACCTTCCCTGGGAGAACCTTCCCTGGGAGAACCTTCCCTGGGAGAACCTTCCCTGGGAGAACCTTCCCTGGGAGAAAATGCTCAGGCACTGAAAATTTGAAGCCAGTAAGGCGATGCATTCTCCAGTTATTGAACAGAAACCAATAACATATTTTTATATGTTAACGAAGACACACACTCGAACTTATAAAGTTTAAATCTGTAATAAATCATCCTCTGACTTAGGTGCTTTACTATTTAAAGTTTTGATGAAGATCAAAATAATGCATCGTCAAGTTAATGCATGGAAAATGTACTACACAAATATAAAAATAAAATATAAATTAGTTATGACACATTACAATAACAACCTGAACTTTCCTGATATATATGTCGTACCGAATAGGTAAAACTTGCGATTCTGGCTTAAATAGCAACGCTCTTCTTGCCGAATAAGGCAAGAGAAAATTTGCGTATGCAATAATTTCGCAAAAATCATTCTGAACCTAACAAAAAAATAAGGTTAGGTAAGTTTTCTAAGGTTCTTTTGGTACAATATTATTAATTTTTACATTAACATAAATAAAAAAATTATATCTTTAAACGAATAAGAGAAAATTTCAGAAAGAACTATTTTAAATGAGTTCTTGCTAAACGACCAGTTTTACCTATTCGGCACGACATATATACATACATACATACATATATATATATATATATATATATATATATATATATATATATATATATATATATATATATATATATATATATATATATTTTTTTTATATATATTTAAAGACAACATATATATATATATATAAAGGTAGAAAGTTGAAAGTGAACATAGAAACGAGTAAGGTGATGAGGGTATCAAATGATTTAGATAAAGAAAAATTGGATATCACACTGGAGAGAAGGAGTATGGAAGAAGTGAATGTTTTCAGATATTTGGGAGTTAACGTGTCAGCGGATGGGTTTATGAAGGATGAGGTTAACCATAGAATTGATGAGGGAAAAAAGGTGAGTGGTGCGTTGAGGTATATGTGGAGACAAAAAACGTTATCTATGGAGGCAAAGAAGGAAATGTATGAAAGTATAGTAGTACCAACACTCTTATATGGATGTGAAGCTTGGGTGGTAAATGCAGCAGCGAGGAGACGGTTGGAGGCAGTGGAGATGTCCTGTCTAAGTGCAATGTGTGGTGTAAATATTATGCAGAAAATTCAGAATGTGGAAATTAGGAGAAGGTGTGGAGTTAATAAAAGTATTAGCCAGAGGACTGAAGAGGAGTTGTTGAGGTGGTTTGGTCATTTAGAGAGAATGGATCAAAGTAGAATGACATGGAGAGCGTATAAATCTGTAGGGGAAGGAATGCGGGGTAGGGGTCGTCCTCGGAAAGATTGGAGGGAGGGGGTAAAGGAGGTTTTGTGGGCGAGGGGCTTGGACTTCCAGCAAGCATGCGTGAGTGTGTTAGATAGGAGTGAATGGAGATGAGTGGTTTTTGGGACCTGACAAGCTGTTGGAGTGTGAGCAGGGTAATATTTAGTGAAGGGATTCAGGGAAACCGGTTATTTTTATACAGCCGGACTTGAGTCCTGGAAATGGGAAGTACAATGCCTGCACTCTAAAGGAGGGGTTTGGGATATTAGCAGTTTGGAGGGATATGTTGTGTATCTTTATACGTATATGCTTCTAAACTGTTGTGTTCTGAGCACCTCTGCAAAAACAGTGATTATGTGTGAGTGAGGTGAAAGTGTTGAATGATGATGAAAGTATTTTCTTTTTGGGGATTTTCTTTCTTTTTGGATCACCCTGCCTCGGTGTGAGACGGCCGACTTGTTAAATATATATATATATATATATATATATATATATATATATATATATATATATATATATATATATATATATATATATATATATATATATATATATATATATATATATATACACGGGTCACCTGACCTGTAGTTTTACTGTGTACTTGTGTAGTATACTTAGATAATCCCAGCTACTTTATAGATAGGCTCCCTTCTAGCTGTTAGCTGTAACGTCACGAGACCCCTCACATGTGAGCTGTAGGCCACAGCGTTCATCCTCAGTTCAAGGCTAGGTTTAGACTCGACGGTAGGCTCCTGGGCTACTCCTCATGACTCCCGTAATTATACGCCTCCAAGACATCCAACGTGTGTATTTCTTACTCCAATATCTCCTGACGATCCCCCACGACAGACCGAGGTAGGGTGACTCGACAAAGATGAAAACACTTTCAACATCAGAAGTATTGTAATATCACAGTTCAGATGACCTTCCGAACCGTAACATTGCCACTCCTCTTTCAGAATGCAGGTACTGTACCTCCCACTCCAGGACTCAAGTCCGGCTAACTGGCTTACCTGAGTTCCTTCATAAATAATACCTTGCTCTCACTCCAACAGCACGTCTAATCAGAAAGAGCCACTTGTCTCCACACATTTTTTTTTAAGATAATTTAATATTATTGTCTAGGTTTTCAGGATGCTAAACTGTAATCCAGACTCGAGATGCAAGAAACCTCCAACAAGATCCATGTGCACTACACAAGACATAACCATTGCATGATATTGAAGTCTTACATTATTATTATTATTATTATTATTATTATAATCAAAGGGGAAGCGCTAAACCCGGAGGATTATACAGCGCCTAGGGGGGGGGGATGTGGAAGGCATTCAGGCTTAATTCGGGGAACTGGAGCACAGATTGAAGTCTTACAGCTGAAACTGAATGACATACATTCGAAGACATTCACTGGTTTAGTGCCCTATGTAATAATAATAATAATAATAATAATAATAATAATAATAATAATAATAATAATAATAATAATAATAATAATAATAATAATTCTGTCAAATACAAGCCCTTGCATTATCTTTTAAACTTAAGTTATTTAAGCTACATTGTACTGTAACTAATTTTCATCTTCAAACAATATATTAACTTCAGGTCCTGACACTTTATGACGTACAATAGTTATTAATGCAAGATTGAAAATAAATGCTTACTGCTACGGTAAGAAACTTTTTTCTCGATGTGTTGGTGACAAGACTGTGTTATCGCTGTTATAACCGTAACACGAGTTGTGGGTTCCACAAAGAAGGTTGTATAATTCTCTGCTGTGGACAGCACAAACGAGGATGGTCGCAGAATGGAGCCTTGTGACACGCCGCTCGAAAACATTCCTGCCGAGTTCTTCTTTTATTTACTGCTATTTCCTACTTTTCACCGACTGTTACTCATTTCGGAATTTTTAACTCTTATTTCTTTTCGTGTGACTCTCTCGGGTTGTATTTTTAAGTTTGTCTTGTATAGCACATCAACCACAAGGTCTTGGTTCACGTAGTTTTAACCACTTTAAGAAATATATATAAAGCCTTATTTATAGGCAAGATTTTACGTTGTGATATTTTTAATAGACTTCTCATTGAAAATGAATGAATATCAATATACCTTTAAAAATCTCTCAATGAACCGGGATTATGGGAGGCTGAGATCATTAGGCGATAATTTTCTGCTATTTTACACTCTATATTTTGTATAGGACGTGTGTGCAGAGATATATATACAGTGTATGTGCACCGATAGGAGTATATACAGCGTATAGGTGCTGAGTGTTTAATTCCTTATTGATTGGTAGTGTAATGGTTAATGCAGCCTTAATGACTTACGGGCAGTCGATGGCCTCTTTACCATATGTTTTGTTTCCTTACTTGGAGACTGTGCTGACGTTTCCAGCTAGTTGGAAGATAGAGTGAGAAAGATTGAGGACTGGAGCTGATCTGTAATACGGTAATTTATAGGAAGTTGAGGACATCTTGTTAAAGTTTGAAATCCAGGTGCTGGAGAGGAGAGATCAAATTTAGATCATTAAACTTTGTAGTGTAGCTAAGGAAACGATAGTGGAGGGAATTGTCGAAGAAGCGACAACTTCAATCCAGAAATGATATTTCTCTTCGCCAAAGAACCGCGCACTTTCACTTTTTATTTGAGCTGGCGAGATGACCGTTGCGAATGACCGTGAGACCATAGTGAAACTGAAAAAAAAAATGTTTGCCAAGTGGACTAGCCAGGTACCGGAATGCATATTATTGCAGGAATACAGTGCCTACACCTCCTCAGTGCCTACACGTCTGTCCATCAAGTACCAATGTTAATGACTGTCTTTTCTGTTTCTGTAACGTATTTTTTTTTTTTTTTTTTTTTTGCATTTTATAGGGTTGTAGCACGGCAGCTGGAGTCCAGGAGGTGAGTTAGGATGTTTGGTGAGGGTGCAGAGTGGGGAATGAGCCCCTCCATTCCAAGGATAATGATTTCAATTCTGTTTTTGGTGCAGTTGCGTGCTTCTGGGGCCGTTCTTCAGAGGACTGATGAGCGGAACTCACGAAGTGCAGTCCACTCAGGTGAGGTGAAGTACGAAATGGTGTGTGCATGTTGGTCAGACTATGGGGTATATACATCTATAGATGCTCTTCCCTTCAGGAAACTGGGGAGAAGGTTGCCTTGATGCTGGTGAAGGGCTTCTGATCCAAGAAATTAGAGCTCTCTCTCTCTCCGTCTCATCACACTTTATTACCTTCCATTCCTCAGGCTCTATAATTCATTATACAGTGGATTAATTTTGTCATCTTCTCTGCATGTTCTCCAGTGAATTTATGTTCATTATGTGGTATGAATACCAGAACTGAGCTACATAATCTAAGTGAGGCCTTACTAGTGATCATAGAGCTGAAAATTAGACACATGTACAACATCTTGGTATCTTTATTGTAGACGTTTCGCCATCCAATGGCTTTATCAATACAAATTCAAGGACATAATTGAAAGACAAAAGAACTATATACAAAAGATGAGTTAATCAGTCCCTCAGCCCTCGTCTGTTACCCGTCCCTTTCCACCTGACGCCAGTATATAAGCGCCAGCCTTCTTGCCTGTGCTCCAAAATATTCACGACTACGGTGTCCTTCACACCAACTCTAAGGCTGAGGGACTGATTACCTCATCTTTTGTATATATAGTTCTTCTGTCTTCCAATTATTTCTTTGAATTTGTATTGATGAAGCCACTGGATGGCCCAACGTCTACAGTAAAGATACCCAGATGTTGCACATGTGTCTAATTTTCGTCTTGTCGGTACTGTATACCATTCATCTACATGTACAGAGCTGTAGAACAACGTTTGGACTTATGTTACCTATGTGTCTTAATATAAATCTAAGTAGTCTGTTAACCTTATTAAGTACAGTTAGGTACTGTTGCCTTGGCTTCAGATTTCTGCTTATTACTCCATCGCCCCGTTTACATTTTTACTTTTTGGACCATGACATTAGCTTGTCCAAATCTCTGTGAAGGTCAGTATCTTCCTCCTCTTTTATTAGGCATATTACTGTGTCATGAGGATATTTACCCAAGCCGCTTTTTCCATCTCTCGCCAGTCATTAATGAAGGTTGTGACCAAGACGCCCAAAAAATGATTCTTGTGGAACACCACTTACGACCACTCTCCATACTGATTACACCCCATTTTTGCAAACTTTCTACTTCCTATTAGTCAGCCATGCTTCCATTCATTTGAGAATTCTCCCTCTCCCTCACTGTCTCGTAACAGTTTCTGCATGAGACTACCAAAAATCTCATTGAAATGCCCCCCTCCCCCACAAAAAATGATATTTTTTTACGTCGGTCCTCCTAAAATGCTTTACTGAAGATCAACGGTAAATTTGTTAGGTGAGAACGGCCTATTGTGACTCAGTGTTGAGTTTCCTTATTCAAGTTAATGTCCCGAAGGCAGCTTCACAACATATGAAAATGAGTAACATTGATTCTAATGGTTTGTCTGATACCGAGGTCGGGATAATTGAGTAATAATTTTAAGGCATGGATTTATCTCTTGACCTAATGATAGGAATTATATTAGCCATCTTCCGCATCTCCGGCGTGACGTCCATTTGCAGTGAAATACTGAAGAGGCTAGTTAGCAGTTCGTTAAACTCCGTCTTGACTGAGTACCACTCAAACTCATGTGCAACACCTGAGTATCTTTAAGGAGAAACGTATCGTATCCATAGGCATAATCATTGTAATGTAGAGACATAAGGACTGTTATGGAAGACGTAGAGAGGTAGAGTTGTAGAAGACATCATCAGGCCATAAAATAGGCTAAATATTTGGCAAGAGATGTATAGATAAATGGTTCAGAGAACCGACAAGTTGAAAATTTATCAACTTGTTGGTTCTTTGAGCCATTTATCTACATTCCTGCCAGACACAGCAACATCTTGGGATCTTAATACAGGGAATTCTTCACTTGCCTAACATTTAGGCACGACATACGTTCACATTTGGATTTGTCAAATGTGATACCACCTACGACTGATGCACCTCCCCTGCCTACAGATTCTGTATTCTTTTCAAGATTGATGACTGATGACATCGACTCAAGGCTGAGGGACTGATTACCTCAAACTACTGTTCTTCACCGTTCTTCTTTATATTGGACTGATGAACCCACTGTATGGCGAAACGCTTCAACCAAAAAAGATACCGAGGTGCTGCATATGTATCTAATTTATCAACTTGTCGGTTATCTACAAGCGGTCTATTTATTTAATAATGTTGTGCCTAGTGAGTAATATTATTTGTTTTCTTGCAGACTTCTATAATTATTAATTGCTGGCATGAGTTATCATTGCAATAGTTTCATTCCTCTCATAGACTGCCAATGATTCTTTCAACCACTTTCCAGCACTGAATCTCTGAAAGCAATTTGCTTCATTTACTCTTTTCCGTTTCATTTAGCTTCACCTCGACTATATAGACAAACGTCATCACAGTTTTCACTAAATACTATGATGGGCTTCAATTTTACTTCAGTTACTGATGATTATTTTTTTTTTTAATCTAGCCTGGTTTTGTTTTCACGATCACTGAGAGCATAAGAAGGAACACTGCAGCAGGCCTACTGGCTCATGCTAGAAAAGCCCAAGTTACACCCGCTAATGGTATAAACCTTGGTAATAAATACCAACAAGTTGGTTTAGAAAAACACGTAAGCAAACACTAGGACATATTTATTAGAAAACGTCTCTGTCGTGAGACCTTAATCACTTCTAACAAGCATCGAAATGCCAGTAACAAGGACGACTTAAGGTACACCTGTGTCCTCCACAGAGACTCCACGGAACGTTCTCACCGAACAAGACCTCGTTCTCACCGAACAAGACCTTAGGCGCTGACAGTGTCTAGAAGCCTTGATAATCGCCGTCACCGACACAATAGAATGTAGCACTGGAAACCACAAAATTTCTAAAACATTAGCATACATGACAGTCAAGCAGACACCAACCCAACAACACAGGAGTCACATGATAACATTGATTACCAGTCCTCATCCCAACATGTCATTCTTCAGGTCACCATGCGTCACTCACACCTCACTCTCCTTCTATATATACTATCTTTCTACCTCTGTATGTTAGAACATAAGAACATAAGAAAGGAGGAACACTGCAGCAGGCCTGTTGGCCCATACTAGGCAGGTCCTTTACAATTCATCCCACTAACAAACATTTGACCAACCCAATTTTCAATGCCACCCAAGAAACAAGCTCCGATGTGCAAGTCCCTCTCAAATCCAACCCCTCCCACTCATGTACTTATCCAACCTAAATTTGAAACTACCCAAAGTCCTAGCCTCAATAACCCAACTAGGTA
The DNA here is from genome assembly GCF_038502225.1 of Cherax quadricarinatus. NCBI lineage: Eukaryota > Metazoa > Arthropoda > Malacostraca > Decapoda > Parastacidae > Cherax > Cherax quadricarinatus. Next base: position 11,788,085 of record NC_091354.1, read on the forward strand.
GACTGTTCCACTCATCAACTACCCTATTTCCAAACCAGTACTTTCCTATGTCCTTTCTAAATCTAAACTTATCTAATTTAAATCCATTACTGCGGGTTCTCTCTTGGAGAGATATCCTCAAGACCTTGTTAATATCCCCTTTATTAATACCTATCTTCCACTTATACACCTCGATCAGGTCTCCCCTCATTCTTCGTCTAACAAGTGAATGTAACTTAAGAGTCTTCAATCTTTCTTCATAAGGAAGATTTCTAATGCTATGTATTAATTTAGTCATCCTACGCTGAATGTTTTCTAACAAATTTATGTCCATTCTGTAATATGGAGACCAGAATTGAGCTGCATAATCTAGGTGAGGCCTTACTAATGATGTATAAAGCTGCCGTATGACCTCTGGACTTCTGTTGCTTACACTTCTTGATATAAATCCCAGTAATCTATTTGCCTTATTACGTACGCCCAGGCATTGCTGTCTCGGTTTAAGGTTGCTGCTTACCATAACCCCCAAGTCCTTTTCGCAATCTGTATGGCTAAGTTCTACATTATTTAACTTATAAGTGCTAGGGTTATGGTCTCTCCCGAGCTTCAGAACCTTGCATTTATCTACACTGAACTGCATCTGCCACTTTTCTGACCAAGAGTAGAGTTTGTCTAAATCCTCCTGAAGTTCCCTAACATCTACGTTTGAATCAATTATCCTACCTATCTTCGTGTCATCGGCGAATTTGCTCATATCACTAGTAATTCCTTCATCAAGATCATTGATATATATTATAAACAACAACGGGCCCAAGACTGATCCCTGTGGAACGCCACTTGTTACTGATCCCCACTCGGATTTAACCCCATTTATGGACACTCTCTGCTTCCTGTCTGTGAGCCATGATTCGATCCACGAGAGCACCCTTCCCCCAATGCCATGAGCTGCTACTTTCTTCAACAGTCTTTGGTGCGGAACTCTATCAAATGCCTTACTAAAATCTAAGTAAACAATATCAAATTCTTTATCGTGGTCAACAGCCTCAAAAGCTTTACTGAAGAAAGTTAATAAATTAGTTAGACAAGACCGGCCTCTTGTGAATCCATGCTGAGTATCATTAATCAAGCTATGCTTATCGAGATGGCTTCTTATAATCTGAGCTATAATTGACTCTAGTAATTTGCCTACAATTGAGGTCAGGCTTATTGGGCGGTAATTTGACGGTAGCGACTTGTCTCCTGTTTTAAAAATAGGAATTACATTAGCCATCTTCCACATATCAGACACTACACCTGTTTGAAGAGATAAATTAAAAATATTAGTTAATGGTTCACAGACTTCCATTTTGCATTCCTTTAGAACCCTTGAAAAAACCTCATCAGGACCCGGTGACTTATTTTGCTTCAGTCGGTCTATCTGCTTCACAACCATTTCACTAGTGACTGTGATGTTACATAATTTATCTTCTTCTGGCCCACTATAAAAATTAATTACCGGAATATTATTAGTGTCTTCCTGTGTAAAAACCGAGAGAAAATAATTATTTAAAATCGAGCACATTTCATTCTCTTTGTCAGTAAGATGCCCATAGTTATTTTTAAGGGGACCTATCTTATCTCTGACTTTTGTTCTATAGACCTGGAAAAAACTTTTTGGGTTAGTTTTAGAATCCCTAGCAACTTTAATTTCATAGTCCCTTTTAGCTTTTCTTATCCCCTTTTTAATGTCCCTCTTAATGTCAATATACTGATTCATAAGATGACCCTCGCCTCTTTTGATACGCCTATAAATTCCTTTCTTATGCCCTAGTAGATATTTCAGCCTATTATTCATCCATTTTGGGTCATTTCTATTTGATCTAATTTCCTTATAAGGGATAAACGTTCTTTGAGCAGCATGTATTGTGTTCAGAAAACTGTCATATTGATAGCTCTCTTCGTTACCCCAGTCAACAGATGATAAGTGTTCTCTAAGCCCATCGTAATCTGCTAAGCGAAAATCTGGGACTGTTACTGAGTTATCCCTACTATCATACTTCCATTCAATTCTACATGTAATTGATTTGTGGTCGCTAGCACCCAGTTCCTCTGAAACTTCTAAATTATTAACAAGGGATTCATTGTTTGCCAGAACTAAGTCAAGCAGGTTATTACCCCTTGTAGGTTCTGTCACAAACTGCTTCAAAAAACAATCCTGAACTACTTCTAAGAAATCGTATGATTCTAAATTCCCAGTCAAGAAATTCCAATCAATATGACTAAAGTTAAAGTCTCCTAGAATTACTACATTATCGTGCCTTGTGGCCCTAACAATTTCCTCCCATAGTAGTCTCCCCTGGTCCCTATCTAAATTTGGGGGACGGTATATCACACCTAAAATTAACTTTTCATGCCCCTCTGAAAATTCTATCCAAACAGACTCTGTATGTGTTACTTCAGACTTAATACCCGTTTTTATGCAACAGTTCAAGCGATCTCGGACATACAGTGCCACCCCACCCCCCTTCCCGATACTTCTATCTACTTGGAACAATTTAAAACCCTGAATGTGACATTCTGCAGGCATGTCCCGACTTTTTGAATTAAACCACGTCTCAGTAATGGCAAATACATCTATGTTACCTGCACTAGCAACTAGTCTCAACTCGTCCATCTTATTCCTAGCACTGCGACTATTTGTGTAATAAATTTTTAATGACCCTCCTCTCTCTTTACCCTTCCTGCTCCTTTCTATTATTCCACTAAACCTATTACTGTCCTTGTCAATTAGTGCCACTGGCTTTCCAATATCCACCTCATTTTGCCTATTACTAGTTCTCCTAGTACTCATATTACTACCCTGAGACTTCACAGTTTTCCCGCAAAAACCCATACCACTAACTATTCCTAGTTTAAAGACCTAACAGCTCCCTCCACTGCGTTGGCCAGTGCTCCCACCCCACACCTAGATAAGTGAACCCCATCCCTGGCATACATGTCATTTCTGCCATAGAAGAGGTCCCAGTTGTCAATGAATGTTACCGCATTTTCCTTACAGTATTTGTCCAGCCAGCAATTGACACCAATTGCTCTGGACAACCATTCATTTCCAACTCCTCTTCTTGGCAAAATGCCACATATGACAGGTTTCCCACCCTTCCTCCTAATTATCTCTATTGCCGACCTATACCTGCTAATCAGGTCCTCACTCCTACTTCTGCCAACATCGTTGCCTCCAGCACTGAGACAGATAATAGGATTGCTCCCATTACCTCTCATGATGTCATCCAGACGGCTAACAATATCCTTCATCCCAGCCCCAGGAAAACACACTCTCTGCCTCCTACTCCTATCCTTCAAGCAGAATGCCCTATCCATGTACCTAATCTGGCTATCCCCAACAACAACAATGTTTTTACCTTCCTTGGCGTCGTCCGTCGTGATGCTCCGAGTAGTCGACTCACATTCGCCAGGTAGCATTACACCACTTGTAGAATTCGTCAAGACTTTCTCGATGGTCTTTGTTGGGGTTTCTAGGGATGTCTCACTCACGTCTGCCAATGCTTCTTTGGTGCTCGTTGTGGCATTCCCAGTAGAACACTCACATTCGTCAGGTAGCACCGAGAATGGGTTGGAAGTTTCCACGGTAGTCTTCTGGTTTCTCGTTGTTTCTGCCTCTCCAACCGTTTTCTTGATCTTCAGCTTGGTTCCATGTTGCCCGGCCACTGACCAAGCTCCCCTCTTAACCTGGGGACTCCCAACAGGAGGATTACTACGAATCCTCTTGTTCTCCTCCGTTAATCGTCGTATCTCCATCTTAGCAACTCTGAGCTCTTCTCTCAGCTGCTGGTAAAGTTGCTCAAGAGAGGGCATCCTGGTACAGATTCACAGAGAGCACACAAACAGGTCTTCACAGAGCTAAGTACACGTCACCACTGAGCTAAGTACACGTCACCACTGAGCTAAGTACACGTCACCACTGAGCTAAGTACACGTCACCACTGAGCTAAGTACACGTCACCACTGAGCTAAGTACACGTCACCACTCAAGCTAAGTACACGTCACCACTGAAGTACACGTCATCACGTCACCGTCAAGTGATCAAGATCCCAGGACCGAAATGTTTTCTAATAAATATGTCCTAGCGTTTTGCTTATGCGTTTTTCTAAACCACACCCGCTAATAAGAGACTAAGAAAGAAGGTGCACCACATCAGGCCTACTGGCCCAAGCTAGTCAGGTACCTGCGGTACTGAGGTTGTTCAATATTAGCAGCAACTAGTAATGTCACAAAAGTCACTCAGGGAAAGCAGAGCCAGATACAGTAATAATTTGTCAGATATATATTCAACCCACCGCCAAATAATATACAATTCACAAATGGTCACAAGTGAATGTCAATAAGACAATAATAATGATTAACACTATGGGATCGACGTCTCAATGGACTACCAATTGGTTGTTGACAAGAGTCAGGTCAACTGAAACCATTACCACAACCGAGTAATGAATTCACATAGCCAACTCCTTTTGACACGGTCAGTTGACGTATTTACCTCTGGCTATCATCGGCCCAGCTAGGATTACATGCAACTACTAGATGGCTCTGACCACTGCCACTCTCCAGCTGCATGACAACTACAGAGACTCGAGGGAAGTATTGTGTGCAGCGAGTCATAGTTACGTTCTCGACACACGCAAAACTGATTCATTGTCTTCACTCATTTTGTTGGTCTGCTTTATGTTGACTCTGAAAGGAAAGCCTGAGGATGTGTGCCCGCATTTGTGTGCTAGTGTACTCACCTAACTGTGCTTGCAAGAGTCGAGTCATAGCTCCTGGCACCGCCTCTTCACTTGTCGCTACTAGGTCCACTCTCCCTGCTCCATAAGCCTTATCATACCTCTTCTTAAAGCTATATATAGTTTCTGCCTCAATTACATCACTTTCCAAACTGGAACATCCTGTCTCTGTCCACCTTGTCAATTCCTCTCAGAATTTTATGTGTGTGTGTGTACTCACATAATTGTGGTTGCAGGGGTCGAGACTTAGCTCCTGGCCCCGCCTCTTCACTGATCGCTACTAGGTCCTCTCTCTCTCTCTCTCTCTCTCTCTCTCTGCTTCCTGAGCTTTGTCATACCTCGTCTTAAAGCTATGTATGGTTCCTGCCTCCACTACATCACTTGCTAGGCTATTCCACTTCCTGACGACTCTGTGACTGAAGAAATACTTCCTAACATCCCTGTGGCTCGTCTGAATCTTCAGCTTCCAATTGTGACCCCTTGTTTCTGTGCCCCCTCTTTGGAGGGGACTCAGGTGTGTGTGAGTGTGTGTGTGTGTGTGTGTGCGTGTGTGTGCATGTGTGTGTGTGTGTGTACTTACCTCAGTCACTTGTGGTTGTAGAGGTTGAATGTCAGCTCCTGGCCTTGCCTCTCAAACGTCGAAAGCTGGAGTTACTATCACTTGGGAACTATCATCTCTCAGGATGGACTATTCCATGCACAAGAAGGAGGGACAGACGGAACGAGGGCAGTATATTTATATATATTTGTAGATGAATGGTTCAGAGAACCGACATGTTGATAAATTAGACACATGTGCAACTCTTGGGTATCTTTATTGAGGAAACGTTTCGCCACACAGTGGCTTCATCAGTCCATACAAAGGAGAATCTTGAAGAACAGGAGGAGAATGAGGTAATCAGTCCCTCAACCTTGAGTCGATGTGTTCAGTCTATCAATCTTGAGTAGAGTGATGGACTGAACACATCGACTCAAGGTTGAGGGACTGATTACCTCATTCTCCTCCTGTTCTTCAAGATTCTCCTTTGTATGGACTGATGAAGCCACTGTGTGGCGAAACGTTTCCTCAATAAAGATACCCAAGAGTTGCACATGTGTCTAATTTATCATTTATATATATATATATATATATATATATATATATATATATATATATATATATATATATATATATATATATATATATATATATATATATATATATATATATATATATATATATATATATATATATATATATATATATATATATATATATATATATATATATATATATATATATATATATATATATCGTGCCGAATAGGTAAAATTGGTCAATTAGCAAGAACTCATTTAAAATTAAGTCCTTTCTAAAATTTTCTCTTATACTTTTAAAGATATACTTTTTTTTTCATTTATGTTAATGTAAAAATTAATAATTTTGTACCAAGAGAACTTTAGAAAACTTACCTAACCTTATTATAACAAGCGCAATTTAATCTAGTCTTATCCAACTGAATATATTATAGATAAGTTTACAATAATTTATTAATAAGTAAACATAATTAAATTTATTTTTTTAGTTAGGTTCAGAATTCTTCTTCTTCTTAAGACCAGAGATTTGGTAAGATAGGTAAGGAAGAAGGATGGGTAAGGAAGAAGGATGGGTAAGGAAGAAGGATGGGTAAGGAAGAAGGATGGGTAAGGAAGAAGGATGGGTAAGGAAGAAGGATGGGTAAGGAAGAAGGATGGGTAAGGAAGAAGGATGGGTAAGGAAGAAGGATGGGTAAGGAAGAAGGATGGGTAAGGAAGAAGGATGGGTAAGGAAGAAGGATGGGTAAGGAAGAAGGATGGGTAAGGAAGTAGGATGGGTAAGGAAGAAGGATGGGTAAGGAAGAAGGATGGGTAAGGAAGAAGGATGGTAAGGAAGAAGGATGGGTAAGGAAGAAGGATGGGTAAGGAAGAAGGATGGGTAAGGAAGAAGGATGGGTAAGGAAGAAGGATGGGTAAGGAAGAAGGATGGGTAAGGAAGAAGGATGGTAAGGAAGAAGGATGGGTAAGGAAGAAGGATGGGTAAGGAAGAAGGATGGGTAAGGAAGAAGGATGGGTAAGGAAGAAGGATGGGTAAGGAAGAAGGATGGGTAAGGAAGAAGGATGGGTAAGGAAGAAGGATGGGTAAGGAAGAAGGATGGGTAAGGAAGAAGGATGGGTAAGGATAGAAATATTGGAGAAGGGTGGGAGGGGGCAGAGAGGTAGGATATAAAAGGTAAGTGGCCCAACCACTTTGGTGTAATTTAAAAAGTGTTTACCTGGAGTTTACCTGGAGAGAGTTCCGGGGGTCAACGCCCCCGCGGCCCGGTCTGTGACCAGGCCTCCTGTGTATGTGAAATGATAAGATATTCTTGAAGGGGTATAATACTAACCCATGAGAGTCACATAGATATAACAGATATATAAGTACATGACTCTGAATTGGTAGTAATTATACAAGTTGAAATTGCTTATTTTTTTTTTTTTTTTTTGCGATTGCACAACGGATATTTAAGCGACAATGAAGGCAATGATTTCCTGGCCAGTTTATAGAATTACTTGACAATGGCTTCTTACAGGTGGTGTCCAGCCATGGTAAATAGCATAATTTTTACATTAGATTGTTATATAAGATGTCTCCCTAATTGGGGGCGATGATGTTCTCAGTAAACATAAAAGGGTTCTGGTGGTACCCAATCTTCTTCATCAGGGAGGTTGCTCAATATTATTGGTCGAGGGTAATCATCTTTATGTATAAAACGACGGACCCTCTGTGGGAGAGTCATTCTTTGAGTCCTGTGAGGAGGAGTATTGATGATATAATCCGTGGTATTTACAACTTGTATTGCGAAATTATTGCATTCACAAATTTTCGGCTTGTCTTATTCGGCAAGAAGAGCATTGCTATACAAGCCAAAATCGCAAGTTTTACCTATTCGGCACGACATATACATGCAAACATACATACATACGCGCATACATACATATAAAAAATGTATATTCATTGTTGCAATGGCCTCTTGACATTTCATGAGTACATTGCTTATCACAGAATGATATCTGCACTATCCTGGCGACAACCAGTCTAAGCAGAAAGAACCAAGTTCTACCTGTGATAACACCCACTAATTGTAGACTGACCCAGAAGTCGGGAAGATTAAGCTACATTATATTAATATATCAGAGAGGCCAGGTCGCTACGCTAGTTTGTACAAAAACTAGCAAACTGTACACCATGCTGTTGTTGTTGTATTAATAGTAGACGTATTATTATTATTATTATTATTATTATTATTATTATTAGTAGTAGTAGTAGTAGTAGTAGTAGTAGTAGTAGTAGTAGCAGGAGTAGTACTAGAAGTAACAGCGGTAATAGTAATAATCGCAGCATGATGAGTAGTTTGTTTTTGTTGTTGCATACTGGTCACTGAGGCGACGGTACGCCTTGCGCAGAATTCAGAATTCACAGTCCTTGATGCACTAAATAACTGGTAGACGGACCCCAAGCCACCAGACCGAGGAACGTTAGCCGCCGCCTCCCTCAAGACAGCACTAACGAAGTGGTTCCAGCTCCCCGCACATCGTATGAACATTATGATAGGTCTGAAACCAATCTTTCGGAATACTAATATCCAAAAGAGTCAGCAAAGGACTACAAAAGGACGGTGGACATTGAGGTCACCCACGAGGAAATGGCAGGATACCTCACAGATTAGGTAAGCGAGAAAAGTTGTCTAAAACCAAATCTGAATGGAGGTACGAGAAGCACGCCATCAGCTCCTCCTGTAACCTTACCCGGGTAGACACAGCTTACAGGAAGAAACACACGACAGCAAGGAATAGGATACCAATTTTCCATTGTCAACTGTGCCAGGAGTAGGGGCAGAGGCATAAGAAACAAACCTGGAAATTAGGGACAACTCCATTGTTCACGCATATATATAACTAACAAGCCATAGTCCTGAAAGATGGCCCAAACATCTTCGGTATATAACCTAATAACTAGACAACTGCACTGCTCGAGAGAATACATTGAACCACATGAGATCTAGCGAGCCGCCTTCCTGGTAACATCCAAAGAGAGAATGCTACCAACAGAATCGGCCCCTCTTTATTTTAACCTGCAAAATGTCAGTGTCATTCAAATGAGCTTGCCTCCAGGGACCAGTACTTCTTTTCCTCATAGGAAAGAGCCACTTTAGAGATCTAGGAATCAGACCTCTTCGAGTGGCTAGGAGGAAGCATCTGATTTTCCCTTCTGGAATGGAGCACCCAGACAAAAGACCCCTCTAGAGACAGAGGACCAGCACTCCCCAGATATTTGGGAATGTTTCATCTCACTCTTACCATTCTTAGGGCCTAAGAACGACTCAGACTCCTTAGAAGGTGGAGCCTCTGGCACACTGCCCCAGCTAGTGGCAGAGGATTGGCACTTATGGATGTACTTCCAGTCCTTTGCATTTTGCTTCTCGTTCTTTCCATTACCAGAGAACACAAACAACCTCGGCTGTAGCACCCAATGGGACCCTGGGGAAAGGTGGAAGGAAGAAGCAACCTCAATGAGCCGTCCGAAGCTGGCTCCCATGACCAGGCGCCCCAGAGAAGCTAGTCCCAGTAGGAGACGTTATTGACAGCCCTTTTACAAGGAAAGGAGGTGAGTGACCCTTAGAAAACCAGAATGTTCCTTCTTTCTACCAAGGAGATGCAACCCCGTGGCCCCTTCCCTCAGAAGAGCCCTCATCAACCTCCGAGTCAATCAGAGATGGCAACACAGGCGGGAAGGATGGGCCGGTGATCTCCAGGACAGAGCGTTGGTCAATTGGAAGGTGCCCAAAGGCATAACAGAAGGAAACGAGAAATCTGCCCCACTGAGGACCCCACAGCATAAAATTGGATAGGAGATATGCCCTCGTACTGGCTCTGCAAAATCCAGTTTTTCTACATAAACTAAGTATCATAGCACACTCTCTCACACATGCTCAGTCATTAGCCTTAAGGGAACTACCACAGTTGCGTCACTGCAGAGATCAGTACATAAACGAACAGTGTCAAATTCGGCTCCACAAGCAACATAAATGTCATGGATCACGTGGGTTAGGCAAATGGACAGAGATGCAACTAATGTGACATTTTATTGTGGCATCGTTTCGCTCTCCATGAGCTTTGTCAAGCCGTTAGGGCTAACAGCTTAACAAAGCTCATGGAGAGCGAAACGTTGCCGCAATAATAGTATGTCACATTAGTTGTAGCTGTGTCTATTTACCTAACATTCTGTAGGTAATTCTACCGTCATGGATCACTTTACTCTTGGATTTCTGGTGACCAAACTTCAGACACTGGAAGCATTGTACATGAAAGTAAACTTACGACTTCACATCTAGATCCCTCCACCCAAGATTTAGGTGCAGGGAGAGAGCCAGTTGATCGAATGTAAGGACTAGTAAATTGATGTCCACCAGAAAAGCCAACCACCCTCCTCTTAATCCTCTGAATTGCAATAAAAGCCGAATTTCCTCCCAATCTCATGCTCGAGCAACGAATGGGAAATTATGCTGTGACACAGGTTCAAATAAACAGTGGTAAGCACGTTCTCCACTGGGTCACCAAGATACAAGAGAAAGGCACTTGCCTATCTAGGGCCAGAAATCTTCACCACTGTCTGAGATCTGGCGGATTTTAGGCCGCATGATCTCCCCACATTGTGCCTCTAATTTCTACTTGAAACTCAACAACTCATAGCCCAGTCACAGTCGGACTGTAACATACATGGACATGAGGTCCTCTTGGAATTCCTGCTTAATAGCTCAGAATAGTCGGTCAGTTTCCTCGAAAGTAACATAAAGGCAGTGACTACCAATCACCAAGCCAGTAATCAGGTAAATACACAAATTACCAAATGCTTTGTCAACAAAAATAAATCACAACAATGAAGTTTATCATGATGGGGGGAGATAATCTGCCCAACACTACTTAAGATAGAACGAAAATCCATTCTTATCCACTTTGCAGAAATAGAGTCCGCCATTGGGATGTCTACTGAGAAATGGGAGCAGTATCAGGACAAGCCATAGGAACCGGGTTCCCGGATGAATTTGGCTCAGGATTGTTGACATGAGCCATGTTCGAGGAAGGGGCGTCATGAGTCACTTCTACAGGGAGACCAGGAGAGGGAGGTGTCTAATAGATAGTGTTTTTCGATATTTGGTGTCTGTTCAGTGATACCGAAAAGGAAGAGGGAACAGAATAAAATGCAAAAAGAAAGGAATGGGAGACTACTGGCTGTCTAATAAAGAGACTACTGCCCAGGTACTGGTCCTCACACTCCATACCAACGTGACAAGCAGCGCCAGCAGTTTTACGGGGACCACCCCGTACCCTGTCCAGGAAACGGCCCCAAGATTACTCACTCGGAATGAAGAGAGAAAGGCTTAGCAAAACCTCCTGTTTAAAATGATGGCGACAGAGGCGCTAGCAGTATTCAGTTAGTAACGGTCGAGGGCGAACCAACACTAATACTGAAAGATGCACACCGTTAGTCACCGCCCATGGAACTGATGGTGACCACCAGACAGCTACTGGATGAAGCACCCAGTGCTCCACCTGAAGGTCCACCTGATGATCCAAACATCTGTATGTGAGGTGCGAACCACCTCAACACTGCAGTCGGTGGTAGCACAAGGAGAGAAACAGATGGTGAGCCCTTCAGTAATCCCCAGGAGGAAAATTTAACGAATGAAGAGAAAAAACTCAGGCTAAGCCGCTCAAACCTTCCCCCCCAGCATCAGCAGGGTGCACCAAGTTAAGTCACATAGTTGAATACAAACCAAGACAGTACACACACACACACACACACACACACACACACACACACGCACACACACACACATTGTGTCATTGACGTGTATAGTATGCAAAATTATGGAGAAGATTATCAGGAGGAGAGTGGTGGAGCACCTGGAACGGAACAAGAGTATAAATGCCAACCAGCACGGATTCATGGAAGGCAAATCCTGTGTCACAAACCTTCTGGAGTTTTATGATAAAATAACAGAAGTAAGACACGAGAGAGAGGGGTGGGTTGATTGCATCTTCTTGGACTGCAAGAAGGCCTTTGACACAGTTCCTCACAAGAGATTAGTGCAGAAGCTAGAGCATCAGGCGCATATAACAGGAAGGGCACTGCAATGGATAAGAGAATACCTGACAGGGAGGCAACAACGAGTCATGGTACGTAATGATGTATCACAGTGAGCACCTGTGACGAGCGGGGTCCCACAGGGGTCGGTCCTAGGACCAGTGCTATTTTTGGTATATGTGAACGACATGATGGAAGGGTTAGACTCAGAAGTGTCCCTGTTTGCAGATGATGTGAAGTTAATGAGGAGAATTAAATCTGATGAGGACCAGGCAGGACTTCAAAGAGACCTGGACAGACTGGACACCTGGTCCAGCAAATGGCTTCTCGAATTTAATCCTGCCAAATGCAAAGTCATGAAGATAGGGGAAGGGCACAGAAGACCACAGACAGAGTATAGGCTAGGTGGCCAAAGACTGCAAACCTCACTCAAGGAGAAAGATCTTGGGGTGAGTATAACACCGAGCATGTCTCCGGAAGCACACATCAATCAGATAACTGCTGCAGCATATGGGCGCCTGGCAAACCTGAGAACAGCATTCCGATACCTTAGTAAGGAATCATTCAAGACACTGTACACCGTGTATGTCAGGCCCATACTGGAGTATGCAGCACCTGTTTGGAACCCGCACTTGATAAAGCACGTCAAGAAACTAGAGAAAGTTAATGCGACAAGGTTAGTTCCAGAGCTAAGGGGAATGTCCTATGAAGAAAGATTAAGGGAAATCGGCCTGACGACACTGGAGGACAGGAGGGTCAGGGGAGACATGATAACGACATATAAAATACTGCGTGGAATAGACAAGGTGGACAAAGGCAGGATGTTCCAGGGAGGGGACACAGAAACAAGAGGCCACAATTGGAAGTTGAAGACACAAATGAGTCAGAGAGATAGTAGGAAGTATTTCTTCAGTCATAGAGTTGTAAGGCAGTGGAATAGCCTAGAAAATGACGTAGTGGAGGCAGGAACCATACACAGTTTTAAGACGAGGTTTGATAAAGCTCATGGAGCGGGGAGAGAGAGGGCCCAGTAGCAACCGGTGAAGAGGCGGGGCCAGGAGCTAGGACTCGACCCCTGCAGCCACAAATAGGTGAGTACAAATAGGTGAGTACACACACACAAGGAACAATTGCTGATAGTTCCACATGCACATATCTTAGCAAATTAAATGGGTGTATTATCTTACGTGTATTTAATCATGAGAATACATGTATAACCAACACGTCAGGAACATTTGGGAGAAACAGATGTGCTGTTGTTGACATGAACACACATGTGGCTTAACACAGTGAAAGAACAGAGGGAAAGAACAGTTTTACAGAATATTCACATATACACATATATGTATGTGTTGGAGGAAGGTGAGGGAGGAGGTGAGGATAGTCAGAGGTGAAGGGTGAGGGAGCGATGGAGGAGGGTGAGGGAGGGGTGGAGGGTGAGGGAGCGATGGAGGAGGGTGACGGGGTAATGGAGGAGAGTGAGGGGGTGATGGAGTAGAGTGACGGGGTGATGGAGGAGGGTGAGGGAGGTGATGGAGGAGGGTGAGGGAGGTGGGAAACCTCAGAGGCACCCGCCCCCATCACGTTGGTATCCCCGCCCACTCCCCGCCCCTCCATCTGCGCTGCGCATCTCTCTCCCCTCTTCCTCCTCCTCCTCTCTAGATAGACAGGCTATGACAGACAGACAGACAGCACAGACAGACAGATAGACAAGACAGTATTTATTGTGACAGAGGGATAAATATAAGGCTTCTCATGAGGCCTGGGAACGCTGGAAGACTGCTGGTTCCTCCCTCCCTCATCCTCTTCCCTCCCTCTCTTTCCTCCCCTCCTCTTCCTCTCCTCTCTCCCTCCCCTCCTCTCTTCCTCCTCCCCTCTCTCCTCCTCTCCTCTCTCCTCCTCCTCCTCTCCTCCTCTTCCTCCTCCTCCACCTCCTCCCCTCCCCTCCTCTCCTCCTTCCTTCCTCTCTCCTCTCTCCCTCCTCTCCTCCTCTTCCCTCCTCTCTCCTCCTCTCCTCCTCCCCTCCTCCTCTTCTTCCTCTCATCCCCTTTCCTCCTCCTCTTCCTCCTCATCCTCCTCATCCTCTCTCCTCCGCTCTCTTCCTCTCCTCATTGGCCGCCGTTCCTCCAGTGTTTCTGCACGGGTGTTATATTATAGACATGTCAACACTGTGGTGGCTGCCTTCCTTCTATGTGGTGGCTGCCTTCCTTCTATGTGGTGGCTGCCTTCCTTCTATGTGGTGGCTGCCTTCCTTCTATGTGGTGGCTGCCTTCCTTCTATGTGGTGGCTGCCTTCCATCTATGTGGTGACTGCCTTCCATCTATGTAGTGGCTGCCTTCCATATGTGGTGATTGCATTTTTCTATGTGGTGGCTGCCTTCCATTCATGTAGTGGCTGCCTACTGTGTGGTGAATGCTCCATGGTGTAGTGTGGCTACCTCATTTCGCACGTGGGGCTGGCCTGTCTCGGCCAGAATGGCCAGATCCACGCACCTCCAGGCAGTAATGCAGCATTGATTCCCCATATGTGTGTTATAGGGGAGAGAGAGAGAGAGAGAGAGAGAGAGAGAGAGAGAGAGAGAGAGAGAGAGAGAGAGAGAGAGGAGAGTAGAGAGAGAGAGAGAGAGAGAGAGGAGAGAGAGAGAGGAGAGAGAGAGAGCGAGAGAGAGAGAGAGTAGATCTTAACCCAACCTTTGTCAAAACCCTGTAAAAAAAAAGAGACAGTGCATTATGAGAGAATGTGTGTGTGTGTTGCAATGCAGTGTATTCACTTAATTTCCAGAAGCTCTACAGGGGTCGATTCAGAACTCCTGGCCTCAGCTCTCTCACTAATCGCTACTTAGCCCACTCTTGCTCATGTTTATTTGAGATCTTCTCTGTAAAGCTATGTATGGACCCTGCCCCACTTCCTGACAAAACTCTCTGTGAAGTTGAAGAGCATTTCTCCCAACATCCTTTGACTCATGCAATTGTGGACTGTTGCTGTGTCCTATCTTCTGGAACATCCTTGTCTTGGTCCACTGTGTGTGTGTGTGTGTGCATACTCACCCAATTGTGGTTGCAGGGCCGAGACTCAAATCTCCACCCGCCTCTTCACTGATTGCCACTTATGTCCTCTCTCTTCCTCTCTCTCTCTCTCTCTCTCTTGCTTCCCTGATCTTTAATACTACACTTAGTCTTAAAACTATGATGTTCTGCTCACTGCTACATCACTCTGCTAGGCTGTACTACTTCTGACAGACTTTATGATCGAAGAAATACTAACATCCTCTCTGACTCATCTTTTATTTCTACTTCCACCAGACTCCTGCCTTTGTGTCCTCTGAATTAACCTGTCTGTCTACTCCATCTATTCCAAGCAGTATCAGATGTCACATTTATGTCTCCCCGGCCCTCTGCACAGTCTCCAATGTCGCCATCTGATGTCCCTTAACCTTTTTTGGAACAGACATACCCATGAGGCTCAGAATTGCCTGTTACAAACTGTACTCCTTTCTTCTACTCTCTCTTTGACTTGCTTGACTAGGTGTGGGTTCCAAACTGGTGCTGCATAATCTATGTGCATGGGCCTGACTTACAGTGTACAGTGTCTTGAATGATTCTTACTAAGGGTATTGAATTTTATTCCCAGGTTTCCAGGCACCCATGCCAGTGTTGTGCTATCTGGTTGATAAGTACCAGGAGATGGCTCGGTGTTACAGGGTCATGCCACCCAAGATCTTCTGAGCAGGCTTTTGAGGCCCTTTGGCCACCTAGTCATATCACCCAGGCCCTTGACTCTTCTCCGACTTTCACTGACTTACTTGGCAGGTTGTTCTAAGACAGTTGCTGACCACGTGTCCAGCCTGTCCAGTTCCTTTGGAAGTCTCACGCAATCCTCATCTGATTTAATTCTCTTCTCATTAACTTCACATCATCTCGGCGTATCAGGGACACCTCTGAAGCTCATCCTTCCAGGCTATCATTCACATACCAAAAACAGCACTCGGTCCTATGACCGACCCTGTGGACCCTGCCTGTCAGCAGGTGCCCACTGTATACCTCACCGTGCCATGACCTCGTTACTGTTGCCTCTGTTAGGTATTCTCTGATCCACTGCAGTGCCCTCACAGTTATACATGCCCCTGATCCTAGTTTCCTGAAAATAGTCGTCAGAGGAACTGTGTCAAAGCCTTCTGCAGTCCAAGAAATGTAATCAAACTCCAACCTCCTCCCATTTCCTCATATTTCACATTTTATCATAAAAACTCCAGAAGGCTTGTGACACAGATTTGGCTCTTCCATGAATCCGTGCTGGTATTCATTTATTATCTTGTTCCGTTTCAGGTGGCTCCACCACTCTCCTCCTGATAACTTTCCCATGACTTTGCATACTATGCGCTAAAGTACACTGGTCTGTACTTCTAGTGCCTCTTTTCTGTCTCCTTTAAAATGAACTGCATTTGCATCTCCATACCAAGGCAGTAGCCGTCTGGAAGCCTCTGCAAAGTGCTGAAGATTGCAAAGCACGCAGCACACACAGTATATCTGCCTCCTGAGGTGACCCACGGGAGATGTCCGGTCCCATTGCCTTTGAGGTATCAAGGTCACTTAGCAGTTTCTTCACCTCCTCCTCAGTTGAGTGTATGTCATCCGGCACTTGTTGGTCTGTTCCCTGTTGGTGTCCCCCTCTGTCCTGTCTTCCCAGAGTCCTTCCTGTCTAAACTGTGAATACTTCCTTAAATCTCATGTTGAACTCCTCACATACCTCTTGATAGTTGCTTGTGAGTTCCCCACCTTTTTTCCTCAGCCTGATCACCTGGTCTTTGACTGTTGTCTTTCTCCTAATGTGGCTAAACAGCAATTTCGGGTCAGACTTGGCTTTCGATGCTATGTCGTTTTCGTATTGTCGCTGGGCCTTATCTGTGCATATTTGTTTCTGGCTCTTCGACGGATCTCCATGTTTTCCTGCGTCCTTTGCCTTCTATACCTCTTCCATGTGTGTGTATGTGTGTGTCTTTGTATGACCTCTGACACTGTAACGGGATTTTAAAAATAGCTATAACATTATACGTCAGTTCACAGAATTAAGAGCCGGTACCAGGAGCTGCAGATCAACCTTCCTAAAATCAATTAGGCAAGCACAAGTTTTCGAAGCAGCAAAAGTATCAACTGTGTCGTGATTAGGTGAGTCAAGTCCTGCTCTACCAGTGTGTCCCAGGCACTCTGTGATCCATCACACACCTAGTGTGTCCCACGCACTCTGTGATCCATCACACACCTAGTGTGCCCCAGGCACTCTGTGATCCAGCACACACCTAGTGTGTCCCACGCACTCTGTGATCCATCACACACCTAGTGTGTCCCACGCACTCTGTGATCCAGCACACACCTAGTGTGTCCCACGCACTCTGTGATCCATCACACACCTAGTGTGTCCCACGCACTCTGTGATCCATCACACACCTAGTGTGTCCCACGCACTCTGTGATCCATCACACAGCTAGAGTGTGTCCCACGCACTCTGTGATCCATTACACACCTAGTGTGTCCTACGCACTCTGTGATCCATCACACACCTAGTGTGTCCCACGCACTCTGTGATCCATCACACACCTAGTGTGTCCCACGCACTCTGTGATCCATCACACACCTAGTGTGTCCCACGCACTCTGTGATCCATCACACACCTAGTGTGTCCCACGCACTCTGTGATCCATCACACACCTAGTGTGTCCTACGCACTCTGTGTTCATTCACACACCTAGTGTGTCCTACGCACTCTGTGATCCATCACACAGCTAGTGTGTCCTACGCACTCTGTGATCCATCACACACCTAGTGTATCCCACGCACTCTGTGATCCATCACACACCTAGTGTATCCCACGCACTCTGTGATCCGTCACACACTTAGTGTGTCCCACGCACTCTGTGATCCATCACACACCTAGAGTGTCCCACGCACTCTGTGATCCATCACACAGCTAGAGTGTGTCCCACGCACTCTGTGATCCATTACACACCTAGTGTGTCCTACGCACTCTGTGATCCATCACACACCTAGTGTGTCCCACGCACTCTGTGATCCATCACACACCTAGTGTGTCCCACGCACTCTGTGATCCATCACACACCTAGTGTGTCCCACGCACTCTGTGATCCATCACACACCTAGTGTGTCCTACGCACTCTGTGATCCATCACACACCTAGTGTGTCCCACGCACTCTGTGATCCATCACACATCTAGTGTGTCCCACGCACTCTGTGATCCATCACACACCTAGTGTGTCCCAGGCACTCTTTGATCCATCACACACCTAGTGTGTCCCAGGCACTCTGTGATCCATCACACACCTAGTGTGTCCAAGGCACTCTGTGATCCATCACACACCTAGTGTGCCCCAGGCACTCTGTGATCCATCACACACCTAGTGTGTCCCACGCACTCTGTGATCCATCACACACCTAGTGTGTCCCACGCACTCTGTGATCCATCACACACCTAGTGTGTCCCACGCACTCTGTGATCCATCACACAGCTAGAGTGTGTCCCACGCACTCTGTGATCCATCACACACCTAGTGTGTCCTACGCACTCTGTGATCCATCACACAGCTAGAGTGTGTCCCACGCACTCTGTGATCCATCACACAGCTAGAGTGTGTCCCAGGCACTCTGTGATCCATTACACACCTAGTGTGTCCCACGCACTCTGTGTTCCATCACACACCTAGTGTGTCCTACGCACTCTGTGATCCATCACACAGCTAGTGTGTCCCACGCACTCTGTGATCCATCACACACCTAGTGTATCCCACGCACTCTGTGATCCATCACACACCTAGTGTATCCCACGCACTCTGTGATCCGTCACACAGTGTGTCCCACGCACTCTGTGATCCATCACACACTTAGTGTGTCCCACGCACTCTGTGATCCATCACACAGCTAGAGTGTGTCCCACGCACTCTGTGATCCATTACACACCTAGTGTGTCCTACGCACTCTGTGATCCATCACACACCTAGTGTGTCCCACGCACTCTGTGATCCATCACACACCTAGTGTGTCCCACGCACTCTGTGATCCATCACACACCTAGTGTGTCCCACGCACTCTGTGATCCATCACACACCTAGTGTGTCCTACGCACTCTGTGATCCATCACACACCTAGTGTGTCCCAGGCACTCTGATCCATCACACACCTAGTGTGTCCCACGCACTCTGTGATCCATCACACACCTAGTGTGTCCCACGCACTCTGTGATCCATCACACACCTAGTGTGTCCCACGCACTCTGTGATCCATCACACACCTAGTGTGTCCCAGGCACTCTGTGATCCATCACACACCTAGTGTGTCCCAGGCACTCTGTGATCCATCACACACCTAGTGTGTCCAAGGCACTCTGTGATCCATCACACACCTAGTGTGCCCCAGGCACTCTGTGATCCATCACACACCTAGTGTGTCCCACGCACTCTGTGATCCATCACACACCTAGTGTGTCCCACGCACTCTGTGATCCATCACACAGCTAGAGTGTGTCCCACGCACTCTGTGATCCATCACACACCTAGTGTGTCCTACGCACTCTGTGATCCATCACACAGCTAGAGTGTGTCCCACGCACTCTGTGATCCATCACACAGCTAGAGTGTGTCCCAGGCACTCTGTGATCCATTACACACCTAGTGTGTCCCACGCACTCTGTGTTCCATCACACACCTAGTGTGTCCTACGCACTCTGTGATCCATCACACAGCTAGTGTGTCCTACGCACTCTGTGATCCATCACACACCTAGTGTATCCCACGCACTCTGTGATCCATCACACACCTAGTGTATCCCACGCACTCTGTGATCCGTCACACACTTAGTGTGTCCCACGCACTCTGTGATCCATCACACACTTAGTGTGTCCCACGCACTCTGTGATCCATCACACACCTAGAGTGTCCCACGCACTCTGTGATCCATCACACAGCTAGAGTGTGTCCCACGCACTCTGTGATCCATCACACACCTAGTGTGCCCCACGCACTCTGTGATCCATCACACACCTAGTGTGTCCCACGCACTCTGTGATCCATCACACACCTAGTGTGTCCCACGCACTCTGTGATCCATCACACACCTAGTGTGTCCCACGCACTCTGTGATCCATCACACACCTAGTGTGTCCCACGCACTCTGTGATCCATCACACACCTAGTGTGTCCCACGCACTCTGTGATCCATCACACACCTAGTGTGTCCCACGCACTCTGTGATCCATCACACAGCTAGCGTGTGTCCCACGCACTCTGTGATCCATCACACACCTAGTGTGCCCCACGCACTCTGTGATCCATCACACACCTAGAGTCCCACGCACTCTGTGATCCATTACACACCTAGTGTGTCCCACGCACTCTATGATCCATAACACACCTAGTGTAACCCACGCACTCTGTGATCCATCACACACCTAGTGTGTCCCACGCACTCTGTGATCCATCACACACCTAGTGTGTCCCACGCACTCTGTGATTCATCACACACCTAGTGTGTCCCACGCACTCTGTGATCCATCACACACCTAGTGTGTCCCACGCACTCTGTGATCCATCACACAGCTAGTGTGTCCCACGCACTCTGTGATCCATCACACATCTAGTGTGTCCCACGCACTCTGTGATCCATGACACACCTAGTGTGCCCCACGCACTCTGTGATCCATCACACACCTAGTGTGTCCCACGCACTCTGTGATCCATCACACACCTAGTGTGTCCCACGCACTCTGTGATCCATCACACAGCTAGCGTGTGTCCCACGCACTCTGTGATCCATCACACACCTAGTGTGCCCCACGCACTCTGTGATCCATCACACACCTAGAGTCCCACGCACTCTGTGATCCATTACACACCTAGTGTGTCCCACGCACTCTATGATCCATAACACACCTAGTGTAACCCACGCACTCTGTGATCCATCACACACCTAGTGTGTCCCACGCACTCTGTGATCCATCACACACCTAGTGTGTCCCACGCACTCTGTGATTCATCACACACCTAGTGTGTCCCACGCACTCTGTGATCCATCACACACCTAGTGTGTCCCACGCACTCTGTGATCCATCACACAGCTAGTGTGTCCCACGCACTCTGTGATCCATCACACACCTAGTGTGTCCCACACACTCTGTGATCCATCACACACCTAGTGTGCCCCACGCACTCTGTGATCCATCACACAGCTAGTGTGTCCCACGCACTCTGTGATCCATCACACACCTAGTGTGTCCCAAGCACTCTGTGATCCATCACACAGCTAGTGTGTCCCACGCACTCTGTGATCCATCACACAGCTAGTGTGTCGCACGCACTCTGTGATCCATCACACACCTAGTGTGTCCCAGGCACTCTGTGATCCATCACACACCTAGTGTGTCCCAGGCACTCTGTGATCCATCACACCCCTAGTATGTCCCACGCACTCTGTGATCCATCACACAGCTAGTGTGTCCCACGCACTCTGTGATCCATCACACACCTAGTGTGTCCC
Organism: Cherax quadricarinatus; assembly: GCF_038502225.1. Taxonomy (NCBI): domain Eukaryota; kingdom Metazoa; phylum Arthropoda; class Malacostraca; order Decapoda; family Parastacidae; genus Cherax; species Cherax quadricarinatus. The sequence continues at coordinate 11,809,530 of NC_091354.1, forward strand.
AGGCACTCTGTGATCCATCACACAGCTAGTGTGTCCCACGCACTCTGTGATCCATCACACACCTAGTGTGTCCCACACACTCTGTGATCCATCACACACCTAGTGTCCCCACGCACTCTGTGATCCATCACACAGCTAGTGTGTCCCACGCACTCTGTGATCCATCACACACCTAGTGTGTCCCACGCACTCTGTGATCCATCACACAGCTAGTGTGTCCCACGCACTCTGTGATCCATCACACAGCTAGTGTGTCCCACGCACTCTGTGATCCATCACACACCTAGTGTGTCCCACGCACTCTGTGATCCATCACACACCTAGTGTGTCCCAGGCACTCTGTGATCCATCACACCCCTAGTATGTCCCACGCACTCTGTGATCCATCACACACCTAGTGTGTCCCACGCACACTGTGATCCGTCACACACTTAGTGTGTCCCACGCACTCTGTGATCCATCACACACCTAGTGTGTCCCACGCACTCTGTGATCCATCACACACCTAGTGTGTCCCACGCACTCTGTGATCCATCACACACCTAGTGTGTAACAGGCACTCTATGATCCATCACACACCTAGTGTGTCCCAGGCACTCTGTGATCCATCACACACCTAGTGTGTCTGACGCAGTCTGTGATCCGTCACACACTTAGTGTGTCCCACGCACTCTGTGATCCATCACACACCTAGTGTGTCCCACGCACTCTGTGATCCATCACACACCTAGTGTGTCCCAGGCACTCTATGATCCATCACACACCTAGTGTGTCCCACGCACTCTGTGATCCATCACACACCTAGTGTGTCCCACGCACTCTATGATCCATCACACACCTAGTGTGTCTCACGCACTCTGTGATCCATCACACAGTTAGTGTGTCCCACGCACTCTGTGATCCATCACACACATAGTGTGTCCCACGCACTCTGTGATCCATCACACACCTATTGTGTCCCAGGCACTCTGTGATCTATCACACAGCTAGTGTGTCCCACGCACTCTGTGATCCATCACACAGCTAGAGTGTGTCCCACGCACTCTGTGATCCATCACACAGCTAGAGTGTGTCCCACGCACTCTGTGATCCATCACACACCTAGTGTGTCCCAGGCACTCTGTGATCCATCACACAGCTAGTGTGTCCCACGCACTCTGTAATCCATCACACAGCTAGAGTGTGTCCCACGTACTCTGTGATCCATCACACACCTAGTGTGCCCCACGCACTCTGTGATCCATCACACACCTAGTGTGTCCCACGCACTCTGTGATCCATCACACACCTAGTGTGTCCCACGCACTCTGTGATCCATCACACACCTATTGTGTCCCACGCACTCTGTGATCCATCACACACCTAGTGTGTCTCACGCACTCTGTGATCAATCACACACCTAGTGTGTCCCACGCACTCTGTGATCCATCACACACCTAGTGTGTCTCACGCACTCTGTGATCAATCACACACCTAGTGTGTCTCACGCACTCTGTGATCAATCACACACCTAGTGTGTCAAACGCACTCTGTGATCCATCACACAGCTAGTGTGTCCACGCACTCTGTAATCCATCACACAGCTAGAGTGTGTCCCACGCACTCTGTGATCCATCACACAGCTAGAGTGTGTCCCACGCACTCTGTGATCCATCACACAGCTAGAGTGTGTCCCACGCACTCTGTGATACATCAAACAGCTAGAGTGCGTCCCAGGCACTTTGTAATCCATCACACAGCTAGTGTTTCCCACGCACTCTGTGATACATCACACAGCTAGAGTGTGTCCCACGCACTCTGTGATCCATCACACACCTAGTGTGTCCCACGCACTCTGTGATCCATCACACACCTAGTGTGTCCCACGCACTCTGTGATCCATCACACACCTATTGTGTCCCACGCACTCTGTGATCCATCACACACCTAGTGTGTCTCACGCACTCTGTGATCAATCACACACCTAGTGTGTCCCACGCACTCTTTGATCCATCACACACCTATTGTGTCTCACGCACTCTGTGATCCATCACACACCTAATGTGTCCCACGCACTCTGTGATCCATCACACACCTAGTGTGTCTCACGCACTCTGTGATCAATCACACACCTAGTGTGTCCCACGCACTCTGTGATCCATCACACACCTAGTGTGTTTCACGCACTCTGTGATCCATCACACACCTAGTGTGTCTCACGCACTCTGTGATCCATCACACAGTTAGTGTGTCCCACGCACTCTGTGATCCATCACACACATAGTGTGTCCCACGCACTCTGTGATCCATCACACACCTATTGTGTCCCAGGCACTCTGTGATCTATCACACAGCTAGTGTGTCCCACGCACTCTGTGATCCATCACACAGCTAGAGTGTGTCCCACGCACTCTGTGATACATCAAACAGCTAGAGTGCGTCCCAGGCACTTTGTAATCCATCACACAGCTAGTGTTTCCCACGCACTCTGTGATACATCAAACAGCTAGAGTGTGTCCCAGGCACTCTGTGATACATCACACACCTAGTGTGTTCCACGCACTCTGTAATCCATCACACAGCTAGAGTGTGTCCCCGGCACTCTGTGATACATCAAACAGCAAGAGTGTATGCCAGGCACTCTGTGATCCATCACACACCTAGTGTGTCCCACGCACTCTGTGATCCATCACACACCTAGTGTGTCCCACGCACTCTGTGATCCATCACACACCTAGTGTGTCCCACGCACTCTGTAATCCATCACACAGCAAGAGTGTGTCCCCGGCACTCTGTGATCCATCACACACCTAGTGTGTCCCACGCACTCTGTGATCCGTCACACACCTAGTGTGTCCCACGCACTCTGTAATCCATCACACAGCTAAAGTGTGTCCCAGGCACTCTGTGATCCATCACACACCTAGTGTGTCCCACGCACTCTGTAATCCATCACACAGCTGGAGTGTGCCCCACGCACTCTGTGGTCCATCACACAGCCAGAGTGTGTCCCACGCACTCTGTGATCCATCACACAGCTAGAGTGTGTCCAACGCACTCTGTGATACATCAAACAGCTAGAGTGCGTCCCAGGCACTCTGTGATACATCAAAGAGCTAGTGTGTCCCACGCACTCTGTGATCCATCACACACCTAGTGTGTCCCACGCACTCTGTGATCCATCACACACCTAGTGTGTCCCACGCACTCTGTGATCCATCACACAGCTAGAGTGTGTCCCACGCACTCTGTGATCCATCACACAGCTAGAGTGTGTCCCACGCACTCTGTGATCCATCACACAGCTAGAGTGTGTCCCACGCACTCTGTGATACATCAAACAGCTAGAGTGCGTCCCAGGCACTTTGTAATCCATCACACAGCTAGAGTGTGTCCCAGGCACTCTGTGATACATCAAACAGCTAGTGTGTCCCACGCACTCTGTGATCCATCACACACCTAGTGTGTCCCAGGCACTCTGTGATCCATCACACACCTAGTGTGTCCCACGCACTCTGTGATCCATCACACAGCTAGAGTGTGTCCCAGGCACTCTGTGATCATTCTAACATGGTTCGAGTATATCCGCACACACGCACACACACACACACACACACACACACACACACACACACACACACACACACACACACACACACACACACACACACACACACACACATACACACACACACACACACAGGACGAAAGGAAGAGAATGAAAGAGAGAGTTCAAAAACGAAAGGAGAAATGGGAGGAAATGAAAAAGGAGAGCAAAATAACCCAGGATCAAATGGAAGGACAAGCGCACCCCCCAGAAACACCTGCAGAAGGACTCCAGCCACGACACCCCCAAGGCAACTGAACAATCCAAACCAACCATCACACACCGATCCCTCTGTTTCCACCCCCCGCACCACAGTTACAGTATTAGAACAGAAGTTGAAGGTTTGGTACACAAATGCAGATGGATTAACGAATAAACATGAGGAATGGCAAGAAAGAATCAATGAGAAGTCCCCAGACATAATAGCAGTTACAGAAACAAAACTCATGGAGACAATAACAGATGCAATCTTCCCACCAGGATACCAGATCATGAGGAAAGATAGAAGGGGCAGGGGGGGAGGTGGGGTTGCTCTGCTCGTAAAAAACAGATGAAAATTCGAGAAAATGGAAGGAATAGATGAGACGGGAGAAAGAGACTACATAGCAGGTACACTTCAGTCTGGGGAACACAAAGTGGTCATTGCAGTGATGTATAATCCACCACAGAACTGCAGGAGGCCAAGAGAGGAATATGAAGAGAGCAACAGAGTAATGGTGGACACACTTGCTGAGGTGGCAAGAAGAGCTCACTCCAGCAGAGCAAAGTTACTGGTTATGGGGGATTTCAACCACAGGGAGATTGACTGGGAAAACCTGGAGCCACATGGGGGTCCCGAAACATGGAGAGCCAGGATGTTGGACGTGGTGCTGGAAAACCTCATGCACCAACATGTTAAGGACACTACCAGATTGAGAGGGGAGGATGAACCAGCAAGATTGGACCTTGTGTTCACCCTGGGCAGCTCAGACATTGAGGACATCAAGTATGAGAGTCCCCTAGGAGCTAGCGACCACGTGGTTCTGTGCTTTGAATACATAGTAGAGCTGCAAGTGGAGATAATAACAGGAGTAGAATGGGAAAAGCCTGACTATAAAAGAGGGGACTACATAGGGTTGAAGAACTTCCTGCGGGAGGTCCAGTGGGACAGAGAACTGGCAGGAAAGCCAGTAAATGAAATGATGGAATATGTAGCAACAAAATGCAAGGAGGCAGTGCAAAGGTTCATTCCCAAGGGCAACAGTAACAATGGGAAGACCAGAACGAGCCCCTGGTTTACCCGACGGTGTAAGGAGGCAAAAACAAAGTGCAATAGAGAATGGAAAAAGTACAGAAGGCAGAGAACACACGAAAATAGGGAGATCAGTCGCAGAGCCAGGAATGAGTACGCACAGGTAAGGAGGGAGGCCCAGCGACAGTATGAAAATGACATAGCATCGAGAATCAAGACTGACCCGAAACTGCTGTATAGCCACATCAGGAGGAAGACAACAGTCGAAGACCAGGTGATCAAATTAAGGACAGAAGGTGGAGAACTCACAAGAAATGATCAGGAGGTATGTGAGGAGCTGAACAGGAGATTTAAGGAAGTTTTTACAGTAGAGACAGGAAGGGCTGTGGGAAGACAGCACAGAAGGGAACATCAAGAGGGAATATACCAACAAGTGTTACATGACATACGAACAACTGAGGAGGAGGTGAAGAAGCTCTTAAGTGACCTTGACACCTCAAAGGCGATGGGACCGGACAACATCTCCCCATGGGTTCTTAGAGAAGGAGCAGAGATGCTGTGTGTGCCTCTAACCACAATCTTCAACACATCCCTTGAAACTGGGCAACTACCTGAGAAATGGAAGACAGCTAATGTAGTCCCCATATTTAAGAAAGGAAACAGAAACGAGGCACTAAACTACAGACCTGTGTCTCTGACATGTATTGTGTGCAAAGTCATGGAGAAGATTATCAGGAGGAGAGTGGTCGAACACCTGGAAAGAAACAAGATTATAAATGAAAACCAGCATGGGTTCATGGAAGACAAATCTTGTATCACAAACCTCCTGGAGTTTTATGACAAGGTAACAGAAGTAAGACACGAGAGAGAGGGGTGGGTAGATTGCGTTTTCCTAGACTGCAGGAAGGCCTTTGACACAGTTCCCCACAAGAGATTAGTGCAGAAGCTGGAGGATCAGGCACACGTAAAAGGAAGGGCACTGCAATGGATAAGGGAATACCTGACAGGGAGGCAGCAACGAGTCATGGTACGTGAAGAGGTATCACAGTGGGCGCCTGTTACGAGCGGGGTCCCACAGGGGTCAGTTCTAGGACCAGTGCTATTTTTGATATATGTGAACGACATGATGGAAGGAATAGACTCTGAAGTGTCCCTGTTCGCAGATGACGTGAAGTTGATGAGAAGAATTAAATCGGACGAGGATGAGGCAGGACTGCAAAGAGACCTGGAGAGGCTGGACATGTGGTCCAGTAACTGGCTTCTCGAATTCAATCCAGCCAAATGCAAAGTCATGAAGATTGGGGAGGGGCAAAGAAGACCGCAGACAGAGTATAGGCTAGGTGGACAAAGACTACAGACCTCACTCAGGGAGAAGGACCTTGGGGTGACCATAACACCGAGCACATCACCGGAGGCACACATCAACCAAATAACCGCTGCAGCATACGGGCGCCTGGCAAACCTGAGACACTGTACACTGTGTATGTTAGGCCCATACTGGAGTATGCAGCACCAGTCTGGAACCCACACCTGGTCAAGCACGTCAAGAAGTTAGAGAAAGTACAAAGATTTGCAACAAGGCTAGTCCCAGAGCTCAAGGGAATGTCGTACGAGGAAAGATTAAGGGAAATCGGACTGGCGACACTGGAGGACAGAAGGGTCAAGGGAGACATGATAACGACATACAAGATACTGCGGGGAATAGACAAGGTGGACAGAGATAGGATGTTCCAGAGAGGGGACACAGGGACAAGGGGTCACAACTGGAAGCTGAAGACTCAGACGAGTCACAGGGACGTTAGGAAGTATTTCTTCAGTCATAGAGTTGTCAGCAAGTGGAATAGCCTAGCAAGTGAAGTAGTGGAGGCAGGAACCATACATAGTTTTAAGAAGAGGTATGACAAAGCTCAGGAAGCAGAGAGAGAGAGGATCCAGTAGCGATCAGTGAAGAGGCGGGGCCAGGAGCTGAGTCTCGACCCCTGCAACCACAATTAGGTGAGTACAATTAGGTTAGTACACACACACACACACACACACACACACACACACACACACACACACACACACACGCACACACACACACACACGCACATACACACACCCACACACACACACACACACACACACACACACACACACATACACACGCACACACACACGCACACACACACACACATACACACACACACACACACACACACACACACACTGATGACACTAGAGGATAGGAGGGATAGAGGGGACATGATAACAACGTATAAAATACTAAGAGGCATTGACAAGGTGGACAAGGATCGAATGTTTCAGAGATGGGATACAGGAACACGGGGGCACAATTGAAAACTGAAAGCCCAGACGAGTCTTAGGGATGTTAGGAAGTATTTCTTTAGTCTTAGAGTTGTCAGGAACTGGAATAATCTGGAGAGTGAAGTAGTGGAAGCAAGTTCCATAAATAGCTTTAAGAAGAGGTATGACAAATATCATGGAGCAGGGAGAGAGTGAATTAGTATCGACCAGTGAAGAGGCGGGGCCAGGAGCTATGAATCGACCCCTGCAACCACATATAGGTGAGTACACACACACACACACACACACACACACACACACACACACACACACACACACACACACACTCACACACACACACACACACACACACACACACACACACACACACACACACACACACACACAGACACACACACACACACACTTTCCTGGACGTCTACACACACTTGTAGTGTCTACACAGCTCTGGTTCATAACACACACTACCTCTACCAGTCCACACAATATAACTTTAAAACACCACTATTTAAACATCGACTTACAGACAAGAAGAAAAAAAAAACATTCCTGCCACGAAATGCGGGATGACAGTGATGTACGAGAGTGTGTCTACCTGCCTGGAGTTGTTCTGGGGGTCATCGCCCCCGCCGCCCCGTCCTAGACCAGAGCCTATACCTGGAGTATTTCTGGAGAGGTTTTCGGGGGTCAACGCCCCCGCAGCACGATCTGCAGTAATCAGGAGTAACCAGGCTGTTACTGCTGTCAGTGAAACCCTTGTATAGTGTCACGTTAAAGGTCGCAGTAGAAATATGGGGGTTCATTATTATGCTAGTATCATTTTTATAATGTTGTGTAGGTAATGAGGATTCCACCAGAATGAGGTAACCAGGGTTTCAGTATGAGGTAATGAGGGTTCCATAATGAGGTAATGAAAGCTCCAGTATGAGGTAATGAGGTTTCCAGTACGAGATAATTGGGTTCCAGTATGAGGTAATTAGGGTTTCATTATAAGGTAATTAAGGTTCCAGTATGAGATAATGAAGGTTCCAGTGTGATATAATGAATGTTCCAGTATGAGGCAATGAGTGTTCCAGTATAAGATAATGAGGGTTCCAGTATAAGGTAATGAGGGTTCCAGTATAAGGTAATGAGGGTTCCAGTATAAGGCAATGAGGTTTTCAGTATAAGGTAATGAGGGTTCCAGTGTGATATAATGAGGGTTCCAGTATGAGGTAATGATGGTTCCAGTATAAGGTAATGAGGGTTCAGTGTGATATAATGAGGGTTCCAGTGTGATATAATGAGGGTTCCAGTATAAGGTAATGAAGGTTCAAGTGAGATATAATGAGGGTTCCAGTTTGAGGTAATGAGGGTTCCAGTATAAGGTAATGAGGGTTCCAGTGTGATATAATGAGGGTTCCAGTATAAGGTAATGAAGGTTCAAGTGTCAGGTAATGAGGGTTCCAGTATCAGGTAATGAGGGTTGCAGTATGAGGTAATGAGGGTTCAAGTATCAGGTAATGAGGGTTCCAGTATGAGGTAATGAGGGTTCCAGTATAAGGTAATGAGGGTTCCAGTATGAGGTAATGAGGGTTCCAGTATCAGGTAATGAGGGTTACAGTATCAGGTAATGAGGGTTCCAGTATAAGGTAATGAGGGTTCCAGTATGAGGTAATAAGGGTTCCAGTATAAGGTAATGAGGGTTAAAGTATGAGGTAATAAGGGTTCCAGTATAAGGTAATGAGGGTTACAGTTTCAGGTAATGAGGGTTCCAGTATGAGGTAATGAGGGTTCCAGTATGAGGCAATGAGGGTTCCAGTATAATGTAATGAGGGTTCCAGTATGAGGTAATGAGGGTTCCAGTGTAAGGTAATGAGGGTTCCACTATGAGGTAATGAGGGTTCCAGTATAAGGTAATGAGGGTTCCAGTATAAGGTAATGAGGGTTGCAGTATCAGGTAATGAGGGTTACAGTATCAGGTAATGAGGGTTCCAGTATGAGGTAATGAGGGTTGAAGTATGAGGGTTGCAGTATGAGGGTTGCAGTATGAGGGTTGCAGTATGAGGGTTGCAGTATGAGGGTTGCAGTATGAGGGTTGCAGTATGAGGGTTGCAGTATGAGGGTTGCAGTATGAGGGTTGCAGTATGAGGGTTGCAGTATGAGGGTTGCAGTATGAGGGTTGCAGTATGAGGGTATCAGTATGAGGGTTGCAGTATGAGGGTTGCAGTATGAGGGTTGCAGTATGAGGGTTGCAGTATGAGGGCTGCAGTATGAGGGCTGCAGTATGAGGGTTGCAGTATGAGGGTTGCAGTATGAGGGTTGCAGTATGAGGGTTGCAGTATGAGGGTTGCAGTATGAGGGTTGCAGTATGAGGGTTGCAGTATGAGGGTTGCAGTATGAGGGTTGCAGTATGAGGGTTGCAGTATGAGGGTTGCAGTATGAAGGTTGCAGTATGAGGGTTGCAGTATGAGGGTTGCAGTATGAGGGTTGCAGTATGAGGGTTGCAGTATGAGGGTTGCAGTATGAGGGCTGCAGTATGAGGGTTGCAGTATGAGGGTTGCAGTATGAGGGTTGCAGCATGAGGGTTGCAGTATGAGGGTTGCAGTATGAGGGTTGCAGTATGAGGGTTGCAGTATGAGGGCTGCAGTATGAGGGTTGCAGTATGAGGGCTGCAGTATGAGGGTTGCAGTATGAGGGTTGCAGTATGAGGGCTGCAGTATGAGGGTTGCAGATCACATCAACAACACACTGGCTGAAACATTGCAGAAATAATCCACATTTTGGATAATGGTTCAGCACAGACAGAAACGTAGACTAACGTTTCCTCTCCAAGAGAGGAAGAGCTAGAGCACAACATAAACTCACCCAGGTAAAAAGAACACAAGCAGGGAGGAGCACAGGCGTAGTCCTACTGGCCCAGGCTGTGCAACTCATTCTCAAATTCAACCCCTGGCGCCCGTATAGGCCGCACAAAGAAAAAGCCGCTTAGGAGGCAAAAAATTAACCTAAATCTCGCTAATACATCTAACCCGTCCACAATTATTAAACCTCAGACGGACGCCAAAACACAACATCCCTTCACAATTGTCTTAACGAGAGTTAATGAGAAATAATCGTCAATAAAAATATGTATTCTCTCTTTCGATTCGTAATTTGGTAAGAGGAGTTACATTAGGAGGAGACGTTAATAAGGTGAGTCTGTCTTCACTCGGGTCTATTATCAGTAATTACTTACGCATAACTTTGGTAATCCTTCTTAATTGCTGCAAATAAAATATATATAGATGTAAAAGCCTAATGATTGCCGCTTTAGTGATTTCTATACAGAGTGGATTGTGTATGTGTGTGGAGGAGGGGGGGGGGGGAAGGTGGTGGGAGGATTAGTGTTGGTGTTGAGGGTGGGTGTGGGTGTAATCGAAAGTGAGGGGGGTTTGAGTGTGTATGTGGGAGGGGTCTGTTTGTGTATGAAAGGGGGGAGAAGCTTCTGTGTGATAGGGAAAGGGATGTGTGTGTGAGGGTTTGTTTGTGTGTAAGGGGTGGTTTGTGTGTGAGGGGAGGGGTGGTTTGTGTGTGAGGGGAGGGGTGGTTTGTGTGTGAGGGGAGGGGTGGTTTGTGTGTGAGGGGAGGGGTGGTTTGTGCATGTGGATTTCTTTTTTGTGTGAGATGAGGTTTGTGTTTACTGGAGAGATTTGTGTTTAAGATTGTGTTAGTTTGTATGTGAGGGTTTGTGTGTGGTGAGTTTATGTGGTATGTGCGTGAACGACATTATATGTTGTGTGTGTGTACTCACCTATTTGTGGTTGCAGGGGTCTAGTCATAGCTTCTGGCCCCGCCTCTTCACTGATTGCCACTAGGTCCTCTCTCTCCCTGCTCCATGAGCTTTATCAAACCTCGTCTTAAAACTATGTATGGTTCCCGCCTCCACTACGTCACGTCTAGGCTGTTCCACTGCCTGAAAACTCTGTGACTGAACAAATACTTCCTAACATCCCTTTGACTCATCTGAATCTGAATCTTCCAGTTGTGACCCCTTATTTCTGTGTTCCATCGCTGGAACATCCTGTCTATGTCCACCTTGTCTATTCCGCTCAGAATATTATATGTCGTTATCATGTCTCCCCTGACCCTCCTGTCCTCCAGTGTTATCAGGCCGATTTCCCATAACCTCTCTTCGTAGGACAATCCCCATAGCTCTGGGACTAGTCTTGTTGTAAACCTTTGCACTTTCTCTAATTTCTTGACGTTCAAGTTTAAGTTCAAGTTCTGACCTGAGGGTTGGTGAGGATGGGAAGGAAGAGGGAGGGGAGGGCTGGAAAAATGGAATAGGTAGGGAGGGTGGAGTAGGAGGTGGGGTTGCAGAGGTGAGTGGCCCGTCCACTCTGGAGCGTGATGTGCAGAGGTACTGCGGGAGGTTGTGTAGGAGCGAGATGTGCTGGTGGCAGCAGTGTCGGTAGAGTAGGACTGGTACTCAGGTGCTCGGCTGGAGATGGCTGGTGGTGCCCAGGAAAACAGGGTCGTTTTGGAGCCACACCTCAGCTTTAGCTAAATAGCAAAGTGCTGGGGGACTTTGGTAGGTGATGATTTATACTGTGCTGCAGTGGGAGCCGTTGATGACTGCGTTGAATTTAGTTCTTGAGATTGCCGTGGATTGGAGAACCTCGGTGAAAGGTGGTGACGTAGGAAATGTGAAACTTGGCATGTTGTTGAGCTTGAAGAGTTCATTGATGGTGGTATTGAAGGAGCCAGGCTCGGCTGCATTCTGTACATGGGCATAAATGATTCAGTAAAGGATTTTGGTGGAGTCACCAGCAGGAGCTGGCAGAGGAGTGGTGGAGGCTGCTTGCGTGGCTTGTAGGATCTTAGTGGAGTCTGCCTGAAGCTTGGTGAGGGTGGCATATGAAGTTGTTTGTGGGTTGGGTTTGTTTTGTTGCTGGAGTTGTTTATTTACTATGTCTCTTCTGGTAGGGCATCTGGCTGCGAGAGTGTGATCATTCTTGCAGTTCAGGCATTTAGGTGGTGCAGCAGTGGTGCAGTTTTTGAAATCGTGACCTTCGAGGCCACATGTGGGACAGAATTTTTTGTCCTTGGCAGTGCAGTCTTTAGTGGTATGCAGGTAAGAGCAGCAGTTGTAGCAGTGTGGGATTTGTAGGAATTTTTCTTCTTCGATGAAGGTTGAATTGATGTGGAAGTAGCGAATGGCCAGGCCCTCAGCTAGAGCTCTGGTTGCCATGTTGACGTCGCTGAAGGTCACCTTCAGCATGGATGAAGCATTGGGTATCTTGGTAATGTAGTCCACCTTAGCCCAGGGGTTCTGTGCTTCAATAGATGATTTGATATCTTCGGTGGCCTGTGCAGTGATGAGTCTGTCGAGTCTCTTGAGGAACACAGTTCTCCTGGCCCTCAGAGCTGGGGGAAGTCAGGACAAAGAATCCCTGATCTCGTAGGGAGGTGGTGGCAGTGGTGGTGAGTAGTTTCTCAGCCCCGGTGTCGTCAGCACAGACGACAACGAAGGCTTCTTTGAGTGATAAGATCACATTACATTTAACCTGCATTCTGCCGCTAACGATAGATGCAAGTGCTAGCTTAGATGAGTTGTTGATTGTTCCACTCGCTGGTTTGATCTTTACTCTATTAGAGTAATACATCGTGAGTAAGCAGTGTTCCCCTCCCCAACCTTGACGTGCTTGACCGGTTGTGGATTCCAAACTGGTGCTGCATACTCCAGTATGGACCTGACGTATATGGTGCACAGAGTCTTGAACGATTCCTTACTGAGGTTTCGGAAAACTATCCTTAGGTTTACTAGACGCCCGTATGCTGCAGCAGTTATCTGACTGGTGTGCGCCTCAGGAGATGTGCTCGGTATTATAATCACCCCAAAATCTTTTTCCTTGAGTGAAATTTGCAGTCTTTGGCCACCTAGACTATACTGTGTCTGCGGTCTTTTTTGCCCTTCCCCGATCTTCATGACTTTGCATTGGCAGGGTTAAATTCAAGGAGCCAGTTGCTGGACCAGGTGTCTAGCCTGTCCAGGTCTTTTTGTAGTCCAGCCTGATCCTCGACCGATTTGATTCTCCTCATTAACTTCACATCATCTGCAAACAGGGACACTTCTGAGTCTATCCCTTCTGTCATGTCGTTCACATATACCAAGAATAGCACTGGTCCTAGGACTGACCCCTGTGGGACCCCGCTCGTCACAGGCGCCCACTGTGATACCTCATCACGTACCATGACTCGTTGTTGCCTCTCTGTCAGGTATTCTTTGATCCATTGCAGTGCCTTTCCTGTTATGTGTGCCTGATCCTCTAGCTTCTGTGCTAATCTCTTGCGAGGAACTGTGTCGAAGGCCTTCTTGCAGTCCAAGAAAATACAATCAACCCACCTGTCCCTCTCATTTCTTACTTCAATTGCCTTGTCATAAAACTCGAGTAGGTTTATGAATCCGTGCTGGCTGTCGTTTATAATCTTGTTCTGCTCCAGGTGCTCTACCACTCTCCTCCTGATAATCTTTTCCATGACTTTGCATACTATACGCATCAATGACACTGGTCTATAGTTTAGTGCTTCATTTCTGTCTCCTTTCTTAAAGATGGGGACTACATTTGCCTTCTTCTATACTTCAGGTAGTTGCCCAGTTCCAAGGAAAGTGTTGAAGATTTTGGTTAGTGGCACACACAGCATTTCTGCTTCCTCTCTAAGGACCCACAGAGAGATGTCCGGTCCCACCGCCTTTGAGGTATCAAGGTCACTTGGGAGCTTCTTCACTTCCTCCTCAGTTGTGTGTAATTCGTCCAACACTTGTTGGCATATCCCTTGTTGGTGTACCCCTCTGTTTTGTCTTCCCAGTGTCCCTTCAGCCTCCACTGTAAATACTTCCTGAAATCTCATGTTGAGCTCCTCACATACTTCTTGGTCATTTCTTGTGAGCTCCCCTTCTTCTTTCTTCAGCCTGATTACCTTGTCCTTTACTGTTGTCTTCCTCCTGATGTGGCTGCAAAGCAGTTTCGGGTCAGACTTGACTTTCGATGCTATGTTTTCGTACTGTCGCTGGGCCTCTCTCCTTATCTGTGCATACTCGTTTCTGGCTCATCGACTAATCTTTTTATTTTCCTGAGTCCTTTGCCTTCTGTATTTTTTCCATTCTCTAGTGCTTTTAGTTTTTGCCTCCCTACATCTTTGGGTAAACCAAGGGCTCATTCTAGTCTTCCCATTATTTCTGTTACCCTTGGGAACAAACCTTTCTTCTACCTCCTTGCATTTTGTTGTTACGTAGTCCATCATTTCGTTTACTGACTATCCTACCAACTCTCGTTCCCACTGAACCTCCTGCAGGAAAAACCTCATACCTGTGTAGTCCCCCCTTATATAGTTTGGCTTTTCCCCTTCTATTCCTGTTACCCTCTCCACTTGTGTATGTGTGTGTGTGTGTGTGTGTGTGTGTGTGTGTGTGTGTGTGTGTGTGTGTGTGTGTGTGTGTGTGTGTGTGTGAGTGAGTGAGTGTGTGTGTGTGTGTGTGTGTGCTTGCTGCTCGTCTAATTGTATTTGCAGGGGTCAACTCGCAGCTCCTGGCCTCGCTTCTCTGCTGGTAGCTATTGGTTTCACTCTCTCTTGCCATATCTATTTTTAAAGCTACGTATGAATTTTGTCTCACTTCGCTGTCTAGGTGGTTCTACTTCCTAAACACTCTAAGGCTAAAGAAGTATTGCCTAACATCTCTTTGACTTCTATATGCTTTTAACTTTCAGCTGTGACCTTGCGTACCTGAAGCCCGTCTCTCAGACTTTCCCTGTCTACCTTGTCAATTCCTCTCAGCATTTTGTACGTCGTAATCATGTCATCTCTGGTCCTTCTATCTTCTAGTGTCATGGCTAACATTTGTACTTTTTCCAGCTTTACATGCTTTACCAGATGTGGGTTCCATAGTGGCGCTGCATACTCCAGGATGGGCATGACATACACTGCGTATATTGTTGTGAATGCCTCCTCATGGATGTTCCTGGAAGCTTCCTTTAAATTTTCCATTCTTGCGTTTGCTGCAGCAGTTATTCAGTTGATGTGTGTCTCAGGTGAAATGTTCGGAACTATGCTCACCCCGAGTTCCTTCTCTTTCAGGGAAGTTTGCAGCCTTTATTCTCCAAGCCTGTTTCTGAACGTCTTTGCCCTTCGCCACTTTTTGTACTCTTGTATTTGCTGGAGTTAAATTCGAATAGTCACTTGTCGGACTAATCCTGTAGCTTGTCCAGATCCATTTATAGTCTCTCCTGGTCTCATACTGTTGTATTCTTCTCATTAGTTTCACATCATCTGCGACAGGGACACCTCTAACTATTTAATTTGTCAAATTGTTCATATTCAGAAGAAACAGTACTTGCGGAGCCCCACTGACCTTACATACTATGCATGTAAAGTAAAAGGACACAAGTGCAACTAATGTACTTGCGGAGCCCCACTGACCTTACATACTATGCATGTTAGTGACACTGGCCTGTAATTCGATACCACCTGTCTATCCATTTTTTTTTCAATATTGGAGCTACATTTGCTGTTTTCCAGATTTTTAACAGTTGCCCTGTTTCAATCGATTTTTGAAGATCTCTGCTTGCGGTTCACACAGTTTCTCTGTTTTTCACCTTACCAAACCTCCCGTTGTTTGTATTGTGTCCAGTACTGGTTGGTGCACTTTCCCCTTTGGACTCTCTGGCAATATTTCTGATTCCACTAAGAATACCTCCCTAAATCTTTTGTTCAGCCTCACAGACTTCCTAGTCAATCTTAGTGGACTCCCTTCCTTTTTTCTTTGGGTTTATTACCTAGTCCGTCACAGCTGTCTTTCTTCCGATGTGTCTATGCATCAACTTTGGCTCAAATTCGGCTTTTGATGTTGTCATTCTCACATTGCCTCTCAGCCTTCTCCCGCTAGTTTCCCTATATTCTGGCATTCTTTGCTTGTTCTGTGTCTTCCATTCTCTTGGGTGAACCATGGGTTCATTTTGTTCTTGCTTGTGTTTCTTCTCTTTCTGGGTATGAATTTCTCCTCTGCCTCCCGGCACTTTCCAGCTATTTTTTCCATCATTTTGTTTGCTACTTTTCGCTTGGGCGAAACGTCGTCGATAAAAGTTCCATATAACTTCATTTAAGAACATAACAATGAGTGGAACACTGCAGAAGGCCTACTGGTCCATACAAGGCAGGTCCTTATCAAAATGGCCTCTACCCAAGAATTAACTCCCGTACACAATGTCCAATCTCTTTTTAAAGCTGCCCAAAGTCCTAGCCTCGATCACTCTACTGGGAAGATTGTTCCACGCATCCACAACTCTCTTAGAAAACCAGTACTTACCTATGTCCTTTCTAAATCTAAATTTATCCAACTTAAATCCATTATTTCTGGTTCTTACCTGGTTCGACACCCTCAGTACTTTATTAATATCTCCTTTGTTTATGCTCGTCATCCACTTATACACTTCAGTGATATCTCCCCTCATTCTACGCCTCTCCAGAGAGTGGAGATTTAAGACTTTAAGTCTATCTTCATACGGGAGGTTCCTTACACAGTAAATCATTTTAGTCATTCTTCTCTGTATGTTCTCTAATGAGTCTATGTCCATCCTGTAGTAAGGGGACCAAAACTGAGCAGCATAATCTAAATGAGACCTCACTAGTGATGTATAGAGCTGTAAAATAACTTTTGGACTTCTGTTACTTATACTTCTTGAAATAAATCCAAGTAATCTGTTAGCCTTGTTGCGCACACTAAGGCACTGCTGTCTTGACTTTAGATTTCTGCTTACCATGACTCCCAAGTCTTTTTCACATTCTGTATGATCAAGCTCTACCTCACCTAGTTTATAGCTTCGAAGGTTGGAAATATAAACACATATACAGTATAATGTGATCCTTTACTGACAACGTTTCGCCCACACAGTGGGCTTTTTGAAGTCACAAACAGATCTGATTCGAAAACTAACCCGAAAAGTTTTTTCCAGGTTTATAGAACAAAAGTTAGAGATAAGATAGGTTCCCCTTAAAATAACTCTGGGCATCTTACTGACAAGGAGAATGAAATGTGCTCTATTCTTAATAATTATTTTCTCTCAGTTTTCACTCAGGAGGACACTGACAATATCCCAGTAATTAATTTTTATAGTGGGCCTGAAGATAAATTATACAATATCACAGTCACTAGCGAAATGGTTATCAAACAGATAGACCGACTGAAGCGAAATAAATCCCCGAGACCTGATGAATTTTTTTCCAGGATTCTTAAAGAGTGTAAAATGGAACTTTATGAACCATTGACTAATATTTTTAATATTTCTCTTCAAACAGGTGTAGTGTCTGATATGTGGAAGATGGCTAATGTAATTCCTATTTTTAAAGCAGGGAACAAGTCGTTACCGTCAAATTACCGCCCAATAAGCCTGACCTCAATTGTAGGCAAATTACTAGAGTCAATTATAGCTGATAATATAAGAAGCCATCTGGATAAGCACAGCTTGATTAATGATACTCAGCATGGATTCACGAGGGGCCGTTCCTGCCTAACTAATTTATTAACCTTCTTCAGTAAAGCTTTTGAGGCCGTTGATCATGGTAAGAATTCGATATTGGTTATTTAGATTTTAGTAAGGCTTTTGATAGAGTACCGCACCAGAGACTGTTAAAGAAAGTGGCAGCTCATGGCATTGGGGAAAAAGTGCTGTCATGGATCGAATCATGGCTCACTAATAGGAAGCAGAGAGTATGCTTAAATGGGGTTAAATCCGAGTGGGGATCTGTAACAAGTGGCGTACCACAGGGATCAGTTTTAGGCCCGTTGTTGTTTATAATATATATCAATGACCTTGATGAGGGTATTGCTAGTGATATGAGCAAATTCGCCGATGACATAAAGATAGGTAGGATAATTGATTCAAACGTAGATGTTAGGGAACTCCAGGAAGATTTAGACAAACTCTATTCTTGGTCAGAGAAGTGGCAGATGCAGTTCAATGTAGATAAATGCAAGGTTCTGAAGCTCGGGAGTGTCCATAGCCCTAGCACTTATAAGTTAAATAATGTAGAACTTAGCCATACATATTGCGAAAAGGACTTGGGGGTTATGGTGAGCAGCAACCTTAAACCAAGACAGTAATGCCTAAGCGTACGTAATAAGGCAAATAGATTATTGGGATTTATATCAAGAAGTGTAAGCAACAGAAGTCCAGAGGTTATACTGCAGCTTTATACATCATTAGTAAGGCCTCACCTAGATTATGCAGCTCAGTTCTGGTCTCCATATTACAGAATGGATATAAATTCGTTAGAAAACATTCAGCGAAGAATGACTAAATTAATACATAGCATTAGAAATCTTCCGTACGAAGAACGATTGAAGACTCTTAAATTACATTCTCTTGTTAGACGAAAAATGAGGGGAGACATGATCGAAGTGTACAAGTGGAAGATGGGTATTAACAAAGGGGATATAAATAAGGTCTTGAGGATATCTCTCCAAGAGAGAACCCGCAATAATGGATTCAAATTGGCTCCCTGTGGATGGTGTGGGATCTGGTGTGGATGATAGTATGTACCCACACCGTCAACCCTGTGGATAGTGTGGATATGGGATTTCTTTAGATGGTGTGTATACGAGACCTTGTGGATTGTGTGGATATAGAATCCTGTGGAAAGTGTTGTGTGGGTATTGGATGAGAGGGGTCTGGATATGCGTTATTGCGAGGCAATACCAACGTGGAATGGACATGGGACATGACACGCTCTCACGATACAAATACACGAGTGTGCACCAGGACACGGGGGGAAATGCTGCAAGATTCAGCACAGGGAAGGTCACAGAAACACAGCCGTGCAGCACAGTACAGAAATGTACCGTGTAACACGCTATTGTACTGTAGGGCCCAGAAGTGCACAACCGGAAGACACAGCACAAAAATCCGCAGCCGTACACCACGCTACGAACGTGAAACGAGAAACGTTGTAGAGCCAGAGAGCACAACACACAAGCAAAACACGTCAGAAACGTGACCTCTGCAACACTGAACAAAAATCCTTTTCATATTTCCTCTCTCTTTTGTTGTTGTTGTTTCCTAGGATTTGCAACGTCCATTATCGTACATTCCATAAATAAAATTAATTCAGCTATTTCCCGGCTGAAATAAAGAGATTGTTGTAATGTAATTCTAGTCTGAAACAGTGATTACATTTGGTGAACAAGCGAGTAATTATTTTTTTTAATTATCGTTGTTCAGTGATGATTGGCGTTGATGGTGAGTGATGAAGCTAATTGATGATGATTAATAGTGGTAATTAACATTAAAATTTAATTACAGAGATGTGTACTGTGCAAGTCTTTAAATAGAATTGATGTTTCGCTCAGAGAGAGAGAGAGAGAGAGAGAGAGAGAGAGAGAGAGAGAGAGAGAGAGAGAGAGAGAGATAGAGAGATTAAGATAAAGAGGATGGGGCACTCTTGCTGTGTTATGGTCAACTTGACAATTTTGCCTATTTTTCTCACTCTCGGTTAGGGTAAGTTGCGCCTAACTCCAGTCTCTGAGAGGTGAGGCAGTAAAGGCAGCCTCAGTACGGCAGCAGTCTGGCAAGTGCTCTCTGCTACAGATTCGGAAGGCCATGAGAGAAAAAATAACGAGGAGTCTCTACTTATTTCGAAGTTAATGACTATTCTTGTTTAAGTTGCTGTATTTAAGAGACTTTTCGGCCTTGAGAAGAAGTATGTCCAGAAAGAGTATCACGGTATCAGTCTAGTGCGCAACGGATGAACAGTTCAGTTTAAGGTCATTGGTCTATGAGCTTAACATAGACAATGTCGGATTGGATCTTGGTAAGAGCATGTCACCTGATGTAACATGCTCTTGTGTTGTTGATATAGGCCCTCTCACGGTGCTTCATGTTAGTCAGGACCACACTCACAGGGGACCTACTACGAAGACAGGTCTATTCTAGTGGCCTGCACACCTGGCTGTACCACGATAACTAAGGTAGAAATGAGGAACGAGCAAAAAAAAAAAAATACACAGTGGGTAACTATTTACATATATGTCCTTCAACAAATAGCAAGTAATTATACGCACAATACTTACAGAGGATATGTACAGAAAAACACGGTAAGAACCGCCTTCGACCAGACCTGGAGATAAGTCTGCTAATGTTTATTCACAAGTGCCCAACATCGCTTCACAACTTTGGCAGGATTGTGATTGGCTGGTTGACCCAAGGTGCCAGCATAACAAGGGAACCCCGCCCATTATATACCCTTAACACCTGGTTCACTTGTCGGAAGGGCATTCCTATATGCACGTGTGATATACACTGAATAAAATGTAACGTACTTCTGTGAATAAATGGTTTACAAACCCGACACGTTGATATAAGAGACACTTTGGCAGCAGTTGGGTATTTTTATTCTGGAAACGTTTAGCCACACAGCTTCTTCAGTCCAATGCAGAAAAGGGTGGAAAAAACTGAGGAGTTTGAGGTAATCAGTCCCTCAGCCTTGAGTCGATGTGTTCAGTTCATCAATCTTGACAAAGGTGCAGCATATTCTCAGAGATGGACTGAACACATCGACTCAAGTCTGAGGGACTGATTACCTCAAACTCCTCCTCTTTTTCCACCCTTTTCTGCACTGGACTGAAGAAGCCACCGATAAACGTTTCCAGAATAAAAATACCCAATTATTGCCAAGTGTTTCATTTCTTATCATACCACAGGACCTTAACCATCCCAGATATCAGTCTCGGAAATATTTCTCCCAGATATCAGTCTCGGAAATATTTCTCCCAGATAGTCTCGGAAATATTTCTCCCAGATATCAGTCTCGGAAATATTTCTCCCAGATATCAGTCTCGGAAATATTTCTCCCAGATATCAGTCTCGGAAATATTTCTCCCAGATATCAGTCTCGGAAATATTTCTCCCAGATATCAGTCTCGGAAATATTTCTCCCAGATAGTCTCGGAAATATTTCTCCCAGATATCAGTCTCGGAAATATTTCTCCCAGATATCAGTCTCGGAAATATTTCTCCCAGATATCAGTCTCGGAAATATTTCTCCCAGATATCAGTCTCGGAAATATTTCTCCCAGATAGTCTCGGAAATATTTCTCCCAGGTATCAGTCTCGGAAATATTTCTCCCAGATATCAGTCTCGGAAATATTTCTCCCAGATATCAGTCTCGGAAATATTTCTCCCAGATATCAGTCTCGGAAATATTTCTCTGAAAAAAAAGAAGAAAATAAATTTAACATCTGTGGAAAATGTTTTCCAGGTTTATTAATATACATAAATTTCGGTATTATTCCAGATATATTAATTAGTTTAGTTAGAGAATATTATAATACCATTAATAAATTTACGGAAAGCTGCTTGAGAATTTGTTATAAAGTCAATGTGTATAAAGTGTTAGTGGAAATTAATGAAAAACTAGGTAGAAATAGGTGATATATATAATTTTTACCAAGAGGAACAAACCACAGACCAGCACTTATTAAAGTTTACTTATCAATATATTACAAACAGTAACTGAGCATAATGTACCTCTGGAAATACATGGTATGAAATTAGAAGGATTACCACGTCTTCAGTACCTCTGGTACCCAGCCAACTAATATATTCCATCATTTTAAGTACCCAAGTAGTGATCAACATCTACATCACTTCCAGTGAAGACAGGAGAGCTATGTACAGAAGATGAGGTAATCAGTCCCTCAGCCTAGCAGTAGATGCGAAGAGCACCATAGTCGTGGAGAATCTGAAGCAGAAGCAAGGCGCCTGACGCTTATATAGTAACGTCAGGTGGAAATGGGACGGGTAGCAGACGAGGGCATAGTCACTGGTAGGCGGGATTCCCCAGTGGAAGTAGGTCCTACCCAAAGAGATGGGTTAGTTGTAGTAGTAGTTGTCGTAGTAGTGAAGGTTATGTACTATGCCCTCGTCTGCTACCCGTCCCATTTCCACCTGACGTTACTATATATAAGCGTCAGGCGCCTTGCTTCTGCTTCAGATTCTCCACGACTATGGTGCTCTTCGCACCTACTGCTAGGTTGAGAGGCTGATTACCTCATCTTCTGTACATAGTTCTCCTGTCTTCAAGTTATGTCCTGGAATTTGTATTACTTCCAGTGATACAAATTCCAGGACATAACTTGTATCATTGAGCAGTGAATACACCTTCAGTACCTGAGCAGTGAATATACCTTCAGTACCTGAGTAGTAAATACACCTTCTGTACCTGAGTAGTAAATACACCTCCAGTACCTGAGCAGTGAATACACCTTCAGTACCTGAGTAGTAAATACACCTTCAGTAACTGAGCAGTTAATACACTTCCAGTACCTGAGCAGTTAATACACCTCCAGTACCTGGGCAGTGAATACACCTCCAGTATCTGAGCAGTGAATACACTTCCAGTACCTGAGCAGTGAATACACCTCCAGTACCTGGGCAGTGAATACACCTCCAGTACCTGAGCAGTGAATACACCTCCAGTACCTGATCAGTGAATACACCTTCAGTACCTGAGCAGTGAATACACCTCCAGTACCTGAGCAGTGAATACACCTCCAGTACCTGAGCAGTGAATACACCTCCAGTACCTGAGCAGTGAATACACCTCCAGTACCTGAGCAATGAATGCACCTCCAGTACCTGAGCAGTGAATACACCTCCAGTACCTGAGCAATGAATACACCTCCAGTACCTGAGCAGTGAATACACCTCCAGTACCTGAGCAGTGAATACACTTCCAGTACCTGAACAGTGAATACACCTCCAGTACCTGGGCAGTGAATACACCTCCAGTATCTGAGCAGTGAATACACTTCCAGTACCTGAGCAGTGAATACACCTCCAGTACCTGGGCAGTGAATACACCTCCAGTACCTGAGCAGTGAATATACCTCCAGTATCTGAGCAGTGAATACACCTCCAGTACCTGAGCAGTGAATACACCTCCAGTACTTGAGCAGTGAATACACCTCCAGTACCTGAGCAGTGAATATACCTCCAGTATGTGAGCAGTGAATATACCTGTACCTGAGTAGTGAATACACCTCCAGTACCTGAATACTAAATACACCTCCAGTGCCTGAACAGTGAATACACCTCCAGTACTTGAGCAGTGAATACACCTCCAGTACCTGAGCAGTTAATACACCTCCAGTGCCTGAGCAGTTAATACACCTCCAGTACCTGAGTACTAAATACACCTCCAGTACCTGAGCAGTGAATACATCTCCAGTACCTGAGTACTAAATGCACCTCCAGTACTTGAGCAGTTAATACACCTCCAGTACCTCCGGTACTCGGGCACTAAACACTGGAACATTTCCAGTAGACAAGCATTAAACATCACTTCCAGGATCAGGAAACATCAAATCAATTTGAAAAAAAAAAATAAATTGACAAAGTCTCTTGACTTGCCAAGAGGTACTGAGTGTCGAGGCTGCTGGATCCGCTACCAAGAAGCGGCTGCTGGATCCGCTACCAAGAAGCGGCTGCTGGATCCGCTACCAAGAAGCGGCTGCTGGATCCGCTACCAAGAAGCGGCTGCTGGATCCGCTACCAAGAAGCGGCTGCTGGATCCGCTACCAAGAAGCGGCTGCTGGATCCGCTACCAAGAAGCGGCTGCTGGATCCGCTACCAAGAAGCGGCTGCTGGATCCGCTACCAAGAAGCGGCTGCTGGATCCGCTACCAAGAAGCGGCTGCTGGATCCGCTACCAAGAAGCGGCTGCTGGATCCGCTACCAAGAAGCGGCTGCTGGATCCGCTACCAAGAAGCGGCTGCTGGATCCGCTACCAAGAAGCGGCTGCTGGATCCGCTACCAAGAAGCGGCTGCTGGATCCGCTACCAAGAAGCGGCTGCTGGATCCGCTACCAAGAAGCGGCTGCTGGATCCGCTACCAAGAAGCGGCTGCTGGATCCGCTACCAAGAAGCGGCTGCTGGATCCGCTACCAAGAAGCGGCTGCTGGATCCGCTACCAAGAAGCGGCTGCTGGATCCGCTACCAAGAAGCGGCTGCTGGATCCGCTACCAAGAAGCGGCTGCTGGATCCGCTACCAAGAAGCGGCTGCTGGATCCGCTACCAAGAAGCGGCTGCTGGATCCGCTACCAAGAAGCGGCTGCTGGATCCGCTACCAAGAAGCGGCTGCTGGATCCGCTACCAAGAAGCGGCTGCTGGATCCGCTACCAAGAAGCGGCTGCTGGATCCGCTACCAAGAAGCGGCTGCTGGATCCGCTACCAAGAAGCGGCTGCTGGATCCGCTACCAAGAAGCGGCTGCTGGATCCGCTACCAAGAAGCGGCTGCTGGATCCGCTACCAAGAAGCGGCTGCTGGATCCGCTACCAAGAAGCGGCTGCTGGATCCGCTACCAAGAAGCGGCTGCTGGATCCGCTACCAAGAAGCGGCTGCTGGATCCGCTACCAAGAAGCGGCTGCTGGATCCGCTACCAAGAAGCGGCTGCTGGATCCGCTACCAAGAAGCGGCTGCTGGATCCGCTACCAAGAAGCGGCTGCTGGATCCGCTACCAAGAAGCGGCTGCTGGATCCGCTACCAAGAAGCGGCTGCTGGATCCGCTACCAAGAAGCGGCTGCTGGATCCGCTACCAAGAAGCGGCTGCTGGATCCGCTACCAAGAAGCGGCTGCTGGATCCGCTACCAAGAAGCGGCTGCTGGATCCGCTACCAAGAAGCGGCTGCTGGATCCGCTACCAAGAAGCGGCTGCTGGATCCGCTACCAAGAAGCGGCTGCTGGATCCGCTACCAAGAAGCGGCTGCTGGATCCGCTACCAAGAAGCGGCTGCTGGATCCGCTACCAAGAAGCGGCTGCTGGATCCGCTACCAAGAAGCGGCTGCTGGATCCGCTACCAAGAAGCGGCTGCTGCCATTTGTTGATCTTAACTGTGTTTTGTGAGTGTGTAAATTTACTGAGCAAGATGTAAAAATTAAAATTTCCTTTAAGACTATTTTTCCTCCCCAGATTTTCCCTACCATTTCCCTGAGTTGGCCGCTGTGTCATTAAGAAATGACTTGATAATAATGGAGCACATAATCTATCAAAATCATATCCCACGCCGACAAAAGCTTCTTTGAATAGAATTGTGTCTTGATTAAATTGGGATTAGTCCACAAGGGGGACGGTAGCAGCGGCGTCGTTCACGTAGCATTGCGAACTGAACCCGGACACCCATCACCTCTGCCTTATTACGTTCCCGGTTTTGTTGATGGTCTCTACAGTGCCTGAGAGCGATCCTACAGTAGCTCTTCTCCTTGTTTCAGTAGATGCAATAAGAGGCGATGCTGAAAGAGAGACGTGAATTCAAGAGCTTCCCGGACGAAGCAAGAAGAACGAACCAACGAATCATTGCGACACGACTCTTTGCGCTTCAGGAACGGTGGGAAGTTATGAAATAGATACTCACGACCTACAATGAGACTTTTTGCCGGCAGATAATAAGGCGACGGATGAGAGACGAATAAGAAGATAGTTAGGTATATGTAAATAGGGAAAGGAGCTTAGAGCTGGGATGTTAACACTCATACACAGAACACTTAGGTAGAGGATGTAATGGAAGAGTGGTGGTGAGTAGTGAGCGGTGGTGAGTGGTGAGCGGTGGTGAGTGGTAGTGGTGATGAGTGGTGGTGGTGGTGGTGGTGGTGAGTGGTAGTGGTGATGAGTGGTGGTGGTGGTGGGTGGTGGTGAGTGGTGGTGGTGGTGAGTGGTGGTGGTGATGAGAAGTGGTGGTGGTGAGTGGTGGTGGTGATGAGAGGGAGTGGTGGTGGTGGTGAGTGGTGGTGGTGAGTGGTGGTGGTGAGTAGTGAGTGGTGGTGAGTGGTGAGCGGTGGTGAGTGGTGGTGGTGATGAGAGGGAGTGCTGGTGGTGGTGAGTGGTGGTGGTGAGTGGTGGTGGTGGTGGTGAGTGGTGGTGGTGATGAGAAGTGGTGGTGGTGAGTGGTGGTGGTGATGAGTGGTGGTGGTGGTGAGTGGTGGTGGTGGTGATGAGTGGTGGCGGTGGTGAGTGGTGGTGGTGGTGAGTGGTGAGTGGTGAGCGGTGGTGAGTGGTGGTGAGAGGTAGTGGTGGTGGTGAGTGGTGAGTGGTGGTGGTGAATGGTGGTGGTGGTGGTGGTGAGTAGCGGTGAGTGATGGTGGTGGTGGTGAGTATGGTGAGTAATGGTAATGGTGAGTGGTGGTGGTGGTGGTGAGTAGTAGTGAGTGGTGGTGGTGAATAGTGGTGGTGGTGGTAGTGAGTAGTGGTTAATGGTGGTGGTGGTGAGAGGTGATGGTGGTGTGTGGTGGTGGTGGTGGTGGTGGTGATTGGGGTGGTGGTAGTGTTGGTTGTGGCGGTGATGGTGGTGGTGATGGTGGTGGTGATGGTGGTGGTGATGGTGGTGGTGATGGTGGTGGTGATGGTGGTGGTGATGGTGGTGGTGATGGTGGTGGTGATGGTGGTGGTGATGGTGATGGTGATGGTGGTGATGATGGTGGTGGTGATGGTGGTGGTGATGGTGGTGGTGATGGTGGTGGTGATGGTGGTGGTGATGGTGGTGGTGATGGTGGTGGTGATGGTGATGGTGATGGTGGTGATGATGGTGGTGGTGATGGTGGTGGTGATGGTGGTGGTGATGGTGGTGGTGATGGTGGTGGTAGTGATGGTGGTACTGGTGGTACTGATGGTTATGGTGGTAGAGATGGTGGTGATCTTGGTGGTAGTGGTGATATTTGTGGTGGTGGTGATAGGGGTGGTGGTGGTAATGGTGATGATGGGGTAGTGGTGGTGGTAATAGTGGCGATGGGGTGGTAGTGGTAATGGTGGTGATGGGGTGGTGGTGGTAAAAGCGGTGGTGATGGTGGTGGTAGTAGTGATGGTAGTTGTGATGATGGTGATGGTAGTGATGGTGGTGATGGTGGTGGTAGTGGTGAGGATGGTGATGGTAGTGATGGTGGTGATGGTGGTGGTAGTGGTGAGGATGGTGATGGTAGTGATGGTGGTGATGGTGGTGGTAGTGGTGAGGATGGTGATGGTAGTGATGGTGGTGGTAGTGGTGAGGATGGTGATTGTAGTGATGGTGGTGGTGATGGTGGTGGTAGTGGTGATGAGGGTGATGGTAGTGATGGTGGTGATGGTGGTGGTAGTGGTGAGGATGGTGATGGTAGTGATGGTGGTGATGGTGGTGGTAGTGGTGAGGATGGTGATGGTAGTGATGGTGGTGATGGTGGTGGTAGTGGTGAGGATGGCGATTGTAGTGATGGTGGTGGTAGTGGTGAGGATGGTGATGGTAGTGATGGTGGTGATGGTGGTGGTAGTGGTGAGGATGGTGATTGTAGTGATGGTGGTGGTGATGGTGGTGGTAGTGGTGAGGATGGTGATGGTAGTGATGGTGGTGATGGTGGTGGTAGTGGTGAGGATGGTGATTGTAGTGATGGTGGTGATGGTGGTGGTAGTGGTGAGGATGGTGATGGTAGTGATGGTGGTGATGGTGGTGGTAGTGGTGAGGATGGTGATTGTAGTGATGGTGGTGATGGTGGTGGTAGTGGTGAGGATGGTGATGGTAGTGATGGTGGTGATGGTGGTGGTAGTGGTGAGGATGGTGATTGTAGTGATGGTGGTGATGGTGGTGGTAGTGGTGAGGATGGTGATGGAAGTACCAAGCAAGGATGGGAGAACAAATAGAGTTAGAAAGAAATCCAATAAGGGAGACAAGGAGACATAATAGTAAAGAGGAAGGGAGAGAGGAAAGAAGAAGGGGGGAAGGGAGAGAGGAATAGGGGAAGGGAGGGATGGAGATGATATGGGAGAGAGACAAAATATTACTGTAGGGTTTAAGGGAGGAGGAAGAGAAAATAAGAAGAGAAGAAGGGAGGGAGAGGAGAGGAAGAGGAGGAACATGAAAATGAGGAAGAAAAGAAGGAAGAGGAGGGAGGAAGAGAAAGAAAAAGGAAGAAGAAGAGGAAGAGAAGGAGGAGAAGAGGAGAAAGGGAGGGAAGTAGAGATGAAGAAAAGAAGAGAGGAAGAGAAACAGAATGGAAAATAAAATGAGAACGTAATTAAAATACGAAGAGAAAGTTAAGGAGAGATGACGGAAGGCAGGAAGATAAGGTGGGAGGGAGGGAGGGAGGGAGAGAAGGAGAGAAAGAGGGAGGGAGAGAGAGAGGAAGGGAGGGAGGGAGGGAGGGAGGGAGAAAGAGAGGGAGGGAGAGAGAGAGGGGGGGAGAGAGGGAGGGAGAGAGGGAGGGAGGGATAGAGGAAGGGAGAGAGGGAGGGAGGGAGAGAGGGAGGGAGAGAGGGAGGGACAGAGGGAGGGAGAGAGAGAGTGGGAGTGAGAACAGGGATGAATAAGAGGAGGGAGGGAGGAAAGCATGGATGAAGAGGAATAGGGGCAAGCTGCGATGAAGAAAAGAGAGATATGCACTGATAAAGAGGAAGGGAGGGAGACAAGGAGTGGAGAGGGAGAATGACAAAGAATAATGAAGAAAGGAGGAAGGGAAGGAGGGAGAGAGACAATCAGTGAGGAGTGTAGTGTCTACCTGGAGGGTGTTCCGGGGGTCAGCGCCCCCGCGGCCCGGTCCACGACCAGGCCTCGTGTGAGTCGTGTTACAATTCACAGAGTGTCTTGGAATCCTTCTGCGCCAGACACACTGGTAGTTGAGGCAGTGCAGCTGCAGGGACCCCCAGTCCTGCTGATTCGGCTGCCACGTTTATAATTCAGCTGTTAGGAACACAGGTGTAGTCTTGTGGCCTGCACACCTGGTTGTACCACGATAACCAACGTAGAAACCAGGAATGAGCAAAAGACAGCAGTAAGTAAATACTTATATATTTATTTCCTTTGCCATACAGCAAGCAATTACACGTATAATATTTATAGAGGATACGTACAGAAAGGCAATTTGCAAACAAGGGACACGGTAAGAACTGTCTTTGACCAGACTTGGAGGTAAGTCTGCCAGGGTTGGTTCACGAGTGTCCAACATCGCTTCACAACTTAAGCGGACTTCTTTGTGATTGGCTGGTTGAACCAAGGTGCTATCATAACAAGGGGGCTCTGTTCGTTATACTCTTAGCATCTGGTTCGCTGGTCAGGAGGACATGCCTATATGGACGTGTCACATATGCCAAATAAAATGTAACGTACTCTTAGTATGCTACATCAACCAATTGGTTGAGAGGTTGACTCTAGCCGAATTGCTATACTTACACCGAAGTTCGAGTCTGTCCCTCACTAGCAAGGCTGAATGCACATACTGCACTCTTTTGTACGAATTACAAGTAAATCACAGCGAATGAACTCTGGTTATTATTTTGCTGCTCTACTGCACTCTGTACATATTGTAAATCTTAGTAATGTTTTAATAACTCTATATTAAAAAATTTACCCTTGGTGTTTGCCTCGGTCTTAATTTTTTATTATTTTTTTTTTTACCGGAGACTTTATATACGACCAACTACTATGGGCTTTACTTAGCGTATAGTACCTGTGTCTGTAATAAAGAGGGAGAGAAGCAGGGATGAAGAAGAGGCAGGGAGGGAGGGAAAGAAAAAGAGAGAGAGAGAGAGAGAGAGAGAGAGAGAGAGAGAGAGAGAGAGAGAGAGAGAGAGAGAGAGAGAGAGAGAAGCAGGTATGAAGAGGAGGAGGAGGAGGAGGAAGAGAGTAGCAAGAGAGAACTCTAGAGAGACATTAAAGATGTCATGGTGTTATGTTTAACAAGAGACACCATGCTAGCCTGGCTGTGTGTATTCTGTTATGTTGGTGTTGTGTTGTGTGGTGCACTGTGATGTATTTTGCTGTGGTGGTGTGTTGGCAGTATAGTGTTGTGATGTAATGTGTTGTTGTGGTAATGTTACATGCAGTGATATGGTAGTGTTAGTGCTGTGGTGGTGTTGTGGTGTGTTTTTGTGGCTATGACAAAGCAGAGTTGTGGTTTGATAATTGATTGGTGTATCGGTTGTTTGTTGTAAACAGTTATGATGTGTTGCAGTTTTGTAGTTCTCTTGTTGTGTTCTAATGGTCTTGTATTGTTATGGCCTTTATGTTGTGTTATGGTCTTGTGTTATTATGATCTTATCGAGTTTTTATAGTCTTGTGTTATGGTCTTCTTGAGGTGATGTGGTAACATGGCTGCTCCATTTATTGCGTTAATTCTCTTTAACTATCTAAGGACATGCAGACCAAGGTCAAGCAGTCACCAGCAGTCAAGGAATAAGCTTTGGTTTAACATTATATTCCCACCACCAAAACATATGGACAAGCTATGTACACCATAGTATGCAAGTTTATTAAGGTATTCACAAATGCAGCTACATAGATTATCATACTATAAAGAAGATAATATCTTATTATCATACTATAAGAGATAATATCTTATTATTATACTAAAAAAGAGATATACTAGGAATAAGGTAAAATGAGTTATTAATATTTACATGTGTGTTAGCTAAAAAAATAAAAATCATTCTCCTCCCTTTCTGTCGCTACATTCATTCATTAGGCACCTTTTTGACTCTCTTCTTGAACTGGTTCATGCTATGACTGGGTTTGACTTGTGCAGGCAGTCTGTTCCATTCCTTTATTGCTCTACAATAAAAGAAGTTTGAAGCCTGGCCACTGACTGTGGCTACTACAAAGTTGTGCTCTCTCCCCCTAGTAGTATGAATGCTTTGGTTCCCAACCTTGACAAAATTGGCAGCAAGATATTCTGGACACTGTGAGTAATTTTATAAACATGATTTAACTTCAGTTGTTTTACTCTGTCTTCAACATTTAGCATATCCAACTGCTGTAATTCATCCTGGCCTACATGCTCTTTTGGACCCAGGTCCAGGAATCTTACAATTTTGTTCTGGGTGATTTGCAGTCTAACTTTCAGCTGTTTTTTGTCAAGGCAGAGTACCATGAAGAGCAAGCGTAGTCCATATGACATTGTATAAGGGCTAGACATAGTGTCCTGCGAGCCTCAGTAGGTAGACACTGTGCTTGTCTGTGGAGGAACTTCAGTCTGGCATTCGCTTTCTTTACTACGCTGTTCCCTATCAGTTCTCCTGACATGCATGGGTCAATTGGGATTCCCATATATTTTGCTGAGGAAACTAAAGTGATTGGTTCCCCATTACACTGGACATTAAAATTATTTACCATTTTCAGTTTATGTTTCGTACTTCTTTTTTTCCGAAGTGTAACGATAGTATGTTGTCTACTTACCATTTGCTGCAGGACTCCAGTTCCATTGTTATTACATTAGCTATATGTTGTGGGTCTTTACCTGACACTAACAAAGCACTGTCATCTGCATACAGCAGGAGTTTGAACTTAACACTGATGGACATGTCGTTTACATAACATAGGACTAGTAAGGGACCCGAAATACTACCTTGGGGAACTCTACTTGCTATCGGCAGGAGTTCTGATTCCGTTTTGTTGATTTTGACAATTTGTATCCTGTTGCTAAGGTAGGACTTATACCAGTCTATGGAACCTATGCCGATAGCTTGAAGTTTCTTACATAATATATTGTGGTTGACAGTATCGAAGGCCTTTTGCAAGTCTAAGGTTACCATTCCTATGAGGTTCCCTATCGACATTTCAGTTATCATGTAATCCATCAGATTAATTAGAGAGGTGTCGGTTGAGAAGGATCTCCTAAAGCCTGACTGGTACCTATGGAAAATGTTATTGTAATTAAGGTACTTAACTACTTGACAGCACACCGCCCTCTCTAGAATTTTGGATATTACACTGAGGTATACTAACAGGCTTGTAGTTGCTTACATCAGACCTACTATTTTTCTTGAAGATAGGAGTAACTCTGGCCTCCTTGAACCCCTCCGGTACGGTATTAGTGGTGATGGACAAATTTGTTATGTGAGCAATGGGGATTGGCAATTTAGAGACACCATCTTTTAGGAACTTAGACGAGATGTTATCTACTTACTAGTTGACAACTCTTTGGGGTTACCCCTTTATTGGTAAAGTATGATTTAAACTTATCAGTCTGTGCTAAAGGTATCTGATGTAGCCGGAAGTTTACTTACTAGTGTTGATGCAACAGATGTGTAGTAGGAATTAAAACAATTTGTCGCTTTAGTAGTTTCATGGCATACATCGTTATCGATATTTAGTACTATGTTAGATCTGTCTACGAGGTCATGGCTATACTCCAACTGTTTTAATTGTTGCCAGAGCTTTCTAGGATTATTCACTTTTAGTTCAGTTTTCTTCTTTTACATACTCTCCCAAACTCATCAATCAATCTTTGCAACTTCTCCTCAGAATCTCCCAAAAGTACAGTGTCATCAGCAAAGAGCAACTGTGACAACTCTCACTTTGTGTTAGATTCTTTATCTTTTAACCCCACACCTCTTGCCAACACCCGAGCATTCACTTCTCTTACAGTTCCATCTATAAATATATTGAACAACCATAGTGACATCACACATCCTTGTCTAAGGCCTACATTTTCTGGGAAATAATCTTCCTCTCGCTTGCGTACTCTAACCTGAACCTCACTCTCCTCGTAAAGATTCTTCACTCCTTTCAATAACCTACCTCCTATTCCATACATTTGCAACATCTACCACATTGCCTCATTATTCACCCTGTCATATGCCTTTTTCAAATCCATAAATGACACAAAAACCTCTTTACCCTTATCTAAATACTGTTCACCTATATGTTTCACTGTAAACACTTGGTCTACACACCCCCTACCTTTCCTAAAGCCTCCCTGTTCATCTGCTATCATACTCTCCGTTTTACTCTTAATTCTTTCAATAATAACTCTACCACACACTTTACCAGGTATACTCAACAGACTTATTCCCCTATAATTTTTGCATTCTCTTTTGTCCAAAACTATATCCTCACCTGCCTATAGCATTCTATCTTTATCCCATCAATCACAGCTGCTTCACCCCTTTTCATTCTACCCACTGCCTCACGAACTTCCCCCACACTCACAACTGGCGAGCCTCAGTAGGTAGACACTGTGCTTGTCTGTAGAAGAACTTCAGTCTGGCATTCGCTTTCTTTATTTACTACGCTGTTCCCTATCAGTTCTCCTGACATGCATGGGTTAATTGGGATTCCCATATATTTTGCTGAGGAAACTGAAGTGATTGGTTCCCCATTACACTGGACATTAAAATTATTTACCATTCTCAGTTTATGTTTCGTACTTCTTTTTTTCCGAAGTGTAACGATAGTATGTTGTCTACTTACCATTTGCTGCAGGACTCCAGTTCCATCGTTATTACATTAGCTATATGTTGTGGGTCTTTACCTGAAACTAACAAAGCACTGTCATCTGCATACAGCAGGAGTTTGAACTTAACACTGATGGACATGTCGTTTACATAACATAGGACTAGTAAGGGACCCGGAATACTACCTTGGGGAACTCTACTTGCTATCGGCAGGAGTTCTGATCTCTTTTTACATTGTTTCACCACTCTCTTAACCTCTCTTTTTCTCTCCATATATTCCTCCCTCCTTGCATCACCTCTACAGTATATATATATATATATATATATATATATATATATATATATATATATATATATATATATATATATATATATATATATATATATATATATATATATACTCTCCTTGAAAGAATCACTCTTTATCAGTTTTTTGTATAACAAAAATAATCTTTGGGAAGAGTGAAAAACTGATAAGGCAAATACAATGTATGGAAACTGGGAGATAATCAGGTAAATGGGAGGTAATCAGGCAACTTGGAGGTAATCAGGTAACTTGGAGGTAATCAGGTAAATGGGAGACAATCAGGTAACTGGTAGACAATAAGGTAACTGGAAGGTAAGCAGGTAATTGGGAGATAATCAGGTAACTGGGAGGTAAGCAGGTAACTGGGAGGTAATTAGGTTACTGGGAGGTAAGCAGGTAACCGGGAGGTAATCAGGTAACTGGGAGGTAATCAGGTAACAAATTATACGTGGGCGAAACATCAAGAGACCTACAAACACGTATTTCAGAACACCAATATGCAAGCAGGACTGACGATACAAGGAATGCCTGTGTACAACATCGCAATTCACACAACTATTTAATTAACTTCAGAAACTCAAGACTTATCGCCACAGAAGACAACACTCAATACCGAAGAATCCTGGAATCATCGCTTATCTCTATAACCAACAATTTCAACCAGAATAGTGGCTTCTATAACATAGCTGAACCACTCGCCAAGAAACTTCTTCATCGCTATCCCACATAAGAACATAGAACACTGCAGAAGGTCTACTCACAACTTGTCCAATACCCCTGCCAAGCTACCCAAGACTCTGTAACCCCACCCGGTGGATCATCAGATGCAGCATTCTCCACCTGACCTCAACATTCTGAACTTGACTATAAATACTCCCGTACCTTCCACCCCCAGGTAGATCTGTTTGTGACTTGAAAAAGCCCACTGTGTGGGCGAAACGTTGTCAATAAAGGATCACATTAGACTGCATATGTGTTTTTGTTCCCAACTGGGAGGTAAGCAGGTAACTAGGAGGTAATCAGGTAACTGGGAGGTAATCAGGTAACTTGTAGGTAATCAGGTAACTGGGAGATAATCAGGTAACTGAGAGGTAATCAGGTAACTGGGAGGTAATCAGGTAACTGGGAGGTAATAAGGTAACTGGGAGGTAAGCAGGTAACTGGGAGGTAAGCAGGTAATTGGGAGGTAAGCAAGTAACTGGGAGGTAAGCAGGTAACTGGGAGATAATCATGTAACTTACAGGTATGTACGTAACTGGGAGATAATCAGTTAAATGGGAGGTAATTATGTAACTGGGAGGTGATCAGGTAACCGGGAGATAATCAGGTAAATGGAAGGTGATCAGGTAACTGGGAGGTAGTCATGTAACAGGGAGGTAAGCAGGTAACTGGGAGGTAATCAGGTAACTGGGAAGTATGCTGGTAACTGGGAGGTAATTAGTTAAATGTAAGGTAAGCATGTAACCGGGAGGTAAGTAGGCAACTGGGAGGTAATCAGGTAACTGGGAGGTAATAAGGTAACTGGGAGGTAAGCAGGTAACTGGTAGGTAAGCAAGTAACTGGAAGGTAAGCAGGTAACTCGGAGGTAATCATGTAACTTACAGGTATGTAGGTAACTGGGAGATAATCAGTTAAATGGGAGGTGAGCAGGTAACTGGGAGGTAATCAGGTAACTGGGAGGTAATCAGGTAACTGGGAGGTAATCAGGTAACTGGGAGGTAATTATGTAACTGGGAGGTGATCAGGTAACCGGGAGATAATCAGGTAAATGGAAGGTGATCAGGTAACTGGGAGGTAATCATGTAACTTGGAGGTAAGCAGGTAACTGGGAGGTATGCTGGTAACTGGGAGGTAATCAGGTAACTGGGAGGTGATCAGGTAACTGGGAGTAATCAAGTAACTGGGAGGTAATTAGGTAACTGGGAGGTAATCAGGTAACTGGGAGGTAATCAGGTAACTGGGAGATAATCAAGTAAGTGGGAGGTAAGCAGGTAACTTTGAGGTAATTAGGTTTCTGGTAGGTTAGCAGGTTACTGGGAGGTAATTAGGCTACTGGGAGGTAAACAGGTGACAGGGAGGTAAGCAGGTAACTGGGAGGTAAGCAGGTAACCGGGAGGTAAGCAGGTAACTTGGAGGTAATCAGGTAACTGTGAGGTAAGCGGGTAACCGGGAGGTAAGCAGGTAACTGGGAGGTAATCAGGTAACTGTGAGGTAAGCGGGTAACCGGGAGGTAAGCAGGTAACTGGGAGGTAAGCAGGTAACTGGGAGGTAAGCAGGTAACTGGGAGGTAAGAAGGTAACTCGGAGGTAAGCAGGTAACTGGGAGGTAATCAGGTAACTGGAAGGTCATCAGGTAACTGGGAGGTAAGCAGGTAACCGGGAGGTAATTAGGTTACTGGGAGGTTAGCAGGTAACTGGGAGGTAATTAGGTTATTGGGAGGTAAGGAGGTAACTGGGAGGTAAGCAGTTAACCGGGATGTAATCAGGTAACTGGGCGGTAATCATGTAACTGGGAGGTAATCAGGTAACTGGGAAGTAATAAGGTAACTGGGAGGTAATCAGGTAACTGTAAGGCAAGCAGGTAACTTGGAGGTAATCAGGTAACTGGAAGGGAAGCAGGAAACTGGGAGGCAAGCCGGTAACTGGGAGATAATCAGGTAACTGGGAGATAATCAGGTAACTGGGAGGTAATCAGGTAACTGGGAGGTAAGCAGGTAACTGGGAGGTAATCAGGTAACTGGGGGTAAACAGGTAACTGGGAGGTAAGCAGGTAACTGGGAGGTAATTAGGCTACTGGGAGGTAAGCAGGTAACTGGGAGGTAAGCAGGTAACTTGGAGGTAATCAGGTAACTGGGAGGTAAGCAGGTAACTGGGAGGTAAGCAGGTAACTGGGAGGTAATCATGTAACTTAGAGGTATGTAGGTAACTGCGAGATAATCAGTTAAATGGGAGTTAAGCAGGTAACTGGGAGGTAATCAGGTAACTGGGGGTAATCAGGTAACTGGGAGGTAATTAGGTAACTGGGAGGTGATCAGGTAACCGGGAGATAATCAGATAAATGAAAGGTGATCAGGTAACTGGGAGGTAATCTTGTAACTGGGAGGTAAGCAAGTAACTGGGAGGTAAGCAGGTAACTGGGAGGTAATCAGGTAACTGGGAAGTATGCTGGTAACTGGGAGTTAATTAGTTAAATGTAAGGTAAGTATATAACAGGGAGGTAAGTAGGCAACTGGGAGGTAATCAGGTAACTGGGAGGTAAGCAGGTAACTGGGAGGTAAGCATGTGACCGGGAGGTAATCAGGTAGATGGGAGGTAATCAGGTAACTGGGAGATAAGCAGGAAACTGGGAGATAATCAGGTAACTGGGAGGTAAGCAGGTAACTGGGAGGTAAGCAAGTAACTGGGAGGTAATCAGGTAACTGGGAGGTGATCAGGTAACTGGGGGTAAACAGGTAACTGGGAGGTAATTAGGTAACTGGAAGGTAATCAGGTAACTGGGAGGTAATCAGGTAACTGGGAGATAATCAAGTAACTGGGAGGTAAGCAGGTAACTTTGAGGTAATTAGGTTTCTGGGAGGTCAGCATGTAACTGGGAGGTAGTTAGGCTACTGGGAGTTAAGCAGGTGACTGGGAGGTAAGCAGGTAACTGGGAGGTAAGCAGGTAACTGGGAGGTAAGCAGGTAGCTGGGAGGTAAACAGATAACTGGGAGGTAAGCAGGTAACTGGGAGGTAAGCAGGTAACTGTAAGGTAAGCAGGTAACTGGGAGGTAAGCAGGTAACTGGGAGGTAAGCAGGTAACTGGGAGGTAAGCAGGTAACTGGGAGGTAAGCAGGTAACTGTAAGGTAAGCAGGTAACTGGGAGGTAATCAGGTAACTGTAAGGTAAGCAGGTGACTGGGAGGTGAGCAGGTAACTGGGAGGTAAGCAGGTAACTGGGAGGTAAGCAGATAACTGGGAGGTAAGCAGGTAACTGGGAGGTAAGCAGGTAACTGGGAGGTAAGCAGGTAACTGGGAGGTAAGCAGGTAACTGGGAGGT
The DNA here is from genome assembly GCF_038502225.1 of Cherax quadricarinatus. Classification (NCBI taxonomy): domain Eukaryota; kingdom Metazoa; phylum Arthropoda; class Malacostraca; order Decapoda; family Parastacidae; genus Cherax; species Cherax quadricarinatus. The sequence goes on from NC_091354.1 coordinate 11,847,191, forward strand.
AAGCAGGTAACTGGGAGGTAAGCAGGTAACTAGGAGGTAAGCAGGTAACTGGGAGGTAAGCAGGTTTGATTCCAGGACTTGTAGTGTAATTCCATTTCTTCAGATCAGGAATCCTTTCAGTAGTATCACGGCATCATCTCCTGGATGAGTTATGTCTCTCTCACTACAGTCGCAAACTGAGCTATGGCACCTGCTGGTTGGTGCGTGTACTCACCTAGTTGAGGTTGCAGGGGTCGAGTCCGAGCTCCTGGCCCCGCCTCTTCACTGATCGCTACTAGGTCACTCTCCCTGAACTGTGAGCTTTATCATACCTCTGCTTAAAACTATGCATGGATCCTGCCTCCACTACATCTCTTCCCAAACTATTCCACTTACTGACTACTCTGTGGATGAAGAAATACTTCCTAACATCCCTGTGATTCATCTGTGTCTTCAACTCCCAACTGTGTCCCCTTGTTACTGTGTCCAATCTCTGGAACATCCTGTCTTTATCCACCTTGTCAATTCCTCTCAGTATTTTATATGTCGTTATCATGTCCCCCCTATCTCTCTTGTCCTCCAGTGTCGTCAGGTTGATTTCCCTTAACCTCTCCTCGTAGGACATACTTCTTAGCTCTGGGACTAGTCTTGTTGCAAACCTTTGCACTTTCTCTAGTTTCTTTACGTGCTTGGTTAGGTGTGGGTTCCAAACTGGTGCCGAATGCTCCAATATGGGCCTAACGTACACGGTGTACAGGGCCCTGAACGATTCCTTATTAAGATGTCGGAATGCTGTTCTGAGGTTTGCTAGGCGCCCATATGCTGCAGCCGTTATTTGGTTGGTGCGCGCTTCAGGAGATGTGCCTGGTGTTATACTCACCCCAAGATCTTTTTCCTTGAGTGAGGTTTGTAGTCTCTGGCCCCCTAGACTGTACTCCGTCTGCGGTCTTCTTTGCACTTGGTGGGGTTGAACTCCAGGAGCCAATTGCTGGACCAGGTCTGCAGCCTGTCCAGATCCCTTTGTAGTTCTGCCTGGTCTTCGATCGAGTGAATTCTTCTCATCAACTTCACGTCATCTTCAAACAGGGACACCTCGGAGTCTATTCCTTCCGTCATGTCGTTCACAAATACCAGAAACAGCACTGGTCCTAGGACTGACCCCTGTGGGACCCCGCTGGTCACAGGTGCCCACTCTGACACCTCGCCACGTACCATGACTCGCTGCTGTCTTCCTGACAAGTATTCCCTGATCCATTATAGTGCCTTCCCTGTTATCCCTGCTTGGTCCTCCAGTTTTTGCACTAATCTCTTGTGTGGAACTGTGTCAAACGCCTTCTTGCAGCCCAAGAATATGCAATCCACCCACCCCTCTCTCTCTTGTCTTACTGCTGTCACCCTATCATAGAACTCCAGTAGGTTTGTGACACAGGATTTCCAGTCCCTGAAACCATGTTGGCTGCTGTTGATGACATCATTCCTTTCTAGGTGTTCCACCACTCTTCTCCTGATAATCTTCTCCATGATTTTGCATACTATACACGTCAGTGACACTGGTCTGTAGTTTAGTGCTTCATGTCTGTGTCCTTTTTTAAAGATTGGGACTACATTTGCTGTCTTCTATGCCTCAGGCAATCTCCCTGTTTTGATAGATGTATTGAATATTGTTGTTAGGGGTACACATAGCTCCTCTGCTCCCTCTCTCAGGACCCATGGGGAGATGTTATCTGGCCCCATTGCCTTTGAGGTATCTAGCTCACTCAGAAGCCTCTTCACTTCTTCCTCGGTTGTGTGCACTGTGTCCAGCACTTTGTGGTGCGCCCCACCTCTCTGTCTTTCTGGAGCCCCCTTCTGTCTCCTCTGTGAACACTTCTTTGAATCTCTTGTTGAGTTCCTCACATACTTCACGGTCATTTCTTGTTGTCTCTCCTCCTTCCTTCCATAGCCTGATTACCTGGTCCTTGACTGTTGTTTTCCTCCTTATGTGGCTGTACAACAGTTTCGGGTCAGATTTGGCTTTCGCTGCTATGTCGTTTTCACATTGTCTTTGGGCCTCCCTTCTTATCTGTGCATATTCGTTTCTGGCTCTACGACTGCTCTTCTTATTCTCCTGGGTCCTTTGCCTTCTATATTTCTTCCATTCCCTAGCACACATGGTTTTTGCCTCCCTGCACCTTTGGGTGAACCATGGGCTCATCCTGGCTTTTTCATTATTCCTGTTACCCTTGGGTACAAACCTCTCCTCAGCCTCCTTGTATATTGTTGCTACATATTCCATCATCTCATTAACTGGCTTCCCTGCCAGTTCTTTGTCCCAATGAACACCGTTCAGGAAGTTCCTCATTCCCGTGTAGTCCCCTTTCTTGTAGTTGGCTTCATTCGTCCTGGCCTTCCTGCTTCTCCCTCCACTTGTAGCTCTACTGTGTATTCGAAGCTTAAAACCACATGATCGCTGGCCCCAAGGGGTCTTTCATATGTGATGTTCTCGATATCTGCACTACTCAAGGTGAATACTAAGTCCAGTCTTGCTGGTTCATCCTCTCCTCTCTCTCTTGTAGTGTCCCTTACGTGTTGGTACATGAAGTTTTCCAGTACCACCTCCATCATCTTAGCCCTCTATGTATCTTGGCCCCCATGTGGCTCCAAGTTCTCCCAATCGATCTTCTTGTGGTTAAAGTCACCCATGATCAGGAGCTTTGCCCTGCATGCATAAGCTCTTCTGGCCACTGCAGCCAGTGTGTCAACCATCGCTCTATTGCTCTCGTCGCACTCTTGCCTCGGCCTCCTGCTGTTCTGTGGTAGGTTATACATCACTGCTATTACCACCTTGGGACCTCCAGAGTGAAGCGTTCCCGCTATGTAATCACTTTCTTCTCCGCTGTCTCCTCTCTCCAGCTCATCAAAATTCCATCGGTTTTTGATCAGCAATGCCACTCCTCCACCCTCCCTGTTCCCTCTGTCTTTCCTCAGGATCTGGTATCCCGTTGGAAAGATGGCATCTGTTATCATACCTGTAAGCTTGGTTTCTGTGAGAGCTATGATGTCCAGTGATGCCTCTTTGACTCTTTCGTGCCACTCCTCCCACTTATTTGTTATACCATCAGCGTTTGTGTACCATACCTTCAGTTTCCTTTCCAACACTGTGGTTTGGGGGGCCTGTGAGGGTGGGAGACCTGGTAGCATACTGTGGGATTCTATAGCTCGGTGTTGGGTGGAAGATGTGGGTATGGATTGTAGTATGTGTTGGGATGGTGTGATAGGTTGTGGGGTTCTGAGGATAGTTGTGTGTGTGCTTGCCCTTGCTGCTCTGTTCTGCTCTGACTGACCTCTGCTGGTTCCATCCTTGTCTTGTGTGTGTGTGTGTTTGTGTGTGTGTGAAACTCTGTGATGTGTGTTCATACTCAGCAACGAGATGCATGATCATACAGAGCAACTAGATGTATAACCATACACACCAACATATGATCATACACGCAACGGGGTATATGATCAAATGCAACGGGATGAAAAAAATCAAAAGATGGACACTATACAAATAGAAAATACTAGATATCTGTCTTCCCTCTGTACTTCATCCCTTGTGAGGGAGTACAAGGGGGTGAGGCACATGTTAATACGTCGTACCGTATACCCGGGGTATACGGTACTGATCTCCAGAACTCTGTGGTGAGAGGGGGGCATGTTTTTCTTGTCGTGATGTATACTATACACACACTGTATACACCATTCCGTATGTTATATTTCAAGGACAGCCAGAAGATAACTGTTCCACCACAAGATGGGCAGCTACCACAAGACAGGCAGCCACCACAAGACGAGCAGCCACCACAAGACGGGCAGCCACCACAAGATGGGCAGCCACTACAAGACGGGCAGCCACCACAAGACGGGCAGCCACCACAAGACGGGCAGCCACCACAAGACGGGCAGCCACCACAAGATGGGCAGCCACCACAAGACGGGCAGCCACCACAAGAGGAGCAGCCACCACAAGATGGGCAGCCACTACAAGATGGGCAGCCACTACAAGACTGGCAGCCACCACAAGACGTGCAGCCACCACAAGACGAGCAGCCACCACAAGACGGGCAGCCACCACAAGACGGGCAGCCACCACAAGACGTGCAGCCACCACAAGACGGGCAGCCACCACAAGACGTGCAGCCACCACAAGACGGGCAGCCACCACAAGACGTGCAGCCACCACAAGACGAGCAGCCACCACAAGACGTGCAGCCACCACAAGACGGACAGCCACCACAAGAAGTGCAGCCACCACAAGACGTGCAGCCACGACAAGACGGGCAGCCACCACAAGACGTGCAGCCACCACAAGATGGGCAGCCACTACAAGATGGGCAGCCACTACAAGACGGGCAGCCACCACAAGACGGGCAGCCACCACAAGACGTGCAGCCACCACAAGACGTGCAGCCACCACAAGACGAGCAGCCACCACAAGACGTGCAGCCACCACAAGACGTGCAGCCACCACAAGACGAGCAGCCACCACAAGACGTGCAGCCACCACAAGACGTGCAGCCACCACAAGACGTGCAGCCACCACAAGACGTGCAGCCACCACAAGACGTGCAGCCACCACAAGACGGGCAGCCACCACAAGATGGACAACCACCACAAGACGTGCAGCCACCACAAGACGTGCAGCCACCACAAGAGGTGCAGCCACCACAAGACGGGCAGCCACCACAAGACGTGCAGCCACCACAAGACGGGCAGCCACCATCAACCCCTTTCTGAAATACATCGTTCCATCAGTGATGATTCATATCTCTCCTTACTCGCATGTGCGTAAGAAGATGCAACCTGAACTGACACGAGGCCAACGTTTCGCTCAAGACATAGATTTATCAAACAATAAAGCTCTATCCTGGGCGAAACGGCAATACAACCTTCTTCACTCTGTCTTGAAACCCCATACCTTCCCTCGTGCACCTCTACGCACTCAGAATTTATTCTTAAGCAAATACATTTTTAAGATTGAGTGAACTGACGAAATTAAAGGACTAGATGACAGGTGCAACATCAGCTTCACCTGACATGAAGCTTGCTTAAGCACACACCTATCAAAGCACTCTATAATAATACAAGTGGTGCGGTCAAGCTTTAAAGTAAGCTGGGCTCCAATAACAGCTTTTAACTAGCGAAAACACACGGTAGGTATTCTTAAGCTTAATCCTGTAGAAAACCCGTGTTAGTAAAAAAATAATGAAAAAATGGATGGGGGCTGAGGAAGGGAGAGGGAAAGAAAGAAAAAGGAAGAGAGGGAGAGGAAGAGGGAGGTGTGGAAATGGGTAGAGAAAAGAGAGAGTCAAGCAGGCAGAAAGAGAGGCACAGGGAAAGAAAGATAAAAACACGGTTAGGGAGGAAGACAAAGAAGGGAGGGAGAGAGACAGAAAGAGACAGAGAGAGAGAGAGGGAGAAGAAAAAACTAAAAAAAGAAATCTCAGAAATAAATTTTATGAATTGGTAGGGCGAGACAGCCGAGTTCTGAAGCCTCTCCTGAAGCCTCAGTGAGGTTTCCCGAAGTCTTTCGTGAAGCCTTGTAAGCCTTGCTTAAATCTAGTGGGAGGCCTTGCTAAAACTGAAGGCTGTGGTGAAGCCTCATTGAAGCCTGGCGGAAAGCCCTGCTGAAGCTTGACGTAAAGCCTCTATGAAGCCTGGAGTCCTTACTGAAATATGGCGTTAAGCCTCACTGAATCTTGGCGTGAAGCCTAACTTGAAGCCTTACTGAAGGCTGACATGAAGCCTCACTGAAATCTGGAGTGATGCTTTACCGAAGCCTGGCACGAAGCCTCGTAGAAATCTCGCTATAAGTCACAGCGAAACTTGCCATGTAACTTAATGTCTGGCCCAAATCTTTAGAGAAGCCTAGCTTAAGCCTCACTGAACCCTGACGTGAAACCTCACGGAAGCCTGGCTCGAAGCCTTGCTCAAACCTGGCTTAAAACCTTACTGAAGCTTTTCATAATGTCTCTCTGAAATCTGGCATGAAGCTTCATTGAAACCTATTATAAAACCTCATAGTCCAAGCACAAGGCTTCACTGAATCGATAAGAAGCCTCACTGAAGCCTCAAGAAAGCCTAGCGTCGAGTCTAAGAAGCCTGACGTGAAACATTCTGAAGCCTGGTGTGAAGCCTCATAGAAGCCTGACGTGAAGCCTCATAGAAGCCTGGCGTGAAGCCTCATAGAAGCCTGGCGTGAAGCCTCATAGAAGCCTGGCGTGAAGCCTCATAGAAACCTGACGTGAAGCCTCATAGAAGCCTGGCGTGAAGCCTCATAGAAACCTGGCGTGAAGCCTCATAGAAGCCTGGCGTGAAGCCTCATAGAAGCCTGCCCTCACACTACCATTATTGAGTGACTCACGATGCAATCTTTCTACAAGGCTTAGGGAATACAAGGTGAGGAGGGAGAAGTACGGAGTAGCTGAGGTGCTGTGTTGGTGGTGTTGGAGACTGTTCACGTGGTGGTGGAGACGGTTGATGGGGTGGTGGTGGTGGAGACGGTTGATGTGGTGGAGGTGGTGGAGACGGTTGATGTGGTGGAGGTGGTGGAGACGGTTGATGTGGTGGAGGTGGTGGAGACGGTTGATGTGGTGGAGGTGGTGGAGACGGTTGATGTGGTGGAGGTGGTGGAGACGGTTGATGTGGTGGAGATGGTTGATGTAGTGGAGGTGGTGGAGACGGCTGATGTGGTGGAGGTGGTGGAGACGGTTGATGTGGTGGAGGTGGTGGAGACGGTTGATGTGGTGGAGGTGGTGGAGACGGTTGATGTGGTGGAGGTGGTGGAGACGGTTGATGTGGTGGAGATGGTTGATGTAGTGGAGGTGGTGGAGACGGCTGATGTGGTGGAGGTGGTGGAGACGGTTGATGTGGTGGAGGTGGTGGAGACGGTTGATGTGGTGGAGGTGGTGGAGACGGTTGATGTGGTGATGGAGACGGTTAATGTGGTGGATGTGGTGGAGACGGTTGATGTTGTGGTGGAGACGGCTAATGTGGTGGAGGTGGTGGAGACGGTTGATGTGGTGATGCTGGTGGAGACGGTTGATGTGGTGGAGGTGGTGGAGACGGTTGATGTGGTGATGGTGGTGGAGACGGTTGATGTGGTGGAGGTGGCGGTGAATGAGACGGTTGATGTGGTGGAGATGGTGGTGGTGGAAACGGCTGATGTGGTGGTGGACTTCAAGGGTGATGGACTGATTACATCGTCTTCACATCTCTACTGCTCCTGCCTACTTTCTGTACTCGACTGAAGAAGCCTACTGTGTAGGCGAAACGTTTCGGAATAAAGTTGCCTAACTGTTGCCTGTGTGTCTTACCTACCAACCTGTCGGTATTGTATACCATTTTGATATAAACTCTTCTTCTCGCCTATACTTACCTGTACTGTATTTTATCTATACTATGTCATCATATAATATCCATGAGCAAAAACAGAACATTCAAGCGAGACTGCTCACCAAAACCTATTGTTTCAAATATACTGAAATATGTTTGTGTTCCTCACCTAAAGTAGTATCTCGTGGTATTACTCTCCTTCTTGATGCACTCCTTAAGTTTCCCAGGCACTGATATAGCTAACTTATGTAGGATAGAAAAGTCAACACCCCCCAACATCTGCTAGATGGCACTCAGAATTTTTGGGTTAGAGGATTCATTACTGTTAATAAACTTATGCTTAGTAATAATCCAAACGTTCTCTATCATATTTACGTCCAGTGAGTTTCGAGGCCAGTCATTAAAGTATGAAAAAAATCAAATTAATTTTGTCAGTTTCTTATGTCTTTGACAGTATGGCTAAGGACACAATCTTCCAAATAAAATTTGTCCCGGAAATTCTCGAATCTGCCAGGCAAATAGTCTGTTAAAAGCGTATGTATGAGTGTGCGTATCTATGATTCGTTCTGTCAGAAATTTTTGCCTTGAAATCTTCTATAAATTCTTATATCTAAAAAAAATATACCTGGTACCTAAGAAGTATTTTTAGGAAATTATATAAGGAAAATAATTATCGACATATTTTCATATCGTAAACCTTCCGTAAAATATTTGAGGCAAAGTATTTTCGACTAAATATTTGATCCATAGAATTTGTTTATTAGGACCACAAAAAACTGACCGTTTTCCTCAGCTGAAAGACATTACCACTTAGCTAGAATTCTCTTTGGTATGATAAGTATTCCAGTTACTTTGTTTATATTAATGATCAATAGAACATATATTTTTGAATAACACTACGTCATACAATGAACATCTAACAGTAATATGTATATTAAAATAGTCAAAATTAAGAGATGGTCAATCTTATGAGATTAAGTTAATAGGTGACACTGATTGCTCTCAAGATACTATTGTAGAGCATACTTAGTAATTGTAATACTGATAGCCGAGCCGGCTGCTGATAACCAAGCCGGTTGCTGATAGCCAAGCCGGCTGCTGATAGCCAAGCTGGTTGCTGATAGCCAAGTTGGCTGCTGATAGCCAAGTCGGCTGCTGATACCTAAGCCAGCTGCTGAGAGCACAGTCATATTCCTCCCATACATTCAGTAATGAAGACTCTCACATTTACCTACTTCTTTTACTACTACTATTACTACTACTGTTATTATTATTACTGCTTCTAGTTTTACTTTCTGCTGCTGTTATCACCATCACTACCACTTACCATTATTACCACCACCACCACTACCACCATTACCACCACCACAACCACTACCACTACTATCACCACCACTACCAACACCACCGCCACCAGTACTACTACTACTATCACCACCATCACTACTATCACCACCACCAATACCACCACCACTACCACTACAATTACCACTACCACCACCACCACAACAACTACCACTACTATAACCACCACTACCACTACTATCACTAGCACCACTACCACCACCACCTACACTGCCAATATTACCCCATCACCATCACCACCACTACTACTACTACTACTACCACCACCACCACCACCATCACCACCCTCTCCCTCCACCTTAATAGGTGCCACACTGATTAAGGCCCACAGCACCTTGACCCTGGCTCTGTGGCACTGTTTACTACAAGCTGACGACACTAAGGCGACATTATCACGTGTGGCACTGCTATTACTGCCGAGGGGACCATCTGGCACTCCCACCTCCCCCCCTACAGCTCTGGCACTCGCCACAATGCCTTGTAATGTCGCATATCTGAGGGGGCACTGAGGGCAATTTTGCAATGGTTTGGAGTAGAAAGGAGGGTGAATGATGCCATGCTGGGGAATGGAGGGGGTAAATGATGCCATGCTGGGGGAAGGGAGAGGATGAATGATGCCCTAGTGGGGAGGGAGGGTTGGATGATACCATACTGGGGGGGGACAGAGTGAATGATGCTGTGCTGGGGGAGGGAGGGGGTAAATGATGCCATGCTGGGGAGGATAGGGTGACTGATGCCATGCTGGGGGAAGGGAGGGGTGACTGATGCTATGCTGGGGGAAGGATGGAGTGAATGATGTCATGCTGGGGGGAAGGGGGAGGATGAATGATACCCTGGTGGGGAAGGAGGGGTGGATGACACCATGCTGGGGGAGGGATAGAGTGAATGATGCTATGCTGGGGGAGGGAGGGGGTAAATGATGCCATGCTGGGGAGGATGGGGGGTGAGTGATGCCATGCTGGGGGAAGGGAGGGGGTGAATGATGTCATGCTGGGGGAGGGAGAGGGTGAATGATGCCATGATGAGAGGGAAGGGAGTGAATGATGCCATGCTGGGGGAATGAATGACACCATGCTGAGGGAAGGAGGGGGTGAATGATGCCATGCTGGGGGAGGAAGGGGGTGAATGATACTATGCTTGGGGAAGGAGGGGGTGTACGATGCCATGCTGGGAGAGGGAGTGAGTGAATGATGCCATGCTGGGGGAGGGAGGGGGTGAATGATACCATGCTTGGGGAAGGAGGGGGTGTATGATGCCATGCTGGGAGATGGAGTGGGCG
>NC_091354.1:11862169-11877169 GCF_038502225.1 Cherax quadricarinatus
GTTTCTCACTTTCTTTACCATAGGGGTACCACTAGCAAGTTTCTTTGGGCCCATGGTAGCTTATTTCACAAGCACTAAACACAATGAAATAATCGTAAAATGTTTGAATGAGAGTGCAGGTTAGTGTTCACTCAAGCATCAACAAAACCAGACTGGCTCATGGTGCCTACATGGGGACGTGGACAGAGTGGGCTGCCGGACAGGTCCGGTACCTGGCGGTTCGAAAATAGGGTCGAGTTCGATAATAGGGACAAAGTTGATTCGAAAAAAGCGTTCGATTTTCGAAGAGTTCGATAAGTGATACGTTCGAAATTTGAGGTTCCACTGTACTGCATGGAATAGATAAGGTGGACAGAGACAGGGTGTTCCAGAGAGGGGACACACAAACAAGGAGTCACAATTGGAAGTTGAAGACTCAGATGAGTCAAAGGGATGTTAGGAAGTATTTCCTCAGTCATAGAGTCGTCAGGAAGTGGAATAGTCTAGCAAGTGATGTAGTGGAGGCAGGAACCATACATAGCTTTAAGACGAGGTATAATAAAGCTCATAGAGCAGGGAGAGAGATGACCTAGTAGTGATCAGTGAAGAGGCAGACCAGAAGTTGAGTCTTGACCCCTGCTACCAAAATTAGGTGAGTACAAGTAGGTGAGTACAGGTAAGCTGACTCAAAACTTACACACTATGGCATGCAAAGAGTATGTTACAACTATTCAGCATATGTACACACTCCCATATCGGCTGCCTCCCAACCAGGTGCTAATAGTTTATTGATATGGGTACCTTGGTTCATTAACCAATCATAGGCGAGCCTGCCAAATGCTAATGTGACGTGGTTCACTCGCAGTCAGCATTTTCCAGACTCGCATCTAGTTGGTTGAAGCTCGGTGGTCTCTCTCTCAGGCTTCTGTCTTTGCCTTTATCACTTATATTCAACTTCTATACATAGTGTACTTAAGTGTACATAACTGTAGGTAAACATTTGGTGAAGGAAATACAAGTTAAACTATACTGCTGGGTTTGTTTTGCTCCAACCCATTACTACCAGGTCACAGGCCATTATTGCCTGTGCTCGTAACACACACACACACACACATACAGATAGCACTCTTAAACACTAAAACACACACGAGACATTAAATGAAACACAAAGGTACATTATAAAATATATTTCAGTCTCTCTACAGTCGACACACTTAAGTGGTGGAAAATATCTATTAATTATTAAAAGTTAGATAAAAGCTTCTCAAAGTGAATTCATGATTGTGTAGCCAAACACATTAATTAATAACTGAGAGTAACATCACACACAACACCCTCATAAACACAAGCAAAATAACAAGTGCAGGTTAGCATAAATACTGACTAGTATCTTCCACTTAGGAATACTTTGGTTAAATTTTTACATAACTCACAGAAAACAAAACTAACAATTGGGAAGCCAGTTAATTCTGACATAAATGGCTGTAAAGTGAGATATAGCCTTTCTTTATGTTCAAATGCATATAAAAGTCTGATAATATGTTTACATTATCATATTTTAAGTGAGCATTAGAGCCAGGCCTAAAATAATGTATATACAGTGCACACATTACTTGCCTTAAAGCATTTTCGCTCTTAACTTATAGTGAGTGGTGGTTAGGTAAGACACATATGCAACAGTTAGGTATCTTTATTTCGAAACGTTTCGCCTACACAGTAGGCTTCTTCAGTCGAGTACAGAAAAGTTGATAGAAGCAGAAGATACTTGAAGACGATGTAATCAGTCCATCACCCTTAAAGTTTTGAGGTGGTCAGTCCCTCAGTCTGGAGAAGAGCATTATTCCATAGAATGAAACAATATACCATTTTAATGTTCATAGTGAGTGGTAAACATATTTACTGTAGAAAGTCTGAATAAATAACGAATGGGTTTAATTGAACACCGCTGTATTAGAGAAATGCTGTAAAGTGAAGCGCTGTAAAGTGGGGCCTTTCTGTAGTTTAGTGTCTCGGTACCTGCTGGGTGGGTCGCCAGGTACACTTGGTGTATCGTCAGTGTCTCGGTACCTGCTGGGTGGGTCGCCAGGTACACTTGGTGTATCGTCAGAGCGCTACTGGCTCAGTCAAACAAGGTTCAGGCTATCTCCTGAGCCGGGAGTCAGTCATTCATAACTTGCATGGTTCCTACCCCACCTCAATATTAAGTTTCGGGAGACGATACCAATGTGAGCTTTGTTGCTCTGAACCTTCCTGTTACGCTCATTCTGTAAAATATTAGAACCATCCTGTTACACTCTGTAAAACATTAGAACCTTCCTGATACACTCACTTTATAAAACTTTAGAACCTCCCTGTTACACACTGTTCAAGACAAGCTCAGTGCCTGGTTTAAGTTATACTGTAAGATACAATACACATAAGATACACTGGATATTTACATAAGTGCAATAGATATATTTTATTCCTGGCAATTTACATAGCAGGTTTGATGGTGTAAAAAACAACTAATGTAAAATATAAATGCATAAATTGTGGCATATTATAATATACAGTAAACAAGGTTATGGAGATAACCCCCTCAAGGGTGGTTCCTTGACGCTGGTGAGGGGCTCTTGATCTAGGGAATTGGATCTGTGTTCCAGCTCCCTGAATTAAGCCTGAATATCTTCCATCTCCCTCCCCCCACCATGCGCTGTATAATCCTACAGGTTTAGCGCTCCCCCATGATTATAATATAGAGATAACCAGGAGAAGAGTAGTGGAATTTTGGTGGTGGCTGCCACAAGCTGGCCAGTACTGAAGAGTAGTGGAGCACCTGAGAAGGACATTCATAAACAGCAGTCAGCACGGTTTTAGAGACAGCAATTCTTGATTCACAAATCTACCAGAGATCTAGGATATGAAATGAAAATGAGACAGGAGGGAGAGAGAGAGAGAGAGAGAGAGAGAGAGAGAGAGAGAGAGAGAGAGAGAGAGAGAGAGAGAGAGAGAGAGAGAGAGAGAGAGAGAGAGAGAGAGAAAGAGAGAGAGAGAGAGAGAGGATGATTGGACTGTAGGGTGATCGAGATATTGCCTTGCCAATAATTGAGACGAAAGGCACTAGAGTGGATCAAGGAATACTTAACAAGGAGGAAACAATTACTTACTGCCCGGAAGGTGTTAGGATGAGTGAGTGTGACGAGTGGGGTTCCACAAAGGTCAGTACAGATTCTTGTGCGTGTAAGCAGTATGACTGAAGAAATTGAGGTAGAGGTGTCCCTGTTTTCAGATGACATAAATTTAACGAGGATGATACAAACAGGATCAGACTAGGCTGCAGGATTGGTCTGATAACACTGGTCAACAACCAAAATGTTTCCGAGATCAGAGTAGCAATTTCCAGCTAATATTAGATCACTGATAATATCGTAGTTAAAATTGTTTGTTAGCTCTTCTTTTCAATAAACACCTACGTGTCACAACAGGTTCCAACAGGCTTGTGGCAGTGTGTTTCTTACCACACTCACAGTCTCACTGACCAGTATTGTTCTAGCAGTCATAGAAGGTGGTTGCGATGTGCAAGTTTATATTTTGAGGTGAAAAGGTTGGTGATTTTCTTAGCCAAACACTTTTTAAACTTATAATAGATATTCACTAAGCAAGCTATTGATATGTATGTGAGGCATATTATATTAATTTTATTGTCCTACTGAATGATATAAATACTTCTGCTTAGCTGTCATGTTCTGTATTATAATGATAAATTAATGAATACATTTTCTATTTATCTTCTAATTGCTTGTCGCTTTTTTCTTTCCCATGCCTCGTACTTGTGTGATAGTGCAGACAACTGCTACATTTGTGGTGAGGTGGCCTTTGCGTCACAGAAGCGCCTTATAACTCCTATGGTTAGAAAGGCATGTACCTATATTTTGGATGCAAGATTGGTGACCAGGAAAAGAACTGGGCTTCACACATATGCTGCAACAATTGTGCGACTAACCTTCACCAATGGTTGAACATAATGAGGAAAGGAATGCCTTTTGCTGTGCCAATGGCATGACGGGAGCCAAGAGACCATACCAACAATTGTTATTTCAGCATTGTACCACCAGTACAAAAGGGCTTGTCAAAGAAAAACAAGGGGGTCCATTGAATATCCAGACATTTCATCAGCTATTCACCCAGTTCCACATAGAGAAGGTCTTCCTGTTCCTGATGCACCAACTATGGTATCCTTCGAGTCAGTTCAAGAAAGTGGTGAGGAGAAAGAAGAGAAGGATGACAGTGCTGGATTACAGAGTGACCGAAACTCTGATGAAGCACACTCCTCCAGGCCACATCTCATAACAAAAGGGGAACTCCATGACCTTGTCAGGGATCTGCAACTACCCAAAAACAAGGCAGAGCTGCTAGGCTCTCGTCTTCCACAGCAGCAGTTCAACGATTTCTTCGTAATGGAAGGTGGTTTAGTGGCCTGTAACAATATTAATGATCTGATAGAAGCACTTGGCATCGACTACCAACCCAGTCACTGAAGGCTGTTCATAGATTCATCAAAAACGAGTCTGAAAGGTGTCTTGCTGCATAACGGCAATAGTAAAGCATCAGTTCCTGTGAAGTATGCACCACATATGAAAGAAACCTATGAGAATATAAAGCATATGTTGCAATAAATGAAATATGATGAGCATCAATGGCAGCTCTGTGGTGACTTTAAGGTTGTTGCTCTTGTGATGGGCTTGCAGGGCGGATACACCAAGTACTGCTGCCACCTTGGTGTATCCGCCACCTCGTCAATCATTGGAGCTTTGGTTGAAAAATGTTCAACATCTGCCTCTCATTGAACCAAATAAAATTTTACTACCACCACTACATAAAACTGGGGCTCATGAAAAACTTTGTAAAAACTATGGACAAATCCGGTCAGGGATTCAAGTATTTAACATCAAAATTCCCCTCACTGAGCGACGCTAAGAGAGGGAGTCTTCAATGGTCCTCAGATTTGAGAGCTTCTTGAAGATGGTGACTTTGAAACAGACCTTCATGGGAAGGAGAAAGCTGCTTGGGAAGCATTCAGATTAGTGGCGAAGGGATTTCTCGGAAACAGAAGGGAAGACAACTATGAAGAATTGGTGGAAAACCTCATCAAGGCTTTCAAGAACATGGGATGTAACATATCACTTAAAATCCACTTTTTGGACTCACATTTACTTTTTTCCAGTGAACTGTGGGACAGTTAGTGACGAACATGGTGAAAGGTTTCACCAAGATATTTCAACCATGGAAAAATGGTACCAGGGCAAATGGGGCACAATAATGCTTGCAGACTGTTGCTGGACATTGGCAAGAGATGAGTCTTCAGCCCACTATAAGTGTCAAGCAAAAAGGCAGAGAGTAGGTACGGATTAGAGTTTAAACCATACTGACACATATTGTACGTTATAATAAAATGATCAAATATTACATGTTTGGTATCTTTAAACTTATATCCAATAAGCATTTTTCAAGGTGATATTTGAATTCAGGACATGAAAATACATAAGAATTAACTAATCTCATTTAAGAAGTATACAACTTTTCAAAAATTATTGACCTGTATAAGTGGTTATTAGAATTTAACCCCAGCAAATGCAAAGTTATGAACATTGAGGAAGGGTGAAGATGATCGGAAACAGAATAGTGGCTCAGGGGACGAAGACTGATAACCTTCATGAAAGAGAAGGACCTCGGAGTGTGCATAGTCCTAAACATATCACCTGAGGCACACAACAACATAATAACTGATGCAGCAACTCAAAGTTGGCGCATTTCAATGTAGCTGTCAACAAGGAGGCATTCACGACACTCTAAACGGCATATATCAAGTCCATTATGGAATATGCAGCTCCACTATGGAATCCACATAAGCTGGATAAAAATGGAAAGGTATGCAAGGATGCTAGTTCCAGAGCTGAGGGGTATGACCTATAAGGCTAGAGGCGCTAAACCTGACAACACAAGATGACAGAAGGACCAGGGGTGACATGATTACAACTTACAAAATATTGAGAGGAATAGACAGGGTGGGCAGGGGGAGTCTGTTTGAGAGACGGATCTCAGGTACACGAGGTCACAGCTGCTGTAAGTTAAAAACCCAGATGAGTCATAGGGATGTTAGGAAATACTTCTTTGACCTTAGAGCGGTTATGAATAAGTGGAACGACTTAGACAACGAAGTGACAAAGGCAGGATGCATACATAGCTTTAAGAACAAGTGCGATAAAGGTCATGCAGCCAGGCGTGTGTGAACCCAGTAGTGGCCAATGGAGAAGGGGAACAGGAGCTGTGAATCGACCCCTACAACCACAAATAGACGAGTACACAAACAGACGACACACACAACAACAACAAAAAATCATGCAGAGTTGTTTCATGATTTAATGGCGAAGCTTTTAAACACAACTATTGACACAATACTATTACCAGCATACAGCTGCTTTACCAAGAGGATAATCCACAGCTATGATTTAGCTGCTTCAATAACGATGGGGAGATTTGGTAAGCTTGTATCTGCCGGTGATATGACATGCGACGCCTCCCTCCTGCT
Source organism: Cherax quadricarinatus (assembly GCF_038502225.1). Taxonomy (NCBI): domain Eukaryota; kingdom Metazoa; phylum Arthropoda; class Malacostraca; order Decapoda; family Parastacidae; genus Cherax; species Cherax quadricarinatus. The sequence goes on from NC_091354.1 coordinate 11,868,717, forward strand.
CTCCCTCCCGTTTCCTGTTGCAGGAAGCCTGCAGGAGCAACAGGAACGGCAGTAACAGCAGCAGTACGAACGTCAGCAGCAGTAGCAGCAGCAATTAAAGGGGCTGTAGCAAGAACGGCGTCAGACGTAGCAAGAACAGTAGTAGCTGCAGCAAAAACAGCAGCAGGTGTAGCAAGAACAGCAGCAGTTATAACAAGAACATCAGCAGCTATAACAAGAACATCAGCAGCTATAACAAGAACAGCAGCAACTATAACAAGAACATCAGCAGCTATAACAAGAGCAGCAGCAGCAGCCATAACAAGACAATTTTAACAGTCACAAACAACTTTGTGGTTTGTCTAACAAGAGCAGCAGCAGCAGCCATAACAAGACAATTTTAACAGTCACAAACAACTTTGTGGTTTGTCTAACAAGCGCTGCATGACGATGTTTCTGCACTTCCTGACAAACAACAACGCATCGAATAACGGTGTTACAATAAGGTGATATCTATTAAGTGTAGCCATCCCCAGAGAATACTAGAAGGTCTGCCCCTCTAGTATTCAGCTTGTTTCTGGTTTTTGTAACAAGTAGAAAGTATTCTGGTTCAGTTATCCTTTAAAATTATGATAAATTTTAATACTGCTTTAGGATTGCAACTAATAGGATATAAATTAGGATATAAGCTCCTACACTTGTAGTAGTATAGTGCTGACGGCACATTTCATATCATTATGGCGCTTAAGTTATCATCAAATATTAAAATACTAGTATATACAAGTGTTTGTGTGTGAATGTGTGTGTGCTCAGAGTTGTTCGTTATGTCTCAGTAAGACTCGACTCGACTATACGTCCTCTTGACGTCTTGACCAGCAAGGCAATCATAACAACTTGCTTGAACAACATGGCGAATCATTCGCCAACAGCAATAATGTAACAAGCAGCAGCACAGAGTTAGGAACAAGGAGACAAAATAACGACCCTAACTGGGGACCATCAGCAGATCCTACATAAAAGGCATAAAACTCCCTTAATACTGAATCTAAGTTCAGCATAACCTAATCCCCGACAACGACGGTGCGTAGATGCCACAAAATAGGTCAGAGCTGTAGCTTGGGACCTGAGTTGACTTAGAGTGTCAGTATGACACCCAGCCTCAGTAAAGCGTCAAAAATCACTGAGTCTGAACTAAACTCTGTAAACAGAGTTACACAGAGTTACAGAGTTACAAGAAGTATGTTTCGACTCACCAGTGAAATCATACTCTACCAAAACAGTCTAAATAACGAACAAATAGCCAGAGACAAGAAAGATGGAGAAAGATTTGCTGGTCGAGGGAGGACCAGCAGTGGAGAGAGTGACGAAGGGAGGGCAGTCTCCAAACTCAGGTGAGATCTTGTGATTCTCCTGTGGTATTCCAGCACGGAGCTGGCAGGTAAACAAGCGAGGTGATAGTTAGCTAAGCAGTTTACCAATGTGGACAGCCAACCACAACTCTCGAACAGTGAGCACAATGAAGTATAAATGTTACATCCTCAAACAATAATACAGAGCAAGATATTTTCATTTTAGCTAATAATGAACATATCAGCAATGTAAAATTATACGAAAGACAATATACATCAAATATACATTATATACATTGGGCCCCATTCAGGGGTAGCAATAGACGGTGAGTGTTTTCCTCTTTGGGTCCCCCTTTATTGGCAGAAAACTCTAGTTAATGAAGGACATACTGGATAATTGGAACTGAAGCTTGTCAAATACACGAAGGTCATTAAAACAGCATGTCATCTGTTTGCCAGTCAAGATTACTTTAATCCCTAAAATAGGTATTAAAATCTGAGTGTATATGCACTGAGAGATACACACACCTGTTTACATACCTCAACAGGTGTTATAAAAGTACACTGAAGAATTGAGACACTTATGCAACATATGGGAATCCTTACGGAAGAAACGTTTCGCCACACAGTGGCTTCATCAGTCCAATACAGAGTAGAAATGTATAAGGAGAGGAGGAGTTTGAGGTAATCAGTCCCTCAGCCTGGAGTCGATGTGTTCAGTACATCACTCTTGTAGGAAGTACAGCATAGGTTGTTGTTGTTGTAGGTTTGCCGGTACTTCCGGCCCGGGTCTTCTCCAGATGGCGACCCGGCGGTGGCCTCCCGGGCGGGGGGTGTCGTTCATCTTCTTTCTTCTGTATTCTTTCTTGGGGCCCTCCGGTTGGAGGGTGACTTCTTCTTCTTCTGTCTTGCAGTGACTCCCCAAGTGGGAAGTATCTTCTCGTTTAGCATCTTCAGCAGCATAGGAGGGCGGAGGCAGCAATTACAGGGTTCGTTTTGGAGCCACACCCCAGCTTTAGCAGGCAGCAAAGTGCTGGGGAAACTTGCCTTCATGGTGATTGATCATTGACAGTCCTGCTAGGTGAGGGTACCGTCTTCGGCAGCCCCATTCTGGAGAGTCCTGAATTTCTTCCTTGTGGTGTAGTCGAGTGTCACAAAGCGGTGACTTTTTGAGAGTAGGTTGATCAGGGATTCAGTGGTGAATGATCGAGTTGAGTCGCAGATGAACTTGTCTGTCCCGTTGTGGAGGCGTTGAATAATTTCCGGAGTGTACATTGCTTTCTCATTCTGGTTGGTTGTGTAGAAGTATACACCAGGCAAGTAGTGGACTTCTTGTGAAGGAGTGGCGGTAGTACGTAGGGATGCATCCCAAGGCTCTTGTGTTTTAACCTTCTTGGCTGGTGGCTGAGACGATTGAGGTGAGGCGTCTGATTGGTCCGTTGTGACGGAGGTGGAAGCAGGTGCTGGTGGACTCTCATTGGTGGAATCGGTCGGCGTCTCAGTGGTCTCTGATTGGTCCATCTCTGTGTCGGGAGGAAGGTGTGGTAGCGGTGGAGCAGCGGTAATGTTGGCGACATTTGCAGTGGATTTTATGATCTCTGTGGAAGGTGGAGATGCAGGGAATGTGAAATCAGGCATGTTGTTGAGCTGGAAGAGTTCGTTGATGGTGGTGTTGAAGGAACCAGGTTCAGCTACATTCTGCACATGAGCATACATGATGCAGTAAAGAATCTTGGTGGAGTCGCCAGCAAGAGCTGGCGAAGAAGTGGTAGATGCAGCTTGCGTGGCTTGAAGAATCTTGGTAGTATCTGCTTGAAGCTTGGTAATAGCAGCATATGTAGTCGCTTGTGCAGTGGTTTTTTTTTTTTGTTGTTGTTGGAGTTGTTTCTTAAGTATATCTCGTCTGGTTGGGCACTTGGCAACAAGAGTATGGTGATCATTCTTGCAGTTCAAGCATTTAGGTGGAGAGGCAGTAGTGCACGTCTTTAAGTGATGACCTTCTTGGCCGCAGGTAGAGCAGAACTTCTTATTCTTGGCAGGGCAGTTTTTGGTGGTATGTAGGTATGAGTAACAGTTGGAACACTGTGGAATTTGATGGAATTTTTCTGCTTCGATGAAGGCATAGGGCCAGAGAGGTGGCTTATATACTGCAGTCAGGTGAGGTGAAACAGGAGGAGGCGGGATCACAGTGGGACCTGCCACTAGTGTAAGTAGGTCTTCGTCCAAAGGTTGGACAAGCATTGAAGAATTCTTTATACCAAGATCCCATGATGTTGCAGTGTCTGACAGATGTGATGAATGGTTTTGAAAACCATTCATCACATAAAAGTAGACTACAAAAATCAGAACACTATATATCTTTATGATATAATTGATATTGTAGTAGCCAGGCTAAGGTCTGGTTACAGTTACTTCTGGCAGTTTGGCAGACACACAAACTGATTGATGTCAAAGTATCGTATTAACGAAAATAAGATACCAGACATATGCAAATTTTCTAAATTTGCTTGTTACAGATAAGTGAACTGTAGATATAAATCCAGATGTACTCGTGTAAACTCCTTTGGAGTCTAGTTCCTAGACCTTTTATGTATCCACATGCTCTTGCGCTACCCTCCACAGGATGGATGTGAGGTGCACAATAAACTAGCCTTTCCGACGGCAAGATTTAAATATAACTCTGACTCTAAACTTTTCATTATATTAATATGCTCAATAATAACCCACATGAAGACATAAACTCAGAAGATTAATTGGTCTGTATATTTCGATCCCCTTCCGGGATCCTCTTCAGTAGATACATAAAAGCAATGAGAACAAGAATATATAAGGAAGGTCGTACTTCACCCCTTACAAGGGAGTGGTACGTGGGGGGACATGTCAAGTAGTGAGTGGGTGAGATGACACGACCTGAAGTGAAGCAATGACAAGTGTTCATTATCCATATTAATAAATATCAATAAATAATAATAGTAGTAGGTTGGTAGACAGCAACCACCCAGGGAAGTACTACCGTCCTGCCAGATGACTGTGAAACAAAAACCTGTAACTGTTTTGCATGATGGTAGGATTGCTGGTTTCTTTTTCTGTCTCATAAACATGCTAAGATAACAGGGATATCTTGCTACTCCTACTTACACTTTGGTCACACTTCACAGACACGCACATGCATATATATATACATACATCTAGGTTTTTCTCCTTTTTCTAAATAGCTCTTGTTCTTTTTTATTTCTTCTATTGTCCATGGGGAAGTGGAAAAGAATCTTTCCTCCGTAAGCCATGCGTGTCGTATGAGGCGACTAAAATGCCGGGAGCAATGGGCTAGTAACCCCTTCTCCTGTATAAAATTACTAAAAAAGAGAAGAAGAAAAACTTTATAAAACTGGGTTGCTTAAATGTGCGTGGATGTAGTGCGGATGACAAGAAACAGATGATTGCTGATGTTATGAATGAAAAGAAGTTGGATGTCCTGGCCCTAAGCGAAACAAAGCTGAAGGGGGTAGGAGAGTTTCAGTGGGGGGAAATAAATGGGATTAAATCTGGAGTATCTGAGAGAGTTAGAGCAAAGGAAGGGGTAGCAGTAATGTTAAATGATCAGTTATGGAAGGAGAAAAGAGAATATGAATGTGTAAATTCAAGAATTATGTGGATTAAAGTAAAGGTTGGATGCGAGAAGTGGGTCATAATAAGCGTGTATGCACCTGGAGAAGAGAGGAATGCAGAGGAGAGAGAGAGATTTTGGGAGATGTTAAGTGAATGTATAGGAGCCTTTGAACCAAGTGAGAGAGTAATTGTGGTAGGGGACTTGAATGCTAAAGTAGGAGAAACTTTTAGAGAGGGTGTGGTAGGTAAGTTTGGGGTGCCAGATGTAAATGATAATGGGAGCCCTTTGATTGAACTTTGTATAGAAAGGGGTTTAGTTATAGGTAATACATATTTTAAGAAAAAGAGGATAAATAAGTATACACGATATGATGTAGGGCGAAATGACAGTAGTTTGTTGGATTATGTATTGGTAGATAAAAGACTGTTGAGTAGACTTCAGGATGTACATGTTTATAGAGGGGCCACAGATATATCAGATCACTTTCTAGTTGTAGCTACACTGAGAGTAAAAGGTAGATGGGATACAAGGAGAATAGAAGCATCAGGGAAGAGAGAGGTGAAGGTTTATAAACTAAAAGAGGAGGCAGTTAGGGTAAGATATAAACAGCTATTGGAGGATAGATGGGCTAATGAGAGCATAGGCGATGGGGTCGAAGAGGTATGGGGTAGGTTTAAAAATGTAGTGTTAGAGTGTTCAGCAGAAGTTTGTGGTTACAGGAAAGTGGGTGCAGGAGGGAAGAGGAGCGATTGGTGGAATGATGATGTAAAGAGAGTAGTAAGGGAGAAAAAGTTAGCATATGAGAAGTTTTTACAAAGTAGAAGTGATGCAAGGAGGGAAGAGTATATGGAGAAAAAGAGAGAAGTTAAGAGAGTGGTGAAGCAATGTAAAAAGAGAGCAAATGAGAGAGTGGGTGAGATGTTATCAACAAATTTTGTTGAAAATAAGAAAAAGTTTTGGAGTGAGATTAACAAGTTAAGAAAGCCTAGAGAACAAATGGATTTGTCAGTTAAAAATAGGAGAGGAGAGTTATTAAATGGAGAGTTAGAGGTATTGGGAAGATGGAAGGAATATTTTGAGGAATTGTTAAATGTTGATGAAGATAGGGAAGCTGTGATTTCGTGTATAGGGCAAGGAGGAATAACATCTTGTAGGAGTGAGGAAGAGCCAGTTGTGAGTGTGGGGGAAGTTCGTGAGGCAGTAGGTAAAATGAAAGGGGGTAAGGCAGCCGGGATTGATGGGATAAAGATAGAAATGTTAAAAGCAGGTGGGGATATAGTTTTGGAGTGGTTGGTGCAATTATTTAATAAATGTATGGAAGAGGGTAAGGTACCTAGGGATTGGCAGAGAGCATGCATAGTTCCTTTGTATAAAGGCAAAGGGGATAAAAGAGAGTGCAAAAATTATAGGGGGATAAGTCTGTTGAGTGTACCTGGTAAAGTGTATGGTAGAGTTATAATTGAAAGAATTAAGAGTAAGACGGAGAATAGGATAGCAGATGAACAAGGAGGCTTTAGGAAAGGTAGGGGGTGTGTGGACCAGGTGTTTACAGTGAAACATATAAGTGAACAGTATTTAGATAAGGCTAAAGAGGTCTTTGTGGCATTTATGGATTTGGAAAAGGCGTATGACAGGGTGGATAGGGGGGCAATGTGGCAGATGTTGCAAGTGTATGGTGTAGGAGGTAGGTTACTGAAAGCAGTGAAGAGTTTTTACGAGGATAGTGAGGCTCAAGTTAGAGTATGTAGGAAAGAGGGAAATTTTTTCCCAGTAAAAGTAGGCCTTAGACAAGGATGTGTGATGTCACCGTGGTTGTTTAATATATTTATAGATGGGGTTGTAAGAGAAGTAAATGCGAGGGTCTTGGCAAGAGGCGTGGAGTTAAAAGATAAAGAATCACACACAAAGTGGGAGTTGTCACAGCTGCTCTTTGCTGATGACACTGTGCTCTTGGGAGATTCTGAAGAGAAGTTGCAGAGATTGGTGGATGAATTTGGTAGGGTGTGCAAAAGAAGAAAATTAAAGGTGAATACAGGAAAGAGTAAGGTTATGAGGATAACAAAAAGATTAGGTGATGAAAGATTGAATATCAGATTGGAGGGAGAGAGTATGGAGGAGGTGAACGTATTCAGATATTTGGGAGTGGACGTGTCAGCGGATGGGTCTATGAAAGATGAGGTGAATCATAGAATTGATGAGGGAAAAAGAGTGAGTGGTGCACTTAGGAGTCTGTGGAGACAAAGAACTTTGTCCTTGGAGGCAAAGAGGGGAATGTATGAGAGTATAGTTTTACCAACGCTCTTATATGGGTGTGAAGCGTGGGTGATGAATGTTGCAGCGAGGAGAAGGCTGGAGGCAGTGGAGATGTCATGTCTGAGGGCAATGTGTGGTGTGAATATAATGCAGAGAATTCGTAGTTTGGAAGTTAGGAGGAGGTGCGGGATTACCAAAACTGTTGTCCAGAGGGCTGAGGAAGGGTTGTTGAGGTGGTTCGGACATGTAGAGAGAATGGAGCGAAACAGAATGACTTCAAGAGTGTATCAGTCTGTAGTGGAAGGAAGGCGGGGTAGGGGTCGGCCTAGGAAGGGTTGGAGGGAGGGGGTAAAGGAGGTTTTGTGTGCGAGGGGCTTGGACTTCCAGCAGGCATGCGTGAGCGTGTTTGATAGGAGTGAATGGAGACAAATGGTTTTTAATACTTGACGTGCTGTTGGAGTGTGAGCAAAGTAACATTTATGAAGGGATTCAGGGAAACCGGCAGGCCGGACTTGAGTCCTGGAGATGGGAAGTACAGTGCCTGCACTCTGAAGGAGGGGTGTTAATGTTGCAGTTTAAAAACTGTAGTGTAAAGCACCCTTCTGGCAAGACAGTGATGGAGTGAATGATGGTGAAAGTTTTTCTTTTTCGGGCCACCCTGCCTTGGTGGGAATCGGCCGGTGTGATAATAATAATAATAATAAAAATAATTATTAGTTAATATTGACTAATATCCACTTGACAATGTAAAGTGTGGATCTTGAGGATAATTAGCGACATAGACTGACAAAGATTTCATTCAGGTTAGTAGCCCGTGAGGGTTTATAACCCAGAATAACCATAGACGCTCAGTGGCTTATTTTCGATGGGCTCCCCTTTGAAGGTTCTTCCCCAAGATGCAACCCATTACTGCCATGTATCTATCAACAGTTAGATGTATGGTGGGACTGCAGGTGTTATAAGACCTACCCAATCGTTTCGCCCCGCCCGGGATTGAACCCAGGCCCTTTTCGTTGTGACCAGAACAGTATATTTCAATGATTTTTTTTTTTCAGACACCTGCCGTCCCTCACGTAGGTAAGTCTGACTTAAATGAAACACATTTACCATTATTCATTCAATGGAGCGTTGTCGTGAGAAAAGCTAGGTTAGCACTCCACTATAGTGCAGCAAACCAGCCTACTTCCGCCTCCACTACTCTCACTCCAACAACTATTGTTTGCTTATGTTTACATGATGCCACAAACACCATTAATTGTGTGTGT
>NC_091354.1:11882169-11939669 GCF_038502225.1 Cherax quadricarinatus
AGCACCGTGGCAGGGGCGTGTATACACCTCATCCCTGCCACCAGGGGTCAACAGCACCGTGGCAGGGGCGTGTATACACCTCACTCCAGCCACCAGGGGTCAACAGCACCGTGGCAGGGGCGTGTATACACCTCATCCCTGCCACCAGGGGTCAACAGCACCGTGGCAGGGGCGTGTATACACCTCACCCCTGCCACCAGGGATCAACAGCATAGTGGCAGGGGCGTGTATACACCTCGCCCCTGCCACCAGGGATCAACAGCACCGTGGCAGGGGCGTGTATACACCTCACCCCTGCTACCAGGGGTCAACAGCACCGTGGCAGGGGATGGCGAGCATCCCGACCCTGTCGTCAGATAACCTCTTTTAGCGCCACACTGATCTTATGGTAAATTAGTCAAAGGCGCCGCTGAGGACCACAATCACGTCTTTGATGCATCATCAGACACTGGAGAGCCGTCCCATGGACCACCACCCCTACCACGACGCCCCATGGACCACCTCCCCTACCAGGACGCCCCCACATTCACCCACGCTACGGAGGTGTCCGTGGGGAGAAGAGCATCTCTCTTAAATGCTCACACACACGCTACGACCTTCAGCTGTCTACAGTTTTCCTGATAATTTTACTGAATTCCCCTAAAATCCCTTAATTGGAATTCTAAACCACCCACAATCCTCTAAACATTAAAATCATACCACCTACAATCCTTAAAGGATTGTAGGTGGTCTTGAAGGTGGTCTTAGGGTGGTTTTGTGGTCTCGAAGGTGGTCTTGGAGTGGTGTTGTGGTCCTGAAGGTTGTCTTGGGGTGGTGTTGTGGTCTTGAAGGTGGTCTTGGGGTGGTGCTGTGGTCTTGAAGGTGGTCTTGGGGTGGTGCTGTGGTCATGGAGGTGGTCGTGGGGTGATGCTGTGATCTTGGAGGTGGTCTTGGGGCCGTACATGGTGCAACATCTGGGTATCTTCAGCGATTGATTTTTTGCCTGCACAGCAAGCTGTATCTAATATAGGTGATGAGAGCCGGAGGAAAAAGTGGTGTAGTTCAGTAGTTGAAGGCTTGATCACATGCAGGCTGGGCCCATCGGTGGAAGGCAGGACAGGCTTCTAACGTTGGTCCGAACCTACAAACTCCGACAGTGAAGATGCGAGTGTGTGCACGCAGCTTTGTTGCCCGGCCGGAGGTTTAACACTGAATACGAAAATGCAGTGGAGTCTATCTTTGTTTACGTTACAACCTCGGACGGTCAGTTGGAGTGTAATTCAGTCTGGTTTGTCGATATTCAATCCCGAGCTCCTCAAACTTGACAAACTTCGGGCTTCTTATGTCAGTAATCCCTGATCCAGCAATACTGCTTTCAGTAATCCCTGATCCAGTAACACTGCTTTCAGTAATCCCTGATCCAGCAATACTGCTTTCAGTAATCCTTGATCCAGTAACACTGCTTTCAGTAATCCCTGATCCAGCAATACTGCTTTCAATAATCCCTGATCCAGCAATACTGCTTTCAGTAATCCCTGATCCAGTAACACTGCTTTCAGTAATCCCTGATCCAGCAATACTGCTTTCAGTAATCCCTGATCCAGTACACTGCTTTCAGTAATCCCTGATCCAGCAATACTGCTTTCAGTAATCCCTGATCCAGTAACACTGCTTTCAGTAATCCCTGATCCAGCAATACTGCTTTCAGTAATCCCTGATCCAGTAACACTGCTTTCAGTAATCCCTGATCCAGCAATACTGCTTTCAGTAATCCCTGATCCAGCAATACTGCTTTCAGTAATCCATGATCCAGTAACACTGCTTTCAGTAATCCCTGATCCAGCAATACTGCTTTCAGTAATCCCTGATCCAGTACACTGCTTTCAGTAATCCCTGATCCAGCAATACTGCTTTCAGTAATCCCTGATCCAGTAACACTGCTTTCAGTAATCCCTGATTCAGCAATACTGCTTTCAGTAATCCCTGATCCAGTAACACTGCTTTCAGTAATCCCTGATCCAGCAATACTGCTTTCAGTAATCCCTGAACCAATAACACTGCTTTCAGTAATCCCTGATCCAGCAATACTGCTTTCAGTAATCCCTGATCCATTACACTGCTTTCAGTAATCCCTGATCCAGCAATACTGCTTTCAGTAATCCCTGATCCAGTAACACTGCTTTCAGTAATCCCTGGTCCAGCAATACTGCTTTCAGTAATCCCTGATCCAGAAATACTGCTTTCAGTAATCCCTGATCTAGTAACACTGCTTTCAGTAATCCCTGATCCAGTAACACTGCTTTCAGTAATCCCTGGTCCAGCAATACTGCTTTCAGTAATCCCTGATCCAGAAATACTGCTTTCAGTAATCCCTGATCCAGTAACACTGCTTTCAGTAATCCCTGATCCAGTAACACTGCTTTCAGTAATCCTTGATCCAGTAACACTGCTTTCAGTAATCCCTAATCCAGCAATACTGCTTTCAGTAATCCCTGATCCAGCAACACTGTTTTCAGTAATCCCTGATCCAGCAACACTGCTTTCAGTAATCCCTGATCCAGTAACACTGCTTTCAGTAAACTCTGATCCAGTAACACTGCTTTCAGTAATCCCTGATCCGGCAATACTGCTTTCAGTAATCCCTGATCCAGTACACTGCTTTCAGTAATCCCTGATCCAGCAAAGCTGCTTTCAGTAATCCCTGATGCAGCAACACTGCTTTCAGTAATCCCTGATCCAGCAAAACTGCTTTCAGTAATCCCTGATGTAGTAACACTGCTTTCAGTAATCCCTGATCCAGTACACTGCTTTCAGTAATCCCTCATCCAGTAACACTGCTTTCAGTAATCCCTGATCCAGTAACACTGCTTTCAGTAATCCCTGATCCAGTAACACTGCTTTCAGTAATCCCTGATCCAGTAACACTGCTTTCAGTAATCCCTGATCTAGTAACACTGCTTTCAGTAATCCCTGATCCAGTAACACTGCTTTCAGTAATCCCTGGTCCAGCAATACTGCTTTCAGTAATCCCTGATCCAGAAATACTGCTTTCAGTAATCCCTGATCCAGTAACACTGCTTTCAGTAATCCCTGATCCAGTAACACTGCTTTCAGTAATCCTTGATCCAGTAACACTGCTTTCAGTAATCCCTGATCCAGCAATACTGCTTTCAGTAATCCCTGATCCAGCAACACTGTTTTCAGTAATCCCTGATCCAGAAACACTGCTTTCAGTAATCCCTGATCCAGTAACACTGCTTTCAGTAAACTCTGATCCAGTAACACTGCTTTCAGTAATCCCTGATCCGGCAATACTGCTTTCAGTAATCCCTGATCCAGTACACTGCTTTCAGTAATCCCTGATCCAGCAAAGCTGCTTTCAGTAATCCCTGATGCAGCAACACTGCTTTCAGTAATCCCTGATCCAGCAAAACTGCTTTCAGTAATCCCTGATGTAGTAACACTGCTTTCAGTAATCCCTGATCCAGTACACTGCTTTCAGTAATCCCTCATCCAGTAACACTGCTTTCAGTAATCCCTGATCCAGTAACACTGCTTTCAGTAATCCCTGATCCAGTAACACTGCTTTCAGTAATCCCTGATCCAGTAACACTGCTTTCAGTAATCCCTGATCTAGTAACACTGCTTTCAGTAATCCCTGATCCAGTAACACTGCTTTCAGTAATCCCTGGTCCAGCAATACTGCTTTCAGTAATCCCTGATCCAGAAATACTGCTTTCAGTAATCCCTGATCCAGTAACACTGCTTTCAGTAATCCCTGATCCAGTAACACTGCTTTCAGTAATCCTTGATCCAGTAACACTGCTTTCAGTAATCCCTGATCCAGCAATACTGCTTTCAGTAATCCCTGATCCAGCAACACTGTTTTCAGTAATCCCTGATCCAGCAACACTGCTTTCAGTAATCCCTGATCCAGTAACACTGCTTTCAGTAAACTCTGATCCAGTAACACTGCTTTCAGTAATCCCTGATCCGGCAATACTGCTTTCAGTAATCCCTGATCCAGTACACTGCTTTTAGTAATCCCTGATCCAGCAAAGCTGCTTTCAGTAATCCCTGATGCAGCAACACTGCTTTCAGTAATCCCTGATCCAGTAACACTGCTTTCAGTAATCCCTGATCCAGTAACACTGCTTTCAGTAATCCCTGATCCAGTAACACTGCTTTCAGTAATTCCTGATCCAGTAACACTGCTTTCAGTAATCCCTGATGCAGTAACACTGCTTTCAGTAATCCCTTATCCAGTAACACTGCTTTCAGTAATCCCTGATCCAGCAATACTGCTTTCAGTAATCCCTGATCCAACAACACTGCTTTCAGTAATCCCTCATCCAGTAACACTGCTTTCAGTAATCCCTGATCCAGTAACACTGCTTTCAGTAATCCCTGATCCAGCAATACTGCTTTCAGTAATCCCTGATCCAGCAAAGCTGCTTTCAGTAACCCCTGATGCAGCAACACTGCTTTCAGTAATCCCTGATCCAGTAACACTGCTTTCAGTAATCCCTGATCCAGTAACACTGCTTTCAGTAATCCCTGATCCAGTAACACTGCTTTCAGTAATTCCTGATCCAGTAACACTGCTTTCAGTAATCCCTGATGCAGTAACACTGCTTTCAGTAATCCCTTATCCAGTAACACTGCTTTCAGTAATCCCTGATCCAGCAATACTGCTTTCAGTAATCCCTGATCCAACAACACTGCTTTCAATAAACCCTGATCCAGCAATACTGCTTTCAGTAATCCCTGATCCAGTATCACTACTTTCAGTAATCCCAGATCCAGCATCACTACTTTCAGTAATCCCAGATCCAGCATCACTACTTTCAGTAATCCCTGATCCAGCATCACTACTTTAAGTAATCCCTGATCCAGCATCACTACTTTCAGTAATCCCAGATCCAGCATCACTACTTTCAGTAATCCCTGATCCAGCATCACTACTTTCAGTAATCCCTGATCCAGCATCACTACTTTCAGTAATCCCAGATCCAGCATCACTACCTTCTGTAATCCCTGATCCAGCATCACTACTTTCATTAATCCCTGATCCAGCATCACTACTTTCAGTAATCCCTGATTCAGCATCACTACTTTCAGTAATCCCTGATCCAGCATCACTACTTTCAGTAATCTCAGATCCAGCATCACTACTTTCAGTAATCCCTGATCCAGCATCACTACTTTCAGTAATCTCAGATCCAGCATCACTACTTTCAGTAATCCCTGATCCAGCACCACTACTTTCAGTAATCCCTGATCCAGCATCACTACTTTCAGTAATCCCAGATCCAGCATCACTACTTTCAGTAATCTCAGATCCAGCATCACTACTTTCAGTAATCCCTGATTCAGCTTCACTACTTTCAGTAATCCCAGATCCAGCATCACTTCTTTCAGTAATCTCAGATCCAGCATCACTACTTTCGGTAATCCCTGATTCAGCATCACTACTTTCAGTAATCTCAGATCCAGCATCACTACTTTCAGTAATCCCTGATTCAGCATCACTACTTTCAGTAATCGCTGATCCAGGAAAGCTACTTTCAGTAATCCCAGATCCAGCAACACTACTTTCAGTAATCCCTGATCCAGCACCACTACTTTCAGTAATCTCAGATCCAGCAACACTACTTTCAGTAATCCCAGATCCAGCATCACTACTTTCAGTAATCCCAGATCCAGCATCACTACTTTCAGTAATCTCTGATCCAGCATCACTACTTTCAGTAATCCCAGATGCAGCATCACTACTTTCAGTAATCCCAGACCCAGCATCACTACTTTCAGTAATCCCAGATCCAGCATCACTACTTTCAGTAATCCCTGATCCAGCATCACTACTTTCAGTAATCGCTGATCCAGGAAAGCTACTTTCAGTAATCCCAGATCCAACAACACTACTTTCAGTAATCCCTAATCCAGCATCACTACCTTTCAGTAATCCCAGATCCAGCAACACTACTTTCAGTAATCCCTGATCCAGTATCACTACTTTCAGTAATCGCTGATCCAGGAAAGCTACTTTCAGTAATCCCAGATCCAGCATCACTACTTTCAGTAATCCCTGATCCAGCATCACTACTTTCAGTAATCCCTGATCCAGCATCACTACTTTCAGTAATCCCTGATCCAGCATCACTACTGTCAGGGTCTAGTGATCCATTGTGGAGTATCTGGCGAAAACTTCCACCAGATTCACTCTTTGATAATGATTAGGTATTTACGGGCATCCTCCTATTATGACGGAGTTTGTTGTTCATAATAATTTCACTCCTCGGGACGTAAGAGAAATACATCATAATTTACGCCCCGTAAAAAGCAGGGGTGCCACTGACACAATAAAAGAGCACTGTCAACATTCGTGAACTTGAACTACTCAACCTGCTACCATTAGATATCATAAATAGTGCCGAAACAAATATAAAAAAATAAAAACGAAATTGGACCACTACCTCCGTATGGTACCAGCTCAACGAGGCGTTGATTGACATGTGGGCCAGCGGGGCCACCAACAACAGTATGATTGGCCAGACAATCAGTGGAAAAGCCTGACCTGAGGCTTGGCTGCGAGAGGAGAACTCTAACGGACGCAGGTATATTGCAATCGATGAAATATGTGGCTCTCTCATATTGGGATTAATCTTCTACATTATTATCTCAGAGTCCCTGATGGAGTCTCATCATCCTTCCTGCTCTAACAAACCTCCTTATTCATTTAATACAGAGTGAAATCTTTGGAAGTCTTTTTTATCCAGTTGTATCTTCCACTGATAACTAAGACACGTGGGCAACATTTGGGATTCCTTATTCTGGAAACGTTTCACCAGTCAATGACTTCTTCAGTCCAATATAGAAAAGAACAGTAGAAGATGAGGGACTGATTACCGCAATCTGATTAACTCAAGCGCCTCCTCATCTTCCACTGTTCTTCTCTCTTTTGGACTGGAGAAGACACTGTCCAGAGAAATGTTTCTAGACTCAATAATCCCAAATGTTGTCAAGTGTCACAGTTATCAAGTTGACGGTTTTCTAAACCATTTATATTATATCTCCGATACTGATCTATATTTATTAGTTCAGTTTTACTCGCCCTAATAGGAACATTATTTACGTTGCTGTGGATCAGTCTGGTGGCAGAACTGACATTCATCTCTTCTTCTCGGCCATAGATCAACACGGCTCTGATGTAATTAATCGCAAGTCACAAAAATTGGCAGTTCGAAAACAACTCGAAAATATTCTCGTAGCTTGATTCTTAACCTGCTTGAATGTCAGGAATCTTGTCTTATAGAGTATCATGATTAGATTTTTAGATTCTGCCGCCGAAGTGGCTAGTTATTGTGCACCCCATATCCATCCTGTAGAGAGTCGAGCAAGAGCATATAAATGACCTAGGGACTAGGCCCCAGAAGGGTTAACAGGAGCCTATATGAATTTATCTGTTACAAGCAAATTTGCTTAATTAATATATCTGGTGTCTTATTTTCAGTAATAAGATATCTTGACATGTCACATAGGTTATTATACTATCTGAATATTCTTCAATAAGAGGACAATTAAGCACATAGTGTTCAAGATAGTGACCACAGGATTGATCACATACTTTGCATTTGGTTTGATCATCATCTGTGTGCCTGCAAAACTGCCAGAAGTACTTGTAATCAAGCTTAAGCATGATCACTACATCAGTCAGTCTGTTCACATTACAAGTTACTCCATAAACATGCTTATCCACGTTCATGTTATCAGATTGGGTTATAGATCTACTCAGGCTTCTAATTACATACCTATAACATCTAGTTTCATTATTTACTTCTCTCCTAATATTATTCCTAATGCTAGACACAGATATACCAAAGCTATATTCTACATTCTCCTTCAGGGTACTCTTCTTGGCTAACATATTAACTTTATCATGGAGTAGTAGTCCAATGTATGATGGAATCCATAGCAATTGTACATTAAATCCTTTTTCCCAGGTTTTTGAGTATCTATACCTGGCTTCTCCAATGGTCATGTTGTTAGAGTCATTATGTGAGTCAAGAGCCTTCAGTGATGACAGAATCAGCAATATTGATAGTCAAGCTCAGTGTCGTAAGTTAGCTTAAGTGCCATTAGGATGGCAAACAATTCAGTTTGCAGTGTAGACGCCCAGTTGTTAATTCTTTTACCTAACTCAACAAAGTTGTCATCGTTCTTAACTAGGGAGGTGACAACACGAGCAGATGCAGCCCTGCCAGAAGACTCCTGTTTAGATCCATCCGTGTCTATAACTTGTGATAAATTATTACTATCAGTTAGGCGAAAAATTTTTTCTTGAGCAGTTACTTTAACAAGTGAATTAAGGAAGGAATTACTAGTAATGAGCTTCTTGGGAGGGACTTGCAGGTATCTGATATGAAATGAACACATCTTCAATGGAGGGGTGAGGTACAACAGCAGAGACCGTAACACTGCTGGTATATGTAATATACATCATGCGTAGTAACGCTGCTGGTGCATGAAATATACATCACACTTAGCAGCACTGCTGGTGAGTATAATGTATATTGAACAATAAAATGGTATAAAATACCGACAGGTTGTTAGGTAAGACACATATGCAACAGTTAGGTATCTTTATTATGAAACGTTTCGCCTACACAGTAGGCTTCTTCAGTCAAGTACAGAAAAGTTGGTAGAAGCAGAAGATACTTGAAGACGATGTAATCAGTCCATCACCCTTAAAGTTTTGAGGTGGTCAGTCCCTCAGTCTGGAGAAGAGCATTGTTCCATAGTATGAAACAATATGGAGAAGTGACAGGATGGAGCTTATTTATAGCGCCAAGAGGTGAGACGTAGGAGAGGTAAGAACTCAGATGTTGAGAGGTCCCTCTCAAATCCAGCCCCTCTCACTAGTGGAAGTTGTCGAAGTTGATTGCAGGTCTGTACCAAGATACCCTTGTGTTGCAGTGTCTGACAGATTGAACAATAAAATGGTATAAAATACCGACAGGTTGTTAGGTAAGACACATATGCAACAGTTAGGTATCTTTATTATGAAACGTTTCGCCTACACAGTAGGCTTCTTCAGTCAAGTACAGAAAAGTTGGTAGAAGCAGAAGATACTTGAAGACGATGTAATCAGTCCATCACCCTTAAAGTTTTGAGGTGGTCAGTCCCTCAGTCTGGAGAAGAGCATTGTTCCATAGTATGAAACAATATGGAGAAGTGACAGGATGGAGCTTATTTATAGCGCCAAGAGGTGAGACGTAGGAGAGGTAAGAACTCAGATGTTGAGAGGTCCCTCTCAAATCCAGCCCCTCTCACTAGTGGAAGTTGTCGAAGTTGATTGCAGGTCTGTACCAAGATACCCTTGTGTTGCAGTGTCTGACAGATTGAACAATAAAATGGTATAAAATACCGACAGGTTGTTAGGTAAGACACATATGCAACAGTTAGGTATCTTTATTATGAAACGTTTCGCCTACACAGTAGGCTTCTTCAGTCAAGTACAGAAAAGTTGATAGAGGCGAAACGTTTCATAATAAAGATACCTAACTGTTGCATATGTGTCTTACCTAACAACCTGTCGGTATTTTATACCATTTTATTGTTCAATCTGTCAGACACTGCAACACAAGGGTATCTTGGTACAGACCTGCAATCAACTTCGACAACTTCCACTAGTGAGAGGGGCTGGATTTGAGAGGGACCTCTCAACATCTGAGTTCTTACCTCTCCTACGTCTCACCTCTTGGCGCTATAAATAAGCTCCATCCTGTCACTTCTCCATATTGTTTCATACTATGGAACAATGCTCTTCTCCAGACTGAGGGACTGACCACCTCAAAACTTTAAGGGTGATGGACTGATTACATCGTCTTCAAGTATCTTCTGCTTCTACCAACTTTTCTGTACTTGACTGAAGAAGCCTACTGTGTAGGCGAAACGTTTCATAATAAAGATACCTAACTGTTGCATATGTGTCTTACCTAACAACCTGTCGGTATTTTATACCATTTTATTGTTCAATCTGTCAGACACTGCAACACAAGGGTATCTTGGTACAGACCTGCAATCAACTTCGACAACTTCCACTAGTGAGAGGGGCTGGATTTGAGAGGGACCTCTCAACATCTGAGTTCTTACCTCTCCTACGTCTCACCTCTTGGCGCTATAAATAAGCTCCATCCTGTCACTTCTCCATATTGTTTCATACTATGGAACAATGCTCTTCTCCAGACTGAGGGACTGACCACCTCAAAACTTTAAGGGTGATGGACTGATTACATCGTCTTCAAGTATCTTCTGCTTCTACCAACTTTTCTGTACTTGACTGAAGAAGCCTACTGTGTAGGCGAAACGTTTCATAATAAAGATACCTAACTGTTGCATATGTGTCTTACCTAACAACCTGTCGGTATTTTATACCATTTTATTGTTCAATCTGTCAGACACTGCAACACAAGGGTATCTTGGTACAGACCTGCAATCAACTTCGACAACTTCCACTAGTGAGAGGGGCTGGATTTGAGAGGGACCTCTCAACATCTGAGTTCTTACCTCTCCTACGTCTCACCTCTTGGCGCTATAAATAAGCTCCATCCTGTCACTTCTCCATATTGTTTCATACTATGGAACAATGCTCTTCTCCAGACTGAGGGACTGACCACCTCAAAACTTTAAGGGTGATGGACTGATTACATCGTCTTCAAGTATCTTCTGCTTCTACCAACTTTTCTGTACTTGACTGAAGAAGCCTACTGTGTAGGCGAAACGTTTCATAATAAAGATACCTAACTGTTGCATATGTGTCTTACCTAACAACCTGTCGGTATTTTATACCATTTTATTGTTCAATCTGTCAGACACTGCAACACAAGGGTATCTTGGTACAGACCTGCAATCAACTTCGACAACTTCCACTAGTGAGAGGGGCTGGATTTGAGAGGGACCTCTCAACATCTGAGTTCTTACCTCTCCTACGTCTCACCTCTTGGCGCTATAAATAAGCTCCATCCTGTCACTTCTCCATATTGTTTCATACTATGGAACAATGCTCTTCTCCAGACTGAGGGACTGACCACCTCAAAACTTTAAGGGTGATGGACTGATTACATCGTCTTCAAGTATCTTCTGCTTCTACCAACTTTTCTGTACTTGACTGAAGAAGCCTACTGTGTAGGCGAAACGTTTCATAATAAAGATACCTAACTGTTGCATATGTGTCTTACCTAACATAATGTATATTATACGTAGTAGCGCAGCTGGTGCTTGTTACGTACATCATCCGTAACACTGAGGCTCGTGCTCAAGTACAGCTTTATGCCTTCTAAACCTATTCAATTCGTCACTGTTTTATCTCTCTTTACTTCCCTGTTTTCCTTTCAAAAACAATGTTCATACTCCCCTAGATACCTACAGTAAGGTACCACTCAGTTATTTCCTCTGAGATACATGTTTTTCTCTTTTAGAGTGCACAATAGCTCTCTCTCTAACTGCTGATATAACAAAAGTAGCTTCTGTATTAAGTTCTTTCAGCATAAGGATAGCATCAATATATGACCAGAGAATAATGCATGAATCTCACCAGCAGGATGACTAAGTTTGGTGACAGTGATCATCGAAATGTATGGTTGAAAACTCGCCTTAGTTGTGAACCCAGGGTCATTCTCTCTAACTTAAAAAAATTCCCTTGAACACGAGCTCTAGCTCTTTCCGCTATTGTGTAATCTATACTAATAGTTTGTTTTTAGGTCACATCCCTACTAATTCGTCAAGTCTGGCTATTGTCTGGCCTTTGTCAAAAGCCTCCTACACCTGAATCAAACTTTAATTAATCCATTTAATGAGAAATGTAATTTATATTCCAGCCTTTAATAATGTATTAAGTACTATTCTTTCTCAAATTCTCAGAAAGTATGACGAGAGATAGGGATAAATACATTTGTTTCTCTTTCTTTAGAAATAGCGATCATGATGATTTCTTTCCTGACTCAAGAAATCGTAATGACACGATTGCAAACAAACCATACCCCCGGCCGGGATTGAACCCGCGATCATAGAGTCTATGACCGCGGGTTCAATCCCGGCCGGGGGTATGATTTCTTTCCTGTTTAGAGTCATGTCCAGATTAATATGAGCAGGATGCGTTAGAGTTGCCAAAGGGCAACTCTGACTAAGACTGAGGGAGACTGACACTAGTCAGTCTTTCTATTATCATTCTGTCATGCAGGAGGAGCCACATGTCTATGGTGCATCTAACAAAATAAGCAGACACTGGGATACAAGCATTTGTGGGAGGTTAAATCACCACCACCAGAACTAGACCAAACGCAATGTAAACTTTGCCATATGAACAGTTGTCATACCTTGCGCCATAATGGGCTGAGTTGCGATAAAATTAATGAATTCGGAGACAACTCACAAATGCTCAAGAAATTTCAACGTATTTTATCCACACTGGTAAATTACAAACCATTCTAGGAAAAATCTTATGACTGCTCACTATAAACAAAACATTACCACTTGTATGTGTATGTGTGTACTCACCAAGTTGTGGTTGCAGGGGTCAATTCATAGCTCCTGGCCCCGCCTCTTCACTGGTCGCTACTAGGTCACTCTCTCCCTGCTCCATGAGCTTTATCATACCTCTTCTTAAAGCCATGTATGGTACCTGCCTCCACTACCCCACTTTCCAGACTATTCCACTTCCTGACAAAATAAGAAAGATGTGTGTATGTGTGTGTGTGTGTGTGTGTGTGTGTGTGTGTGTGTGTGTGTGTGTGTGTGTGTGTGTGTGTGTGTGTGTGTGACCTAATTAATATTTACATAAATAACTCATTACAATTGTGACCAGCTTTAAACACGTAAGTGGCTCATTACCACTGTAACTTGTTCAGCTCTCAAAACTTTGGGGCCCAGTCCCTGGACCCATTATGTATCTCTGTAATCCTTTTACTACCACCCACAGGATGAGTATGGGGTGCATAATAATGTTAAACTCGAAAAAACCTTTGGCGTTTGTAAATGCATCAGTGTTCTCATAGATGGCACTGTCATCCCAAGGAATTGTTGACGGTCCTCTTTTTGTGCAGTCATAATTCTCCATTGGCTGATAAACTAGATCAGATAAGATATTGAAATGGTTATAGTCATAACCAAAATATTTAAAGTGGGTGGACGCATAAGCCAGAGGAAGGCCTCGGTCAGATGACCAAAAGCTCCAGCTGCGGGTCATCATGGATGTATGTGGCGCATCATGTATCAAATCAAATTTATCTTAATGTTGTTGAGTCTGTACCTTCCTAACAGCACCTGATAAAGACATCTATGATGTAGTACTGATCCAACCCTCACTGTCTGTGGCTGCGATCATGGATCACTGTCTGTGGCTGCGATCATGGATCACTGTCTGTGGCTGCGATCATGGATCACTGTCTGTGGCTGCGATCATGGATCACTGTCTGTGGCTGCGATCATGGATCACTGTCTGTGGCTGCGATCATGGATCACTGTCTGTGGCTGCGATCATGGATCACTGTCTGTGGCTGCGATCATGGATCACTGTCTGTGGCTGCGATCATGGATCACTGTCTGTGGCTGCGATCAGAGATCATTGACTGTGGCTGCAATCAGAGATCATTGACTGTGGCTGCGATCAGAGATCATTGACTGTGGCTGCTATCAAAGATCACTGTCTGTGGCTCCGATCATGGATCACTGTCTGTGGCTGCGATCAGAGATCATTGGCTGTGGCTGCAATCAGAGATCATTGACTGTGGCTGCGATCAGAGATCATTGACTGTGGCTGCGATCAGAGATCACTGTCTGTGGCTGCGATCAAAGATCACTGTCTGTGGCTCCGATCAGAGATCATTGACTGTGGCTGCAATCAGAGATCATTGACTGTGGCTGCAATCAGAGATCACTGTCTGTGGCTCCGATCAGAGATCATTGACTGTGGCTGCAATCAGAGATCATTGACTGTGGCTGCAATCAGAGATCATTGACTGTGGCTGCGATCAGAGATCATTGACTGTGGCTGCAATCAGAGATCATTGACTGTGGCTGCGATCAGAGATCACTGTCTGTGGCTGCGATCAGAGATCACTGTCTGTGGCTCCGATCAGAGATCACTGTCTGTGGCTGCAATCAGAGATCATTGACTGTGGCTGCAATCAGAGATCATTGACTGTGGCTGCGATCAGAGATGACTGTCTGTGGCTGCGATCAGAGATCATTGACTGTGGCTGCGATCAGAGATCATTGACTGTGGCTGCGATCAGAGATCCTTGACTGTGGCTGTAATCAGAGATCCTTGACTGTGACTGCGATCGGAGATCATTGACTGTGGCTGCGATCAGAGATTATTGACTGTGGCTGCAATCAGAGATCATTGACTGTGGCTGCAATCAGAGATCATTGACTGTGGCTGCGATCAGATATCATTGACTGTGGCTGCTATCAGAGATCCTTGACTGTGGCTGCGATCAGAGATCCTTGACTGTGGCTGCGATCAGAGATCATTGACTGTGGCTGCGATCAGAGATCATTGACTGTGGCTGCGATCAGAGATCATTGACTGTGGCTGCGATCAGAGATCATTGACTGTGGCTGCGATCAGAGATCATTGACTGTGGCTGCGATCAGAGATTATTGACTGTGGCTGCAATCAGAGATCATTGACTGTGGCTGCAATCAGAGATCATTGACTGTGGCTGCGATCAGATATCATTGACTGTGGCTGCTATCAGAGATCCTTGACTGTGGCTGCGATCAGAGATCCTTGACTGTGGCTGCGATCAGAGATCCTTGACTGTGGCTGCGATCAGAGATCATTGACTGTGGCTGCGATCAGAGATCCTTGACTGTGGCTGCGATCAGAGATCCTTGACTGTGGCTGCGATCAGAGATCCTTGACTGTGGCTGCGATCAGAGATCCTTGACTGTGGCTGCGATCAGAGATCCTTGACTGTGGCTGCGATCAGAGATCCTTGACTGTGGCTGCGATCAGAGATCATTGACTGTGGCTGCGATCAGAGATCATTGACTGTGGCTGCGATCAGAGATCATTGACTGTGGCTGCGATCAGAGATCATTGACTGTGGCTGCGATCAGAGATCATTGACTGTGGCTGCGATCAGAGATCATTGACTGTGGCTGCGATCAGAGATCCTTGACTGTGGCTGCGATCAGAGATCATTGACTGTGGCTGCGATCAGAGATCCTTGACTGTGGCTGCGATCAGAGATCATTGACTGTGGCTGCGATCAGAGATCCTTGACTGTGGCTGCGATCAGAGATCATTGACTGTGGCTGCGATCAGAGATCCTTGACTGTGGCTGCGATCAGAGATCCTTGACTGTGGCTGCGATCAGAGATCCTTGACTGTGGCTGCGATCAGAGATCCTTGACTGTGGCTGCGATCAGAGATCATTGACTGTGGCTGCGATCAGAGATCCTTGACTGTGGCTGCGATCAGAGATCCTTGACTGTGGCTGCGATCAGAGATCCTTGACTGTGGCTGCGATCAGAGATCCTTGACTGTGGCTGCGATCAGAGATCCTTGACTGTGGCTGCGATCAGAGATCCTTGACTGTGGCTGCGATCAGAGATCCTTGACTGTGGCTGCGATCAGAGATCCTTGACTGTGGCTGCGATCAGAGATCCTTGACTGTGGCTGCGATCAGAGATCCTTGACTGTGGCTGCGATCAGAGATCCTTGACTGTGGCTGCGATCAGAGATCCTTGACTGTGGCTGCGATCAGAGATCCTTGACTGTGGCTGCGATCAGAGATCATTGACTGTGGCTGCGATCAGAGATCATCTCCTTGACTGTGGCTGCGATCAGAGATCCTTGACTTGACTGTGGCTGCGATCAGAGATCACTGTCTGTGGCTGCGATCAGAGATCATTGACTGTGGCTGCGATCAGAGATCATTGACTGTGGCTGCGATCAGAGATCCTTGACTGTGGCTGCGATCAGAGATCACTGTCTGTGGCTGCGATCAGAGATCTAGCCAACAACACTGGAGTGACGAGAGGCAGCCAACCATTTTTGATCTAAGGAGAGGATGGCTGCAGTTCCTTGAATCAAAAGCCCAGTACATTACAAGTACGGGAAAAGGTACAACAAAGAAACAACAGTTACAAAGTTACAGCAAAGGCACAATACAGGTACAAAGATACAACACAGGTACACTATAAGTGAAAATGTACAACATACAACACACATACAAAGGTACAACACAATTACAAATAATTTACAACAAAGGTATAACACAGGTACAAAAAAGGTTTAACACGAGTGCCACAAATGAGCAAGAAATAACAAAGGTACAAAACAGGCACAAAAATGTACAACAAAGGTACAAAACATGTACAACAAACGTGCAACACATATACAACACAGGTACAACACAAGTACAACACAGGTACAACACAGTTACAACACAGGTACAACACAGATACAACACAGGTACAAAGGTACAACAAAGATAGAGCACAAGCACAACAAAGGCACACTAAAGGTACAACAAGGATATAACACAGGAACAACAAAGATATATCACAGGTACAACAAAGGTACACTGAAGGTGCAATACAGATACAACAAAAATGCAACACAAGTACAACACAGGTACATCAAAGGTGCAACAGAGGTACAACAAAGGTGCAAAACAGGTACAAAGATGCAGCACAGGTACAACATATAACACAAATAAAAACAAATTCAAAACATAGGTACAATAACGGTGCCACAGATTTAAAACAAAGGTGCAGCAAAGGCTTATCCTCCTGTACAAAATTAAAAAATTGTAAAGCAAATGTATAACAAATATACAACAAAGGTACAACACAGCTACAACAAAGGTACAACACAGCTACAACAAAGGCACAACACAGCTACAACAAAGGTACAACACAGCTACAACAAAGGTACAACACAGCTACAACAAAGGTACAACACAGCTACAACAAAGGTACAACACAGCTACAACAAAGGTACAACACAGCTACAACAAAGGTACAACACAGCTACAACAAAGGTACAACACAGCTACAACAAAGGCACAACACAGCTACAACAAAGGTACAACACAGCTACAACAAAGGTACAACACAGCTACAACAAAGGCACAACACAGCTACAACAAAGGTACAACACAGCTACAACAAAGGCACAACACAGCTACAACAAAGGCACAACACAGCTACAACAAAGGTACAACACAGCTACAACAAAGGCACAACACAGCTAAAACAAAGGTACAACACAGCTACAACAAAGGCACAACACAGCTACAACAAAGGTACAACACAGCTACAACAAAGGTACCACAAAGGTATCAACAAAGGTACAACAAAAGTGCCAAAAAGGTAAAAACAAAGGTACAGCAAATGTGCAACAACAAAGGTACAAAAAATGTGCAACAAAGTTACAACAAAGGTAACAATAAAGGTACAATAAATGTGAAACAAAGATTCAACAAAGGTAACAACAAAGGTACAACAAAGGTAACAACAAAGGTACAACAAATGTGCAACAAAGGTACAACAAAGGTAACAACAAAGGTACAACAAATGTGCAACAAAGGTACAACAAAGGTAGCAACAAAGGTACAACAAATGTAACAACAAAGGTACAACAAATGTGCAACAAAGGTACGACAAAGGTAACAACAAGGGTACAACAAATGTGCAACAAAGGTACAACAAGGGTAACAACAAAGGTACAACAAATGTGCAACAAAGGTACAACAAAGGTAACAACAAAGGTACAACAAATGTGCAACAAAAGTACAACAAAGATAACAACAAAGGTACAACAAAGGTAACAACAAAGGTACAACAAAGGTACAACAAAGGCTTCGCTCCTGCCGACCACAACTGGGATGTTATAGATTTGCGAGGCGACTTCAGTAATTACGTTATGTAAGATCGATGGTGCTCGCGTGTGGCTGTGTTGACTGAGGTGTGTTGACTGAGGTGTGTTGACTGAGATGTGTTGACTGAGGTGTGTTTACTGAGGTAGGTTCATTGAGATGTGTTGACTGAGGTGTGTTGATTGAGGTGTGTTAACTCAGATGTGTTGACTGAGGTGTATTGATTGAGGTGTGTTGACTGAGATGTGTTGACTGAGGTGTGTTGATTGAGGTGTGTTGATTGAGATGTGTTGACTGAGATGTGTTGACTGAGATGTGTTGACTGAGGTGTGTTGACTGAGGTATATTGACTGAGATGTGTTGGCTGAGGTGTGTTTGCTGAGGTAGATTCATTGAGATGTGTTGACTGAGGTGTCTTGATTGAGGTGTGTTGACTGAGATGTGTTCACTGAGGTGTGTTTACTGAGGTAGATTCATTGATATGTGTTGACTGAGGTGTGTTGATTGAGGTGTGTTGACTCAGATGTGTTGACTGAGGTGTATTGATTGAGGTGTGTTGACTGAGATGTGTTGACTGAGGTGTGTTGACTGAGGTGTGTTGACTGAGGTGCGTTCATTGAGATGTGTTGACTGAGGTGTGTTGACTGAGATGTGTTGACTGAGGTAGGTTTATTGAGATGTGTTGACTGAGGTGTGTCGACTGAGGTGTGTTGACTGAGATGTGGTGATTGAGGTGTGTTGGCTGAGATGTGTTGACTGAGATGTGTTGATTGAGGTGTGTTGACTGAGGTGTGTTGACTGAGGTGTGTTGGCTGAGGTGTGTTGACTGAGGTGCGTTGACTGAGGTGTGTTGACTGACTTGTATTGACTGAGGTGTGTTGATTGAGATGTGTTGAGTGAGGTGTGTTGACTGAGGTGTGTTAAATAAGGTGTGTTGACTGAGATGTGCTGGAGATGTGTTGGCTGAGATGTGTTGATAGAGATCTGTTGACTGAGGTGTGTTGGCTGAGATGTGTTGACTGAGGTGTGTTGACTGAGATCTGTTGACTGAGGTGTGTTGACTGAGGTGTGTTGACTGAGATGTGTTGACTGAGGTAAATTGACTGAGGTGTGCTAAATGAAGTGTGTTGACTGAGATGTATTGACTGAGATGTGTTGGTTGAGATGTGTTGACTGAGATGTGTTGGCTGAGATGTGTTGACTGAGATGTGTTGGCTGATATGTGTTGGCTGGGATGTGTTGACTGTGAGGTGTTGATTGAGGTGTGTTGACTGAGGTGTGTTGACTGAGGTGTGTTGACTGAGGTGTTTTGACTGAGATGTGTTGACTGAGGTGTGTTGACTGAGGTGTGTTGATCGAGGTGTGTTGACTGAGGTGTGTTGACTGAGGTGTGTTGACCGAGGTGTGTTGACTGAGGTGTGTTGACTGAGGTGTGTTGACTGAGGTGTGTTGACTGAGGTGTGTTGATTGAGATGTGTTGACTGAGGTGTGTTGACTGAGGTGTGTTAAATGAGGTGTGTTGACTGAGATGTGCTGACTGAGATGTGTTGGCTGAGATGTGTTGATAGAGATCTGTTGACTGAGGTGTGTTGGCTGAGATGTGTTGACTGAGGTGTGTTGGCTGAGGTGTGTTGACTGAGGTGTGTTGGCTGAGGGGTGTTGATTGAGGTGTGTTGACTGAGGTGTGGAAATATAAACACAAATGCAGTATAATGTGATCCTTTATTGACAACGTTTCACCCACACAGTGGGCTTTTTCAAGTCACACACGGATCTACCTGGGGTTGGAAAGTACGAGAGTATTTATAGTCATTAAATTAATTAAATTAATTAAATTAATTTATTTAAATTAATTTAATTAACTACAGAAACTCAAGACTTATAGCCAACGAAGACAACACTCAATACAGAAGAATCCTGGAATCATCGCTTATCTCTATAACCAACAATTTCAACCAGAACAATGGCTTCTATAACATAGCTGAACCACTCGCCAAGAAACTTCTTCATCGCTATCCCACATAAGAACATAGAACACTGCAGAAGGTCTACAACTTGTCCAATACCCCTGCCAAGCTACCCAAGACTCTATAACCCCACCCGGTAGATCATCAGATGCAGCATTCTCCACCTGACCTCAACATTCTGAACATGACTATAAATACTCTCGTACCTTCCAACCCCAGGTAGATCTGTGTGTGACTTGAAAAAGCCCACTGTGTGGGTGAAACGTTGTCAATAAAGGTTCACATTATACTGCATTTGTGTTTATATTTCCATTGTGTCGGTATTTTATACCATTTATTTCCATCTGACTGAGGTGTGTTGACTGAGGTGTGTTGACTGAGGTGTGTTGACTGAGGTGTGTTGACTGAGGTGTGTTGACTGAGGTGTGTTGGCTGAGGTGTGTTGACTGAGGTGTGTTGACTGAGGTGTTTTGACTGAGGTGTGTTGACTGAGGTGTGTTGATTGAGGTGTGTTGACTGAGGTGTGTTGACTGAGGTGTGTTGACTGAGGTGTGTTGACTAAGGTGTGTTGATTGAGATGTATTGACTGAGGTGTGTTGACTGAGGTGTTTTGACAGAGATGTGTAGACTGAGATATGTTGACTGAGATATGTTGACTGAGGTGTGTTGACTGAGGTGTTTTGACAGAGATGTGTAGACTGAGATATGTTGACTGAGATATGTTGACTGAGGTGTGTTGACTGAGGTGTGTTGACTGAGATGTGTTGACTGAGGTGTGTTGACTGAGATGTGTTGGCTCTGATGTGTTGACTGAGTTGCGTTCATTGAGATATGTTGACTTAGGTGTGTTGACTGAGGTGTGTTGACTGAGATGTGTTGACTGAGGTGTGTTGACTGATGTGTGTTGACTGAGATATGTTGGCTGAGGTGTGTTGACTGAGATGTGTTGACTGAGATGTGTTTACTGAGGTAGGTTCATTGAGATGTGTTGACTGAGGTGTGTTGACTGAGGTGTGTTGACAGAGGTGTGTTGACTGAGGTGTGTTGACTGAGATGTGTTGACTGAGGTGTGTTGACTGAGATGGGTTGACTGAGACGTGTTGACTGAGGTGTGTTGACTGAGGTGTGTTGACTGAGGTGTGTTGACTGAGATGTGTTGACTGAGGTGTGTTGACTGAGATGTGTTGGCCGAGATGTGTTGACTGAGATGTGCTGACTGAGGTGTGTTGGCTGATGTGTTTTGATTGAGATGTGTTGACTGAGGTGTTTTGACTGAGATGTGTACACTGGGATGTGTTGACTGAGATATGTTGACTGAGGTGTTTTGACTTAGGTGTATTGACTGAGACGTTTTGACTGAAATGTGTTGACTGAGGTGTGTTGACTGAGGTGTGTTGACTGAGGTGTGTTGACTGAGATGTTTTGACTGAGGTGTATTGACTGATTTGTGTTGACTGAGTTGTATTGACTGATGTGTGTTGACTGAGTTGTGTTGACTGAGGTGTATTGACTGAGATGTTTTGACTGAGGTGCATTGACTGAGGTGTGTTGAGTGAGGTGTATTAACTGAGGTGTGTTGACTGAGGTGTGTTGACTGAGGTGTGTTGACTGAGATGTTTTGACTGAGGTGTATTGGCTAATGTGTGTTGACTGAGATGTGTTGACTGAGGTGTGTTAACTGAGGTGTGTTGATGAGGTGTGTTAACTAAGGTGTTTTTGACTAAGATGCACTGACTGAAGCGTGTTGACTGAAGCGTGTTGACTGAGGTGTGTTGACAAGTGTGTTGACTGAGACGTGTTGGGTGAAGAGTGCCTTTGCATTTTGATTACCAGAAGTGTCTTACACTCTGACCTTTACAACTAACACATCTAACAATGAACTCTCCCAGCTAGCCGCCGCCTCTTCTTCAGTCCTTTCCAAAATATACCGTTTGTTCTCAACAGTCACCATTAGATGTATTTCGCTCACTGTGCTATCCAAGAAAAGTATCCCCGTTTTGCATAACCCCAGCCCCATGCGGGTTAACGCTCGCGATGGGAATAGCGCAGTTTGCGGCGTAAGTTTGCCATGATGAATGTTAGCATTGACCCCAATTATTTCTTTAATGAAAATGGCAAATTAAGATATTTACTGCTCATATCTAAGTGAAACCTTTCAGGTTTGAAGCCAACCTGAAGAGGTGTTCTCTTGTTATCTCAGAGGGACTGATATCCTAAAGTACACAAGCACATTAGGTTTGCAGCCGTTCAGATGTCGTAGTATCAGCACTGATGGGTTTAAGATAATAGGATGTGACGGTCAGAAATGATCACGTGAAAATCAGTACATCGGAAGAAACATTCTTCAGTTATTTTATCGATTTTTTTGGATCATTACAGCCTACACTCAAGAAATGTTTCACCCGTTTCATACGATGTATCAGAAATTAATGATTGATGACGCCCACGATTACTTTATTTTAACTAATTGATGTAGCAATAAATTATCAAGGGTGATGTAGCGCCTGTGGAATCTCAGACATTCTCTTATTTCCTGTATTCTCTTCAACTGTTTCTTTAGTCGTTTTCTTTATCATCTCAAACTAATAATTCATGTCTTTCATCTTTGATGTCACGTCTTCCACCTCTGTTATCATGTCTTCCATCTCTGTTATCATGTCTTCCACCTCTGTTATCATGTCTTCCATCTCTGTTATCATGTCTTCCATCTCTGTTATCATGTCTACCATCTCTGTTATCATGTCTTCCATCTCTGCTATCATGTCTACCATATCTGTTATCATGTCTTCCATATCTGTTATCATGTCTTTCATCTCTGTTATCATGTCTTCCATCTCTGTTATCATGTCTTCCATCTCTGTTATCATGTCTTCCATCTCTGTTATCATGTCTTCCATCTCTGTTATCATGTCTTCCACCTCTGTTATCATGTCTTCCATATCTGTTATCATGTCTTCCGTCTCTGTTATCATGTTTTCCATCTCTGTTATCATGTCTTTCATCTTTGTTATCATGTCTTCCATCTCTTATCATGTCTTCCACGTCTGTTATCATGTCTTCCATCTCTGTCTCTGTTATCATGTTTCCATATCTGTTATCATCTCTGTTATCATGTTTTCTTCTGTTATCATCTTTGTTATCATGTCTTCCATCTCTTATCATGTCTTCCACGTCTGTTATCATGTCTTCCATCTCTGTTATCATGTCTTCCACGTCTGTTATCATGTCTTTCATCTTTGTTATCATGTCTTCCATCTCTGTTATCATGTCTTCCACGTCTGTTATCATGTCTTCCATCTCTGTTATCATGTCTTCCATCTCTGTTATCATGTCTTCCATCTCTGTTATCATGTCTTCCACCTCTGTTATCATGTCTTCCATATCTGTTATCATGTCTTCCGTCTCTGTTATCATGTTTTCCATCTCTGTTATCATGTCTTTCATCTTTGTTATCATGTCTTCCATCTCTTATCATGTCTTCCACGTCTGTTATCATGTCTTCCGTCTCTGTTATCATGTTTTCCACCTCTGTTATCATGTCTTTCATCTTTGTTATCATGTCTTCCATCTCTTATCATGTCTTCCACGTCTGTTATCATGTCTTCCATCTCTGTTATCATGTCTTCCATCTCTGTTATCATGTCTTCCACCTCTGTTATCATGTCTTCCACCTCTGTTATCATGTCTTCCACCTCTGTTATCATGTCTTCCACCTCTGTTATCATGTCTTCCACCTCTGTTATCATGTCTTCCACCTCTGTTATCATGTCTTCCACCTCTGTTATCATGTCTTCCACCTCTGTTATCATGTCTTCCACCTCTGTTATCATGTCTTCCACCTCTGTTATCATGTCTTCCACCTCTGTTATCATGTCTTCCACCTCTGTTATCATGTCTTCCACCTCTGTTATCATGTCTTCCACCTCTGTTATCATGTCTTCCACCTCTGTTATCATGTCTTCCACCTCTGTTATCATGTCTTCCACCTCTGTTATCATGTCTTCCACCTCTGTTATCATGTCTTCCACCTCTGTTATCATGTCTTCCACCTCTGTTATCATGTCTTCCACCTCTGTTATCATGTCTTCCACCTCTGTTATCATGTCTTCCACCTCTGTTATCATGTCTTCCACCTCTGTTATCATGTCTTCCACCTCTGTTATCATGTCTTCCACCTCTGTTATCATGTCTTCCACCTCTGTTATCATGTCTTCCACCTCTGTTATCATGTCTTCCACCTCTGTTATCATGTCTTCCACCTCTGTTATCATGTCTTCCACCTCTGTTATCATGTCTTCCACCTCTGTTATCATGTCTTCCACCTCTGTTCTCGCTTCATAAAATCAGAGCAGGATTGTTTTAAACGTTCACTGAAGTGTTGTGATGAACACTGAAGTGTTGTGATGAACACTGAAGTGTTTTGAAGAACACTGAAGTGTTGAGAAGAACACTGAAGTGTTGTGTAAAACACTGAAGTGTTGTGAAGAACACCGAGGTATTGTGAAGAACACTGAAGTGTTGTGAAGAACACTGAAGTGTTGTGAAGAACACTGAAGTGTTGTGTAAAACACTGAAGTGTTGTGAAGAACACTGAAATGTTGTGAAGAACACTGAAATGTTGTGAAGAATACTGAAGTGTTGTGAAGAACACCGAGGTATTGTGAAGAACACTGAAGTGTTGTGAAGAACACTGAAGTGTTGTGAAGAACACTGAAGTGTTGTGAAGAACACTGAAGTGTTGTGAAGAACACTGAAGTGTTGTGAAGAACACCGAGGTATTGTGAAGAACACTGAAGTGTTGTGAAGAACACTGAAGTGTTGTGAAGAACACTGAAGTGTTCCGAAGAACTTTGAAGTGTTGTGAAGAACACTGAAGTGTTGTGAAGAACGTTGAAGTGTTGTGAAGAACGTTGAAGTGTTGTGAAGAACGCTGAAGTGTTGTGAAGAACACTGAAGTGTTGTGAAGAACACTGAAGTGTTGTGAAGAACACTGAAGTGTTGTGAAGAACATTGAAGTGTTGTGAAGAACACTGAAGTGTTTTGAAGAACACTGAAGTGTTGTGAAGAACACTGAAGTGTTGAGTAAAACACTGAAGTGTTGTGAAGAACGCTGAAGTGTTGAGTAAAACACTGAAGTGTTGTGAAGAACACTGAAGTGTTGAGTAAAACACTGAAGTGTTGTGAAGAACACTGAAGTGTTGAGTAAAACACTGAAGTGTTGTGAAGAACACTGAAGTGTTGAGTAAAACGTTGAAGTGTTGTGAAGAACACTGAAGTGTTGCGAAGAACACTGAAGTGTTGTGAAGAACACTGAAGTGTTGTGAAGAACACTGAAGTGTTGTGAAGAACACTGAAGTGTTGTGAAGAACACTGAAGTGTTGTGAAGAACACTGAAGTGTTGTGAAGAACACTGAAGTGTTGTGAAGAACACTGAAGTGTTGTGAAGAACACTGAAGTGTTGTGAAGAACACTGAAGTGTTGAGTAAAACACTGATGTGTTGTGAAGAACACTGAAGTGTTGTGAAGAACACTGAAGTGTTGAGTAAAACACTGATGTGTTGCGAAGAACACTGAAGTGTTGTGAAGAACACTGAAGTGTTGTGAAGAACACTGAAGTGTTGTGAAGAACACTGAAGTGTTGATTAAAACACTGAAGTGTTCTGAAGAACACTGAAGTGTTGTGAAGAACACTGAAGTGTTGTGAAGAACACTGAAGTGTTGTGAAGAACACTGAAGTGTTGTGAAGAACACTGAAGTGTTGTGAAGAACACTGAAGTGTTGTGAAGAACACTGAAGTGTTTAGTAAAACACTGAAGTGTTGTGAAGAACACTGAAGTGTTGTGAAGAACACTGAAGTGTTGTGAAGAACACTGAAGTGTTGTGAAGAACACTGAAGTGTTGTGAAGAACGCTGAAGTGTTGTGAAGAACACTGAAGTGTTGTGAAAAACACTGAAGTGTTGTGAAGAACACTGAAGTGTTGTGAAGAACGCTGAAGTGTTGTAAAGAACGCTGAAGTGTTGTGAAGAACACTGAAGTGTTGTGAAGAACGCTGAAGTGTTGTGAAGAACACTGAAGTGTTGTGAAGAACGTTGAAGTGTTGTGAAGAACGTTGAAGTGTTGTGAAGAACGCTGAAGTGTTGTGAAGAACACTGAAGTGTTGTGAAGAACACTGAAGTGTTGTGAAGAACACTGAAGTGTTGTGAAGAACACTGAAGTGTTGTGAAGAACACTGAAGTGTTGAGTAAAACACTGATGTGTTGCGAAGAACACTGAAGTGTTGTGAAGAACACTGAAGTGTTGTGAAGAACACTGAAGTGTTGTGAAGAACACTGAAGTGTTGTGAAGAACACTGAAGTGTTGTGAAGAACACTGAAGTGTTGTGAAGAACACTGAAGTGTTGTGAAGAACACTGAAGTGTTGTGAAGAACACTGAAGTGTTGAGTAAAACACTGATGTGTTGTGAAGAACACTGAAGTGTTGTGAAGAACACTGAAGTGTTGTGAAGAACACTGAAGTGTTGTGAAGAACACTGAAGTGTTGTGAAGAACACTGAAGTGTTGTGAAGAACACTGAAGTGTTGTGAAGAACACTGAAGTGTTGTGAAGAACACTGAAGTGTTGAGTAAAACACTGATGTGTTGCGAAGAACACTGAAGTGTTGTGAAGAACACTGAAGTGTTGTGAAGAACACTGAAGTGTTGTGAAGAACACTGAAGTGTTGAGTAAAACACTGAAGTGTTCTGAAGAACACTGAAGTGTTGTGAAGAACACTGAAGTGTTGTGAAGAACACTGAAGTGTTGTGAAGAACACTGAAGTGTTGTGAAGAACACTGAAGTGTTGTGAAGAACACTGAAGTGTTTAGTAAAACACTGAAGTGTTGTGAAGAACACTGAAGTGTTGTGAAGAACACTGAAGTGTTGTGAAGAACACTGAAGTGTTGTAAAGAACACTGAAGTGTTGTGAAGAACGCTGAAGTGTTGTGAAGAACACTGAAGTGTTGTGAAGAACGCTGAAGTGTTGTAAAGAACGCTGAAGTGTTGTGAAGAACACTGAAGTGTTGTGAAGAACGCTGAAGTGTTGTGAAGAACACTGAAGTGTTGTGAAGAACGTTGAAGTGTTGTGAAGAACGTTGAAGTGTTGTGAAGAACGCTGAAGTGTTGTGAAGAACACTGAAGTGTTGTGAAGAACACTGAAGTGTTGTGAAGAACACTGAAGTGTTGTGAAGAACACTGAAGTGTTGTGAAGAACACTGAAGTGTTGAGTAAAACACTGATGTGTTGCGAAGAACACTGAAGTGTTGCGAAGAACACTGAAGTGTTGTGAAGAACACTGAAGTGTTGTGAAGAACACTGAAGTGTTGTGAAGAACACTGAAGTGTTGTGAAGAACACTGAAGTGTTGTGAAGAACACTGAAGTGTTGTGAAGAACACTGAAGTGTTGTGAAGAACACTGAAGTGTTGTGAAGAACACTGAAGTGTTGAGTAAAACACTGAAGTGTTGTGAAGAACACTGAAGTGTTGTGAAGAACACTGAAGTGTTGTGAAGAACACTGAAGTGTTGTGAAGAACGCTGAAGTGTTGTGAAGAACACTGAAGTGTTGTGAAGAACACTGAAGTGTTGTGAAGAACACTGAAGTGTTGTGAAGAACACTGAAGTGTTGTGAAGAACGCTGAAGTGTTGTAAAGAACGCTGAAGTGTTGTGAAGAACACTGAAGTGTTGTGAAGAACGCTGAAGTGTTGTGAAGAACACTGAAGTGTTGTGAAGAACGTTGAAGTGTTGTGAAGAACGTTGAAGTGTTGTGAAGAACGCTGAAGTGTTGTGAAGAACACTGAAGTGTTGTGAAGAACACTGAAGTGTTGTGAAGAACACTGAAGTGTTGTGAAGAACACTGAAGTGTTGAGTAAAACACTGAAGTGTTGTGAAGAACACTGAAGTGTTGTGAAGAACGTTGAAGTGTTGTGAAGAACGTTGAAGTGTTGTGAAGAACGCTGAAGTGTTGTGAAGAACACTGAAGTGTTGTGAAGAACGCAGAAGTGTTGTGAAGAACACTGAAGTGTTGTGAAGAACACTGAAGTGTTGTGAAGAACACTGAAGTGTTGTGAAGAACACTGAAGTGTTGTGAAGAACACTGAAGTGTTGTGAAGAACACTGAAGTGTTGTGAAGAACACTGAAGTGTTGTGAAGAACACTGAAGTGTTGTGAAGAACACTGAAGTGTTGTGAAGAACGCTGAAGTGTTGTGAAGAACACTGAAGTGTTGTGAAGAACACTGAAGTGTTGTGAAGAACACTGAAGTGTTGATTAAAACACTGAAGTGTTGTGAAGAACACTGAAGTGTTGTGAAGAACACTGAAGTGTTGTGAAGAACACTGAAGTGTTGTGAAGAACGATGAAGTGTTGTGAAGAACAAACAAGAATTCTTAGTAACACAAAACGAAGATGACGAATAAATATATAGAAATGGATAATGAATGAGCAAAAAGCTAGAAGACAAAGATAAAGACGAAGAAGGCAAGAAAGAAGAAAGAAAAATAAGATGAAAGGAAAGAAAGAAAAAACTGGAATGACAGAGTAGATGATGGAGAGAGTCAAGAAGGGAGAGACTCAGGAAGGAGATATGGAGAGAGTAAAGAGGGAGAGAGTTAGAAAGGCTAGAGGGAGAGAGCCAGGAGGGAGAGATTCAAGAAGGATAATGGGAAAGAGTCAGGTGAGAGTGTCAAGAGAGAGAGAAAGTAAGGAAAGATAGAGTAATTAAGTCAGGAGGGAGAGAGAGTCAGGAGGGAGAGTCAGGAAGGAGAGAGAGAGTCAGGCGGGAGAGAGTCAGTAGGGAGATAGGGAGAGAGTTAGTAGGGAGATAGGGAGAGAGAGAGAGAGAGAGTTAGAGAGGGTCAGGAGGGAGAGGGAAACAGGGAGGATTGTTCAGCCCAGGAGCTGGAGAGCGAAACAGGTAGCGTCGTCTCTCTCTCTCTTCGTACCTTACAATATCACCGTCGGCACTTTCTGAACACAAATTGGATTTCCGTAAAACATCAACCACCTTTGTAATCAACTCGTACTATGATGACACCTTCAGATCCCTGAAGATTCCTGCTGCATTTATATATATATATATATATATATATATATATATATATATATATATATATATATATATATATATATATATATATATATATATCATCAGGAGGTCTGAGACTTTTTTTTCTAGGATCAGATTGATAGCATTGCAAGCAAGAGGAGCGCCAAGGAGAGTAATATATATATATATATATATATATATATATATATATATATATATATATATATATATATATATATATATATATATATATATATATATTTTTTTATTATCACACTGGCCGATTCCCACCAAGGCAGGGTGGCCCGAAAAAGAAAAACTTTCACCATCATTCACTCCATCACTGTCTTGCCAGAAGGGTGCTTTACACTACAGTTTTTAAACTGCAACATTAACACCCCTCCTTCAGAGTGCAGGCACTGTACTTCCCATCTCCAGGACTCAAGTCCGGCCTGCCGGTTTCCCTGAATCCCTTCATAAATGTTACTTTGCTCACACTCCAACAGCACGTCAAGTATTAAAAACCATTTGTCTCCATTCACTCCTATCAAACACGCTCACGCATGCCTGCTGGAAGTCCAAGCCCCTCGCACACAAAACCTCCTTTACCCCCTCCCTCCAACCCTTCCTAGGCCGACCCCTACCCCGCCTTCCTTCCACTACAGACTGATACACTCTTGAAGTCATTCTGTTTCGCTCCATTCTCTCTACATGTCCGAACCACCTCAACAACCCTTCCTCAGCCCTCTGGACAACAGTTTTGGTAATCCCGCACCTCCTCCTAACTTCCAAACTACGAATTCTCTGCATTATATTCACACCACACATTGCCCTCAGACATGACATCTCCACTGCCTCCAGCCTTCTCCTCGCTGCAACATTCATCACCCACGCTTCACACCCATATAAGAGCGTTGGTAAAACTATACTCTCATACATTCCCCTCTTTGCCTCCAAGGACAAAGTTCTTTGTCTCCACAGACTCCTAAGTGCACCACTCACTCTTTTTCCCTCATCAATTCTATGATTCACCTCATCTTTCATAGACCCATCCGCTGACACGTCCACTCCCAAATATCTGAATACGTTCACCTCCTCCATACTCTCTCCCTCCAATCTGATATTCAATCTTTCATCACCTAATCTTTTTGTTATCCTCATAACCTTACTCTTTCCTGTATTCACCTTTAATTTTCTTCTTTTGCACACCCTACCAAATTCATCCACCAATCTCTGCAACTTCTCTTCAGAATCTCCCAAGAGCACAGTGTCATCAGCAAAGAGCAGCTGTGACAACTCCCACTTTGTGTGTGATTCTTTATCTTTTAACTCCACGCCTCTTGCCAAGACCCTCGCATTTACTTCTCTTACAACCCCATCTATAAATATATTAAACAACCACGGTGACATCACACATCCTTGTCTAAGGCCTACTTTTACTGGGAAAAAATTTCCCTCTTTCCTACATACTCTAACTTGAGCCTCACTATCCTCGTAAAAACTCTTCACTGCTTTCAGTAACCTACCTCCTACACCATACACTTGCAACATCTGCCACATTGCCCCCCTATCCACCCTGTCATACGCCTTTTCCAAATCCATAAATGCCACAAAGACCTCTTTAGCCTTATCTAAATACTGTTCACTTATATGTTTCACTGTAAACACCTGGTCCACACACCCCCTACCTTTCCTAAAGCCTCCTTGTTCATCTGCTATCCTATTCTCCGTCTTACTCTTAATTCTTTCAATTATAACTCTACCATACACTTTACCAGGTACACTCAACAGACTTATCCCCCTATAATTTTTGCACTCTCTTTTATCCCCTTTGCCTTTATACAAAGGAACTATGCATGCTCTCTGCCAATCCCTAGGTACCTTACCCTCTTCCATACATTTATTAAATAATTGCACCAACCACTCCAAAACTATATCCCCACCTGCTTTTAACATTTCTATCTTTATCCCATCAATCCCGGCTGCCTTACCCCCTTTCATTTTACCTACTGCCTCACGAACTTCCCCCACACTCACAACTGGCTCTTCCTCACTCCTAC
Organism: Cherax quadricarinatus; assembly: GCF_038502225.1. NCBI lineage: Eukaryota > Metazoa > Arthropoda > Malacostraca > Decapoda > Parastacidae > Cherax > Cherax quadricarinatus. The sequence goes on from NC_091354.1 coordinate 11,913,150, forward strand.
AAGATGTTATTCCTCCTTGCCCTATACACGAAATCACAGCTTCCCTATCTTCATCAACATTTAACAATTCCTCAAAATATTCCCTCCATCTTCCCAATACCTCTAACTCTCCATTTAATAACTCTCCTCTCCTATTTTTAACTGACAAATCCATTTGTTCTCTAGGCTTTCTTAACTTGTTAATCTCACTCCAAAACTTTTTCTTATTTTCAACAAAATTTGTTGATAACATCTCACCCACTCTCTCATTTGCTCTCTTTTTACATTGCTTCACCACTCTCTTAACCTCTCTCTTTTTCTCCATATACTCTTCCCTCCTTGCATCACTTCTACTTTGTAAAAACTTCTCATATGCTAACTTTTTCTCCCTTACTACTCTCTTTACATCATCATTCCACCAATCGCTCCTCTTCCCTCCTGCACCCACTTTCCTGTAACCACAAACTTCTGCTGAACACTCTAACACTACATTTTTAAACCTACCCCATACCTCTTCGACCCCATTGCCTATGCTCTCATTAGCCCATCTATCCTCCAATAGCTGTTTATATCTTACCCTAACTGCCTCCTCTTTTAGTTTATAAACCTTCACCTCTCTCTTCCCTGATGCTTCTATTCTCCTTGTATCCCATCTACCTTTTACTCTCAGTGTAGCTACAACTAGAAAGTGATCTGATATATCTGTGGCCCCTCTATAAACATGTACATCCTGAAGTCTACTCAACAGTCTTTTATCTACCAATACATAATCCAACAAACTACTGTCATTTCGCCCTACATCATATCGTGTATACTTATTTATCCTCTTTTTCTTAAAATATGTATTACCTATAACTAAACCCCTTTCTATACAAAGTTCAATCAAAGGGCTCCCATTATCATTTACACCTGGCACCCCCAAACTTACCTACCACACCCTCTCTAAAAGTTTCTCCTACTTTAGCATTCAGGTCCCCTACCACAATTACTCTCTCACTTGGTTCAAAGGCTCCTATACATTCACTTAACATCTCCCAAAATCTCTCTCTCTCCTCTGCATTCCTCTCTTCTCCAGGTGCATACACGCTTATTATGACCCACTTCTCGCATCCAACCTTTACTTTAATCCACATAATTCTTGAATTTACACATTCATATTCTCTTTTCTCCTTCCATAACTGATCATTTAACATTACTGCTACCCCTTCCTTTGCTCTAACTCTCTCAGATACTCCAGATTTAATCCCATTTATTTCCCCCCACTGAAACTCTCCTACCCCCCTTCAGCTTTGTTTCGCTTAGGGCCAGGACATCCAACTTCTTTTCATTCATAACATCAGCAATCATCTGTTTCTTGTCATCCGCACTACATCCACGCACATTTAAGCAACCCAGTTTTATAAAGTTTTTCTTCTTCTCTTTTTTAGTAAATGTATACAGGAGAAGGGGTTACTAGCCCATTGCTCCCGGCATTTTAGTCGCCTCATACGACACGCATGGCTTACGGAGGAAAGATTCTTTTCCACTTCCCCATGGACAATAGAAGAAATAAAAAAGAACAAGAGCTATTTAGAAAAAGGAGAAAAACCTAGATGTATGTATATATATATATGCATGTGCGTGTCTGTGAAGTGTGACCAAAGTGTAAGTAGGAGTAGCAAGATATCCCTGTTATCTAGCGTGTTTATGAGACAGAAAAAGAAACCAGCAATCCTACCATCATGCAAAACAGTTACAGGTTTTTGTTTCACAGTCATCTGGCAGGACGGTAGTACTTCCCTGGGTGGTTGCTGTCTACCAACCTACTACCTATAATATATATATATATATATATATATATATATATATATATATATATATATATATATATATATATATATATATATATATATATATATATATATATATATATATATATATATATGTCGCGTCGTATATGTAAAACTGGTCAATTAGCAAGAACTCATTTAAAATTAAGTCCTTTCGAAAATTTCCTCTTATACGTTTAAAGATATAGTTTTTTCATTAATGTTAATGTAAAAATTTTTAATTTTGCACCAAAAGAATCTTAGAAAACTTACCTAACCATATTATAACAAGAGCAATTAATTTTAGCTTAACCCAACTAAATATATTTTAGATTTGTTTACAGCAATTTAATACTAAACAAATACAGTGAAATATATTTTTTTCGTTACATTCAGAATGATTTTAGTGAAATTATTGCATACACAAATTTTCACTTGACCTATATGGCAAGATGAACCTTGTTATTTAAGCCAAGATCACAAGTTCTGCCTATTCGGCACGACATATATATATATATATATATATATATATATATATATATATATATATATATATATATATATATATATATATATATATATATATATATATATATATATATATATATATATATATATATGCAAAACAACCACTCTGAAAGAATAGAGAAATTCCAAGCGCTTTCGTGACTACTCACATTATCAAGGATAATGTGAGTAGTCACGAAAGCGCTTGGAATTTCTCTATTCTTTCAGAGTGGTTGTTTTGCATATTCTGAAATCACCTGTTTACTGTGATCTTATTGCATATATATATATATATATATATATATATATATATATATATATATATATATATATATATATATATATATATATATATATATATATATATATATATATTTATATATATATATATATATATTTATATATATATATATATATATATATATATATATATATATATATATATATATATATATATATATATATATATATATATATATATATATATATATATATATGAGAGAGAGAGAGAGAGAGAGAGAGAGAGAGAGAGAGAGAGAGAGAGAGAGAGATAGAGAGAGAGAGAGAGAGAGAGAGCAAAATAACAGACAAAATAATGGAAACACCTAGCATCTTCTCATCATAATGTTGTATGGTGTATAACATCATGACATTTTGCTATTTTCATGTTTTTATGATTTATTAATAGTTTTGTTTATTCCGTTTTGCTGAATATGTTATTTTTTTTTACAGATTTACCATGAGATATTAACAAAAATCCCTAAAATGACAGATCTGTCAGGCTTTGAAAGAGGTCGAATTCTTGGTGCTCGTATGGATGGTTGTAGCGTAACGGTAACAGCTGGACACTTTGGTATATCAAGAGTATTGCGACCCCTGAATGTGTCACAATGTATATAATGTATATTGCCTGTTCATATAATTTTATATTGCTTGTATTTGCGATAATAGCTAAATCGTAAATATATTGCTTTATATTATTATTTGACTTAGTTATGTTATTAGGTAGGATGTTACATTTATATATATTATTCAGTGCTCATAGTTCAAGTCTTGATTGTCTAACTACCATAATTATCGCCCCGCTAGTTGCTCGTTTCCCTGCCGGCTTCTCGGTGTTGCTGGGCAGCAGCAACACGGAGTCACGTGATCGGGGGGGGAGTTGATCACACCTCACCTGGGTAAGACTGTCTTGCTTTGACTCGCCCTCTCTTGTCTGTTTGACTTACTTCGAACAAAACGTGCCTAGCTCTCCCTTGCTGGACCTTGTTGGAGGATCGTCTCTGTCGCTTTCTTGTTGTTGGTTCTGTGGAACTCTGTTCACAGAACATTGTCTAGACTTAGTGATTTTCGACGTTGTACTGAGGTTGTGCGTCTCATAGACACTCTGAGCAACTCAGGTCCTGAGCTGTAGCTTCTGACCTAATTTGTACCGGTATCTGTGTACTGTCACAGTCGGGGATTTTCTAATGCTGAACTTAGATTCAGTAGTATGGGAGTTTTGTGACTTTTGTGGACGATCTGCTGATGGTCCCTACTTAGTGTCGTTATATTATCTCCTTGTTCCTGATTCTGTATCACTGTTGCTTGTTATATTGCTGTTCGGCTTATCAGTCGTTTTATTGTTCAAGCAAGCTGTTCTGATTGCCAGGTTGGTCAAGAAGTTAGTATATGTGAGGACTTTTAGTCAGTCACTGGTTAAGTCTAGACGAGTCTTATGACATAGCGAACTACTTAGAGCACTTACACACATACACACAAGCTTAATTGTATAAATTTGTATTATGTTGTCAAATTCTAATAATGTACCAGACGATACTTAAAAGCCATGAAGATGTGATATGAGCCTTCAGCTCTATACTACTGTACACGAGAGAAGTGTAGGAACTTGTATCCTATATTATATTCAATTGATTAATTTAATTTGATAATATACGCCTAGACAATTTTGTTATTAATAAACTTATTAAATGTTAATTTCTTTAGTTAGTAGCCTACCAGTTGTAATCCTGAAGCACTATGGAATCTTACTAAATTCTAATGGATAATTGGACCAGGATACTGACTACTTGTTACAAAAACCCAGTAACAGGCTGGATGCTAGAAGGGCAGTCCTTTCTAGTATTCACTGGAGATCTCTATGCTTATTAGAAATCGCGTTTTTTGTAACAAGAGGTACTGTCTCGAAGGTGATGCGAGCCTTTGCGAAAGAGGGAAAAACCTCTTCATCAAAGAAAATCTCTAGGAGGAAGCGAAAGGTGTCAGATAGGAATCGACGAACTCTTTCACGGATTTTTCGGAAGAATCATAGGACTACAGCACCCAAAATTGAAGCAGAGCTTAATAAACACTTCCATAACCCAGTTTCCACAAAAACTGTGAGAAGGGAACGTCCTAAAGCTGGATTTTATAGGAGGGCTGCAATTAGGAAATCCTTCCTATCAAAAATTAATGTTGAGAAGCGTGTAGAGTGGTGTAAAAATCATCAACAATGGTCCTTAGACCACTGGAAGAATATTATTGTCTTCGACAAGTCATCGTTCACCTTATTTCCAACGTCAGGCCGAGTATACGTGTGGAGACAGCCAAAAGAAGCATATGATCCCGACTGTCTTCTTCCAACTGTGATGATCTGGGGTGCTATATCTAGGAAATCTGCAGGCCCAATGGTTGCCCTTCACGGCAGAATTAAAGGTCAGGATTATTTAAACATTTAAGCAGATCAATTTCATCCTATGGTTGCAACACTGTTTCCAGAAGGGAATGCAATGTTCCAGGACGATAATGCACCGATTCACGCAGCTAAAATCGTCTCTGAGTGGCCCGAGGAACCTTCCAGCGAGGTTGAGCATCTTATAGGGTCACCTCAATCCCCAGATCTTAATATCATTGATAATTTATGTTGCATTTTGGAAAAACAAGTGAGGGGTCGATACCCTCCACCATTATCACTTAACCCTTTATCGGAACTGGAGACTGTTTTAGCTGACGAATGGACAAACATACCCCTGGAATCTATTCAAACATTGTATGAATCAATTCTTCGTTGGATTCAAGCGGTAATTACTGCCAAAGGTGGTCCTACACCATATTAAAATAAATATGTTTGACATTTCAAGGTGTTTCCAGTATATTGTCCACCCCCTATATATATATATATATATATATATATATATATATATATATATATATATATATATATATATATATATATGTGTGTGTGTGTGTGTGTGTGTGTGTGTGTGTGTGTGTGTGTGTGTGTGTGTGTGTGTGTGTGTGTGTGTGTGTGTGTGTGTGTGTGTGTGTGTGTGTGCGCGCGAGTGTGTGTGTGTGTGTGTGTGTGTGTGTGTGTGTGTGTGTGTGTAGACTCACCTATTTGTACTCACCTATTTGTGGTTGCAGGGGTCGAGTCCTAGCTCCTGGCCCCGCCTCTTCACCGGTTGCTACTAGGCCCTCTCTCTCCCCGCTCCATGAGCTTTATCAAACCTCGTCTTAAAACTGTGTATGGTTCCTGCCTCCACTACGTCATTTTCTAGGCTATTCCACTGCCTTACAACTCTATGACTGAAGAAATACTTCCTACTATCTCTCTGACTCATTTGTGTCTTCAACTTCCAATTGTGGCCTGTGTGTGTGTGTGTGTATGTGTGTGTGTGTGTGTGTGTGTGTATGTGTGTGTGTGTGTGTGTGTGTGTGTGTGTGTGTGTGTGCATATAAATCTGTTATGTCATATCCACAGGGCTCAGCAGGAGGTTTCACCGGTATAAGGCCTCAACACTTCAAACAAATACTCAGTCCAACACTTGGTGATGTTTCAGAGACACTGCTGTCTGAACTCCCCAAATTTTCCAACCTGTGCCTGGCTGACATTGTCTCAGAGGCCATCAGACCCCTTTTCTTTGGTGCCTCATTGTGTGCCCCTGGAAAAAGTATGGCGGAATCAGGCCCATTGCAGTGGGCAACATCCTTCGGCGCCTAGTCGCCAAGGCTGCAGTAAGAAGGGTGATTCAAGAGGCTGCTGCAATGCTGAAACCAACTCAGCTCGGTTTTGGCGTTCAACAGGGCTGTGAAGCAGCTGCCCGCGCAGCACGAGTATATATCAAAAACATGTCCGATGAAAAAGCATTGGTCAAATTGGACTTTGCCAACGCTTTCAACTCAGTCAGAAGGGATGCTGCTCTTCAAGCTGTTTATAGAAACTTCCCTTCCCTTTATCCCTTCATAGAATCGTGTTATAGTGTGACTTCCAAACTATTGTTTGGGGACCATGAAACTGACTCGTGTGAGGGCGTGCAACAGGGGTACCCTCTCGCCCCCTTTCTATTCTGTTTGGTCATCAAGGAAGTCACAGAAGCCCTCTCCAGTGAGCTCAATATCTGGTTCCTGGATGATGGTATCCTAGCTGGCACAACAGAATCCATCCTAGAGGACATCAGCAAAATTAAAGACATGGGAGAAAGCCTGGGCCTATCTTCTAACCCCACCAAATGTGAAATAGTTTCTACCAATCGACAGATTATCCAGAATATTAGCGCTGTTTTACCAGAAGCACGAACCATTGATCTAACCAATAGCACTCTCCTTGGCGCTCCTCTTGGGTCCAGTGCCATCGATCTGATCCTAGAAAACAAAGTCGCAGACCTTTGGACGATGGAAAGCAGAATGAAAGACACTGACACACATGATGCCTTCTACCTACTGACCATGTGCCTGTCAATCCCAAAACTTACCTACTTTCTGAGATGCTCTCCGGCCTTCAGCAGTCCAAAACTCAAGGAATATGACTCTTTCCTTAAGATGGACAGTGGTTGCAAGCCTCACTTCCGGTCAGGTTTGGGGGGCTGGGAGTACGCAGATCCTACCAGATTCCTTTACCAGCTTTCCTATCCTCTTCCATAGCATCAAACGAGTTAATAAGACAAATTCTTCCTGATAACCTCAGTGACTCAGTAGGAATACAGGACCCTAACTATGCCAGTGTCAACACTGAATGGGAGACTCTTGCTGCTCCAGCACCATACCCTAGTGCAGCACTGGCTCACAAACAGTCAAGCTGAGATGGCCCAATCGCTGAAAAGGTGCTACCCTACATGCTCAGTGCTGCAACATCAGATAGGGAGGCTGCCCATCTCCAGGCTGTGAGTGCACATCACTCCGGGGACTTCCTCCAGACAGTTCCCATATCGGCAATGGGAATGAGCCTCGACCCTAAGACCCTTCTTATTGCAGTGGCTCTGCGCCTTGCTGACCCAATTCACACGGAATATACGTGTATTTGCGGCGTGTATTTGGTCTACATGGTGTTAACTATTCCAAAACCAAGGGCTGGCAAGCAAGACACAATGAGGTCAACGACATCATAAAGAGAACCCTTGCTACAGCTGGGTACCCAGCCGAGAGGGAGCCCCGATCACTAGCAGCCAACAATACCCACAACTCAGCAAACTGCCCCGATGGGATCACCGTCTATCCTTGGAAGAATGACAAGCTCTCAGCATGGGACTATGCTTGTGTGTCCACACTGGCTGACACCTATATCCATCACAGTGTTGGGCGACAGGGAGGAGCTGCTGACCACAGGGAGGAATACAAGGTCAGCAAGTACAGGGACATAAGCCAACAGTATGTTGATGTAAAAAATTATAATTTTGCACCAAAAGAATCTTAGAAAACTTACCTAAACTTATTATAACAAGATCAATTTATTTTAACCTAACCCAACTAAATATTTTTTAGATTTGTTTACAGTAACTTAATACTAAACAAACACAGTGAAATATATTTTTTTCGATAGGTTCAGAATTATTTTGGCGAAATTATTGTATACACAAATTTTCACTTGTCTTATATGGCAAGATGAGCGTTGCTATTTAAGCCAAGATCGCAAGTTCTGCCTATTCGGCACGACTTATATATATATATATATATATATATATATATATATATATATATATATATATATATATATATATATATATATATATATATATATATATATATATATATATATATATATATATATGTATTTATATAACACTCTCCTTGGCGCTCCTCATGGGTCCAATGCTATCGATCTGATCCTAGAAAAAAAAGTCTCAGACCTCCGGACGATGGAAGGCAGGATGAAAGACATACACATGATGCCTTCTACCCACTCAAGGTGCCTGTCAATCCCAAAACTTACATACTTTCTAAGATGCTCCCCAGCCTTCAGCAGTCCGAAACTCAAGGAATATGATCTCTCCTTAAGACCATGCTAGAGAATGTATTGAATCTTTCCCTGGAAGAAGGACAGTGGTTGCAAGCCTCATTTCCGGTCAGACTTAGGGGGTTGGGAGTACGCAGATCCTCCCAGATTGCTCTACCACCTTTCCTATCCTCTTTCATAGCATCAAACGAGTTGATAAGATAAATTCTTCTTGACAACTTCAGTGACTCGGCAGGAATACAGGACCCTAACTATGCCAGCGCCAAACCTTAGTGCAGCACTGGCTTACAAACAGTCAAGATGGGATAGCCCCATCGCTGAAAAGGTGCTTGTCAACATGCTCAGGGCTGTAACATCAGACAGGGAGACTGCCCGTCTCCAGGCTGTGAGCGCACATCACTCCGGGGACTTCCTCCAAACAGTTCCCATATCGGCAATGGGAACGCGACTCGACCCTAAGACCCTCCTTATTGCAGTGGCTCTGCGCCTTGCTTCCCCAATTCACACAGAATATACGTGTATTTGCGGCGATGCTCAAGGCGACCAATATGGTCCACATGGTCTTAACTGTTCCAAAACCAAGGGCTGGCATGCAAGACACAATGAGGTCAACGACATCATAAAGAGAACCCTTGCTACAGCTGGATTCCCAGCCGAGAGGGAGCCCCGATCACTAGCAGACAACAATACCCACAACCCAACAAACCGCCCTGACGGGATCACCATCTATCCTTGGAAGAATGGCAAGCTCTTAGCATGGGACTATACCTGTGTGTCCACACTGGCTGACACCTACATCCATCACAGTGTTGGGCGACAGGGAGGAGCTGCTGACCACATGGAGGAGTACAAGACCAGCAAGTACAGGTACATAAGCCAACAGTATCAATTTGTCCCAGTGGGATCAGAGACCTTTGGATCATGGGGAAAAAATGTCACACGTTTCCTTAAAGAATTGGGTTCTAGACTCATCGACACCACCAGGGACCCAAGGGCAGCCACTTTCATGTTCCAGCGCCTCAGCATGGCCATCCAGAGGGGAAATGCATGCTGCATAATGGGCTCACGTCCGGCTTCGGAGGAGCTGGAGGAGATTCATAGCCTTTGATATATTGTACCAATGTATTTATGTTTGTGTTTTCTATCAATGTATTCTGTCTATTAATGAAGTTCACATGTATCATAAAAATATGGGAGGTGGTAGGAGAAGAAAATATTCAAACAGCTACGGGGAGAACCTTGAGTTTTCCCTAAGGTGCATTTATTGTCTTCTCTGATGATGAGGATCCCCAGTAAAGTTCTGGAGGTTGTACCTCGCTATATTTTTAAAAATAATATATATATATATATATATATATATATATATATATATATATATATATATATATATATATATATATATATATATATATATATATATATTTATATATATATATATATATATATATATATATATATATATATATATATATATATATATATATATATATATATATATATATATATATATATATATATTGCACCTCTAGTGCAATATATGAAGTCCTTTAGCCTCGGAAAAGTAAGTGAAATGTTTTCTAGCAAGAGCCTAGAGACTTTTCCTAGAGCCGATGTGAGCACAAGTTTTTTCCTGTATATTCTATATATTTATATATATAGAGAACACGTGGAAGCATATATTTATTGTAAACAATAATACAAATGACAGAACAATCAAATCAATTTTTGACAATGTTCCAATAACTTTCTGTTCTAATCGTCAGGTCTACAAAAGAGAAAATCCAGAATTACGTAAGTATAAAGTTAAAAAAAATATATATTTTTAAATCATTTAAAGTTTTTATGAAAAAAACTCTAAAGTAAATAATACAAATAATTTAATACACAGCTAAGCAGACAGGGGCTGACAGGAGCTGTCACAAGTTCCTGACATGAGCTGGTATACAGCGAGCGTCGTCTGCTCTCCCGAGCTCCGTGTCTGATGGCCAATTGGCTAGCACCTTGAAAAAAGTCTCACTGATGGGATGATTGAGACCTCTTTCAAGAGCCGTCTAAGGGCCGGTCTCACACCAATTCTCCGATATTGGAAAGGAAATATTACGTGAAAAGAGAGAGATTATGAAAGACAATCCCCTCAGAGTGCAAAACATTTGACAGGCTTCCGTTTCAAATTCAGGGGAAGATGGTAATACCTCCTCCTACTCCTAACAGTAATAATAATAATAATAATAATAATAATAATAATAATAATAATAATAATAATAATAATAATAATAATAATAATAATAATAATAATCTTTATTTCTACAAGTACATGTACAAGATATGTGACATACTATATATAGACCTTCTTGTTATGAAGAGCATTTCGGGCAAATTAAATTAATTTTGCACCCAGGATGCGACCCACACCAGTCGATTAGCACCCAGGTACCTGTTTACTACTAGGTGAACAGGGACTTCACTTGTCTTTAGAAAACACGTCCTAATGTTTCCACCCTTACAAGGGATCGAACCACTAACCTCAGTTTGTGAGCTGAGTGCGCTACCAACTTAGCTACGGGACGAACATTATTATAATTGTAAATCCGGAAGCTACAAACAACAACATAAATAGGTAATAGATGTGAGAAAAGTTGTAGAAGTATGGAATAAATTGGTAAGTAATTGAAAGCAGCAGTTTTGTGAGGGGGAGGTTAAGGCCCGGGTGCTCTGGGGGGTGTTCTGGGGGTCAACGCCCCCACGGTCCGGGCCATGATCAGGCATATATACAGGAGAAACAAAAATATATTGCAGCAATTTAGTTAGTTTTCACTCATTGTAAATGTGGTTGTGATAGACGTGGATACTAGAATGATACCGTATTACGTAAGTAAGGTGAAGGTGATACGTTATCTTGGAATACGTTATTTTAAAACATGTAAATAGCGATACGAGGGATATTAACAGCCCGATGTAGTAAAATAAGTTACCGGAACTGAGCTCGAGTCCTCGTCCCTAACTTTATAAACTGTAAGATTATGAGAGACGTGAGAAGAGATGTGTTATGAAAGCTGAGGGAGGAGAGGGAGGCTGAGACACCAGCGTCACAGCTGGTAGCTGCTGATGCAACCATGTCACAGAAGTGCTGCTTCTATATTTATGCTATTAGAAGTCTCGTCGTTGAATGGTTACAGCGCTGATTTTGCTACCTGAATGGACCATGGTTCGAGTCCATTTACATTCTTCTGTAATATATATATATATATATATATATATATATATATATATATATATATATATATATATATATATATATATATATATATATATATATATATATATATATATATATATATATATATACATATATATATATATATATATATATACTGAAAGAGAATATAGGAAAGAGTAAGGTGATGAGGATAACAAAAAAATTAGATAACGAAAGATTTGATATCAGATTGGAGGGAGAGAGTATGGAGGAAGTGAATGTATTTAGATATTTAGGAGTGGACGTGTCAGCCGATGGTTCTATGAAAGATGAGGTGAATCATAGAACTGACAAAGGGAAAAAGGTGAGTGGTGCGATTAAGAGTCTGTAGAGACAAAGAACTTTATCCATGGAAGTAAAGAGGGGAATGTATGAGAGTATAGTAACACCAACGCTCTTGTGTGGCTGCAAGGCATGGGTGGTGAATGCTGCAACAAGGAGAAAGCTGGAGGCAGTGGAGATGTCATGTCCAAAGGCAATATGTGGTGTGAATATAATGCAGAGAATTTGTAGTTTGGAAATTAGGAGGTGGTGCAGGATTACCAAAACTATTATCCAGGGGACCGAGGAAAGATTGTTGAGGTGGCTCGGACATGTAGAGAGGCTGGAACAAAATAGAATGACTTCAACAGTGTATAAATCTGTAGATGAGGGAAGGCGGGGTAGAGGTAGGCCTAGGAAAGGTTGGAGGGAGGCGGTAGATCAGGTTTTGTGTGCGAGGGACTTGGACTTAAAGCAAGCATGCTTGAGCGTGTTAGACAGGAGCGAATGAAGACAAATAGTTTTTAATACTTGACGTACTGTTGGAGTGTGAGCAAGGTAACATTTATGAAGGGATTCAGGGTAACCGGCAGGCCGGACTTGAGTCCTGGAGATGGGAAGTACAGTGTCTGCACTCTGAAGGAGGGGTGTTAATGTTGTAGTTTTATAACTGCAGTGTAAGCACGCCTCTGGCAAGACAACGATGGAGTGAATGATGGTATTGATCAATAACAACAATACCACTCATTCGAGGTTACAATATTATATGAATGCTGCTCGTGAGGCTAGTACACCAAACAGGGATGAGAATGAAATTAGCTTAGAAGCTCCCACACCTCCGTATGCCCTTGGATGGCGGCCCAACAGCTAGCTCTGCTGGCTGTGCCATTCTTTACCACTGGCAATGGTAAATCGTAATTAACAAGTTCTTCACATAAGAAACTTAATAAATCATCAACTGGAACTTTTGTATACAAGGAGGTAACATCAAAACTAACCATGTTAAAATAATTTAAGTCAGTCAAGGAGCTTAATTTATCAACTAAATCTATGTTGTTTGCAACATTAAAGTTAGAAATTTTTCCAACAATAGAGCTCAAAATGTCGACAAGCCATTTAGATAATTTATATGAAACTGAACCTATGGAGCTAATAATTGGTCTGACGTTACATTAAATTAATAATTATTATATTAAAACCAGCTACCCTGATAATTAAAGTTGTGTGAACTGTACAAGATTAGGCTTGCTGGCTACACAAAATATAATTGCTATTAACACTTGCCATTTAATTACTGTAGATGGATCACACCACAACACCTGCCTAACACCTAGACCCTTCACTGGCCAGCTAGTGATCTAAATGCAAGGACTAATGGTACATTTCCCTGTGAGTGATGTTCTGCCATTCACATGTATTTCTTGAGGTCCCGCAAATTTCCTGTCCGAATTCTTCAGCAGGGGACATTAACGTAGGTTCCTATTACAAATTCAGGCCGAAATACCCCAATCTGGCCTCCGAAAACGCCCGATCACATTGTACAATTAAGTCCAGTATTCACACACTAAATTCAATAAGTCATCTCCTCCCCTGCGTTACTTAGCAGCTGTTCTACACCCCCTCACTCCAAATTTCTTGAAAGAGTTAAATCAGCATCACATTTTATTACTCAATTGTTGTAGTATTCAAATTTACCCATGTTGAATTTAGAAAAAATCTAAATTTTCCACAAGGTCCCAGAGAGGAGGTCCAAGTGAAAAGGGTCAAGAGAGGTGGTCCAAGTGAAGAGGGTCAAGAGAGCAAGGCCAAGTGAAGAGGGTCAAGAGAGGAGGGCCAAGACAGGAGGTCCAAGAGAAGAGGGCCAAGAGAGGAGGGCCAAGAGAGGAGAGCCAAGAGAGGAAGGCCAAGAAGCCAGGGCCATGTGCCAAAGAAAGGAAGAGCCAATGAGGGACATGTCACGGTGCCATAAACAAGGACTGATAAAGCAAAAAAATCAGCAGACGCCAATTATGTTTGACCTGAAAGAGAACAATGTTATGTTGTGGTTCCCCACATGACCACATTGACCTGGGAGAGAACAATGTTATGTTGCGGTTCCCCACATGACCACATTGACCTGGGAGAGAACAATGTTATGTTGTGGTTCCTCACATGACCAGGATTCCGGTGATAATACATGACAGTAAGAGAGAGAGAGAGAACGCAGAGACACTCTCCTATTTCTGAACTATCTGCTGAATCCCTATCCTGACCACCTGTCCAGTCTGACTATTGACTCCCGTCTCTACATTCCTGTCTGGCTCTATCCCTGCCAGTCACCGTTCCGATTTATTCTAATTTAACAGTGCCCTGTGTACAGTGGAGAGAGAGAGAGAGAGAGAGAGAGAGAGAGAGAGAGAGAGAGAGAGAGAGAGAGAGAGAGAGAGAGAGAGAGAGAGAGAGAGAGAGAGAGAGAGAGAGAAGAGAGAGAATGTGGGTATAAACACGCATGTCTTTGTAAGAGTAGTGCAGCTGGGTGAATACGAAGACATAATTGTATTAATAGCTGAGCCGCATAACTCAAGGTAATTGTGCTAATTTCGCTCAAGCGAGGCAGGTAATCATGGATATGGCTGAGACCCCAGCCTGAGTGTGGCTGTCTGCTTCTGCTGTTGCTGGTGTCTGGTGGTGGTGGTGGTGGTGGTGGTGGTGGTGGTGGTGGTGGTGGTGGTGGTGGTGGTGGTGGTGGTGGTGGTGGTGGTAGTGGTGGTGGTGGTAGTGATGATGGTGGTATTACAAGGATGTACACACAGTGTGAAGGCAGCGGGTGCCCCAAGACACTGCTTTCCACACACACACACATTGTAACTATCTGACAAACTGTCTTTTTCCTGGTACATACTTCTGGAAGCTCTCTTCCCAATCTTCACTCCTGACATACTGACGTCAGGACACAGCAGAGGAAAAATCCCATTTCTTATTAAAAATGAACATGAACATTTAATAGGAAAGCGATATGCACTATAGCTACCACAATAGTGTTATTACTACTATTTATGCCGCTCCACTTCTAGGTGAGACATTATATCTTCCTCTAATACCACTACTAACATTTACTTGTGCTGGTCCTGGAACAACTAATCAGGTTGAGAATTTAAAAAATTATCATCACAGTATCAGTAGGTACCTCCGGCTATAACACTGTATCTACCAGTGGGAATGTAGAACGCGTTAGTTATACTCCTCAATGCCCCACAGTCCATTAACTTAAATATAAGTCGTAATGAACGACGAGGCTCCACAAATGATGTAGGACGGCGGCTGCAATGCAAAGGCATTTTTATTAACATTTAATAAAGGGAAAGACAAATTTAATTTCAGTTTTTAATGTTTGTTCGCGTTTCTGAGTGATTCGTTTGCCATTTAGACAGTCTGAAAGTTCTTCGAAGTCAGTTGAGTCCATTTCTTGAGGCCAATTTTTTATATCTCCTGGGTCAAACTTAGCACTGTATTTTATTTTTGTAATGAAGTATCGCTTTCATTACTACAGTTTTTGATAAGTAAGTAAGTAAGTAAGTAAGTAAATTTATTCAGGTATACACAATACAGTTACATAGAATTATCATACATAGCAGCATATGTGTAGAGAACCTAGGATAACCCAAAAAAGTCAGACAGAGTGACTAGGATTCAAGTCTCCATTTAAGTAAAAAAAAATAAAAAAATCTCCAAAATGCTTAAAAAAAAGGACTCAAAGTGGAAATAATGAGATAAAGAAGATTTTTTTCAGATTCTGGCCATTCAGTGCCGTTGAATATCACTGATATTGATGATTAAAGACACATGTGCAACAGTTGATTTTCTATTGTTAAAACGATTCGCCTACACAGTGGGCGAAACGTTTCAACAATGAAGATATCTAACTACTGCATGTCTTGTTCATCATCTAATCGGTATTTTATACCATCATCAACAACATTGACATTGTTCTTCTCGCAGCCATTTCAACACATGCTGTGCCATGTGGCAGTATCTCGCATGATGCGTGGTGCCATGAGGTGAGTGGTGCCATGACGCATGTGGTGCCATGATACATACGGTGTTATAATGTGCGTGGTGCCATGATGCGTGTGGTGTCATGATGCATGTGGTGCCATGATGCAAGTGGTACCATGATACATGTGATGCTATGAGGTGTGTGGTGCCATGATGAAAGTGGTGTCATAATGCGTGTGGTGCCATGATGAATGTGGTGCCATGATACATGTGATGCCAATAGGTATGTAGTGTCACGATGCTTGTGGTGCCATGATGCGTGTGGTGCTGTGATGCGTGTAGTGCCATGATGCGTGTGGTGCCATGATGAATGTGGTGCCATGATGAATGTGGTGCCATGATGCGTGTGGTGCTGTGATGCGAGTGGTGCCATGATACGTGTAGTGCCATGATGCGTGTGGTGCCATGATGATGTGGTGACATGATGCATGTGGTGCCATGATGAGCATGGTGCCATGATGTGTATGGTGCCATGATGCGTGTGATGCCATTATGTGTATGGTGCCATGATGCGTGAGATGCCTTGATGTGTATTGTGCAATGATGAATGTGGTGCCATGATACATGTGGTACCATGAGGTGTGTGGTGCCATGAGGCATGTAGTATCATGATACATATGGTGCCATGACGTGTGTGGCGCCATGATGAGTGTTGTCCCGTGATGCGTGTGGTATCATGATGAGGGTTGTGCCACGATGCGTGTGTTACCACGAAGAGTGTAGTGCCCTGATATATATGGTGCCATGATGCATGTGGTGCCATGATGCGTGTGGTACCAGGATGTGTGTGGTGCCATGATGAATGTGGTGCTATGATACATGTGATGACATGAGGTGTGTGGTGCCATGATGCATGTGGTGGCATGATGCATGTGGTGCAATGATGAATGTGGTGCCATGATGAATGTGGTGCCATGATGCGTGTGATGCCGTGATGCGAGTCGTGCCATGATACGTGTAGTGCCATGATGCGTGTGGTGCCATGATGAATGTGGTGCCATGATACGTGTGATGCCATGATGCATGTGGTGCCATGATGCGTGTGGAGCCATGATACATGTGGTGTTATGAGGTGTATGGTGCCATGATGCCTGTGGTGCCATGATGTGTGTGGTGCTATGATGAGTGTAGTGCCATGATGTGTGTGGTGCCATGATGCCTGTGGTGCCATGATGCGTGTGGTGCCATGAGGCATATACTGTCATGATATGTGTGGTGCCATGAGGTGTGTGGTACCATGATGAGTTTGGTGCCATGATGCATGTGGTAATGTGAGGTGTGTGGTGCCACGATGCATGTGGTGCCATGATGCGTGTGGTGCCATGAGGCATATACTGTCATGATACGTGTGGTGCCATGAGGTGTGTGGTGCCATGATGAATGTGGTGCCATGATGTGTGTGGTACCATTATGAGTGTAGTGCCATGATACATGTTGCGCTATGATGTGTGTGGTGCCATGATGAGTGTGGTGCCATGATGTGTGTGGTACCATGATGAGTGCAGTGCCATGATACATGTTGCACCATATGTGTGTGGTGACATGATGCGTGTGGTGCCATGATGCGTGTGGTCCCATGATGTGTGTGGTGCCATGATGAATGTGGTGCCGTTATGCATGTGATGCCACGATGCGTGTGGTGCAATGATAAGTGTGGTGCCATGATGAAAGTGGTGCCATGATATGTGTGGTGGCATGATGCATGTGGTGCCTGATGTGTGTGATGCCATGATGCATGTGGTGCCATGATGTCTGTGGTGCCATGATACATGTGGTGCCATGAGGTGTGTGGTGCCATGAGGTGTGTGGTGCCATGAGGTGTGTGATGCCATGATGCATGTGGTGCCATGATGTCTGTGGTGCCGTGATACATGTGATGCCATGAGGTGTGTGGTGCCATGAGGTGTGTGGTACCATGAGGTGTGTGGTGCCATGATGCATGTGGTATTATGATGCCTCTGGTGCCATGATACATGTGGTGCCATGAGGTGTGTGGTGCCATAATGCATGTGGTGCCATGATGCCTGTGGTGCCATGATGTGTGTTGTGCCATGATGCGTGTGGTGCCATGAGGCATGTAGTGTTATGATACATGTGGTGCCATGAGGTGTGTGGTGTCATGATAAGTGTTGTCCCATGATGCGTGTGGTACCATGATGAGTGTTGTGCCATGATGCGTGTGGTACCATGAAGAGTGTAGTGCCCTGATGCATGTGGTGCCATGATGAATGTGGTGCCATTATGCATGTGATGCCATGATGCGTGTGGTGCCATGATGCGTGTGGTGCTATGATACGTGTGGTGTCATGATGCATGTGGTGCCATGTTGTATGTGGCGCCATGATGTATGTGGTGGCATGATGCGTGTAGTTCAATGATGAATGTGGTGCCATGATGAATGTGGTACCATGATGAATGTGGTGCCATGATGCGTGTGATGCCGTGATGCGAGTGGTGCCATGATACGTTTAGTGCAATGATGCGTGTGGTGCCATGATGCATGTGGTGCCATGATGCGTGTGGTGCCATAATACATGAGGTGTCATTAGGTGTGTGGTGCCATGATGCCTGTGGGGTCGTGATGTGTGTAGTGCCATGATGCCTGTGGTGCAATGATACGTGTGGTGTCATGATGCATGTGGTGCCATAATGTGTGTGGCGCCATGATACATGTGGTGCCATGAGGTGTGTGGTGCCATGATGCACGTGGTGCCATGATGCGTGTGGTGCCATTATGTGTGTGGTGTCATGATGAATGTGGTGCCATGATGCATGTGGTACCATGATGCATGTGGTGCCATGATGTGTGTGGTTCCATGATGCACATGGTGCCATGAGGCATATAGTGTCATGATACATGTGGTGCCATGATGAGTGTTGAGCCATGATGTGTGTGGTACCATGAAGAGTGTAGTGCCCTTATACATGTGGTGCCATGAGGCATGTGTTGCCATGATAAATGTGGTGCCATGATACATGTGATGACATGATGTGCATGGTGCCCTGATGCATGTGGTGGCATGATGCGTGTAGTACAATGATGAATGTGGTGCCTTGATGTGTGTGGTGCCATGAGGTGTGTGGTACCATGATGAGTGTGGTGCCTTGATGTGTGTGGTACCGTGAGGTGTATGGTGCCAGATGTGTATGGTGCCACGATGCATGTGGTGCCATGAGGCATGTAGTGCCATGATGAGTGTGGTGCCATGATGTGTGTTTTACCATGATGAGTGTAGTGCCATGATACATGTTGTGCCATGATGTGAGTGGTGCCATGATGCTTGTGGTGCCATGATGAATGTGGTGCCACGAAACGTGTGGTGTCATGATTCATGTGGTGCCATGATGCGTGTGGTGCCATAATACATGTGGTGTCATGATGCATGTGGTGCCATGAGGCATATACTGTCATGATAGGTGTTGGGCCATGAGGTGTGTGGTACCATGATGAGTGTGATGCCTTGATGCGTGTGGTACCATGAGGTGTGTGGTGCCAGATGTGTGTGGTGCCACGATGCATGTGGTGCCATGAGACATGTAGTGCCATGATGAGTGTGGTGCCATGATGTGTGTTTTACCATGATGGGTGTAGTGCCATGATACATGTTGTGCCATGATGTGAGTGGTGCCATGATGAGTGTGGTGCCATGATGAGTGTGGTGCCTTGATGCATGTGGTACCGTGAGGTGTGTGGTGCCAGATGTGTGTGGTGCCACGATGCATGTGGTGCCATGAGGTATGTGGTACCATGATGAGTGTAGTGGCATGATACATGTTGCACCATGATGTGTGTGGTGCCATGATGAGTGTTTTGCCATGATATGTGTGGTACAATGATGAATGTAATGCCATGATACATGTTGCACCATTATGTGTGTGGTGCCATGATGCGTGTGGTGCCATGATGCGTGCTGTGCCATGATGTGTGTGGTGCCATGATGAATGTAGTGCCATTATAACTGTGATGTCATGATGCTTGTGGTGCAATGATGAGTGTGGTGCCATGATGAAAGTGGTGCCATCATGCGTGTGGTGGCATGATGTGTGTGGTGGCATGATGCATGTGGTACCATGATGCGTGTGGTGCCATGATACATGTGATGCCATGAGGTGTGTGGTGCCATGATGCATGTGGTGCCATGATGCCTGTGGTGCCATGATACATGTGGTGCCATGAGGTGTGTGGTGCCATGATGCATGTGGTGCTATGATGCGTGCATTGCCATGATGTGTGTGCTGCCATGATGAGTGTGGTGCCTTGATGCGTGTGGTACCGTGAGGTGTGTGGTACCAGATGTGTGGTGCCATGATGTGTGTGGTACCATGATGAGTGTAGTGGCATGATACATGTTGCACCATGATGCGTGTGGTGCCATGATGAGTGTGGTGCCATGATGTGTGTGGTACAATGATTAATGTAATGCCATGATACATGTTGCACCATTATGTGTGTGGTGCCATGATGCGTGTGGTGCCATGATGAATGTGGTGCCATTATACATGTGATGCCATGATGCTTGTGGTGCAATGATGAGTGTGGTGCCATGATGAAAGTGGTGCCATGATACATGTGGTGGTATGATGCATGTGGTGGCATGATGTATGTGGTACCATGATGCGTGTGGTGACATGATACATGTGGTGCCATGAGGTGTGTGGTGCCATGATGCATGTGGTGCCATGATACATGTGGTGCCATGAGGTGTGTGGTGCCATGATGCATGTGGTGCTATGATGCGTGCATTGCCATGATGTGTGTGCTGCCATGGTACGTGTGGTGCCATGAGATGCATGGTGCCATGATGTATATGGTGCAATGATACATGTTGTGCAATGACGAATGTGGTGCCATGTTACATGTGGTGCCATGATGTGTGTGGTGTGAGATGAGTATGGAGTCATGATGCATATGGAGCCATGAGGTATGTGGTGGCATGATGAGTGTGGTGCCATGATGCTTGTGGTGCCATGATGCGTGTGGTGTCATGAGGTGTGTGGTGCCATGAGGTATGTGGTTTCATGAGGTGTGTGGTGCCATGAGGTGTGGGATGCCATGAGGTGTGTGGTGCCATGAAGTTTGTGGTGAAATGAGGTGTGTGGTGCCATGAGGTGTGTGGTGCCATGAGGTGTGTGGTGCCATGAAGTGTGTGGTGCCATGAGGTGTGTGGTGCCATGAGGTGTGTAGTGCCTGGAGGTGTGTGGTACCATGAGATGCGTGCTACCATGAGGTGTGTGTTGTCATGAGGTGTGTGGTGCCATGAAGTGTGTGATGCCATGAGGTGTGTGGTGCCATGAGGTGTGTGATGCCATGAAGTGTGTTGTGCCATAAGGTGTGTGGTGCCATGAGGTGTGTTGTGCCATGATGCATGTGGTGCTATGATGCATGCATTGCCATGATGTGTGTGCTGCCATGGTACGTGTGGTGCCATGAGGTGCATGGTGCCATGATGTATATGGTGCAATGATACATGTTGTGCAATGACGAATGTGGTGCCATGTTATATGTGGTGCCATGATGTGTGTGGTGTGAGATGAGTATGGTGTCATGATGCATATGGAGCCATGAGGTATGTGGTGGCATGATGAGTGTGGTGCCATGATGCTTGTGGTGCCATGATGCGTGTGGTGTCATGAGGTGTGTGGTGCCATGAGGTATGTGGTTTCATGAGGTGTGTGGTGCCATGAGGTGTGGGATGCCATGAGGTGTGTGGTGCCATGAAGTTTGTGGTGAAATGAGGTGTGTGGTGCCATGAGGTGTGTGGTACCATGAGGTGTGTGGTGCCATGAAGTGTGTGGTGCCATGTGGTGTGTGGTGCCATGAGGTGTGTAGTGCCTGGAGGTGTGTCGTACCATGAGGTGTGTGTTACCATGAGGTGTGTGGTGCCATGAGGTGTGTGATGCCATGAGGTGTGTGGTGCCATGAGGTGTGTGATGCCATGAGGTGTGTGATGCCATGAGGTGTGTGGTGCCATGAGGTGTGTTGTGTCATAAGGTATGTGGTGCCATGAGGTGTGTGATCCCATGAGGTGTGTGGTGCCATGAGGTGTGTGGTGCCATGAGGTGTGTGGTGCCATGAGGTGCCATGAGGTGTGTGGTGACATGAGGTGTGTGGTGCCATGAAGTGTGTGGTGACATAAGGTGTGTGGAGCCATGAGGTGTGTGGTCCCATGAGGTGTGTGGTGCCATGAGGTGTGTGGTGACATGAGGTGTGTGGTGCCATGAGGTGTGTGGTGACATGAGGTGTGTGGTGCCATGAGGTGTGTGGTGCCATGAGGTGTTTGGTGACATGAGGTGTGTGGAGCCATGAAGTGTGTGGTCCCATGAGGTGTGTGGTGCCATGAGGTGTGTGGTGCCATGAGGTGCCATGAGGTGTGTGGTGACATGAGGTGCATGGTGCCATTCTGGGCCGCATGCTACTCAACATCATTTGCTGCGATTGTAATTTTGAAAATAATGACTCATAATTATCAATTGACTTTGACTTTAATATTGTCTTATATGGATGAGCGTTAAAATCATCGGGGTTATATGGCGCATGGGAAGGACTTTGGGAGGGGGGGGAATGATCACATTTGCTCCGTGGAATGAGAAGGTAGCATTAGTTCTTCGGATCAAGAGTCAGAAGATATATTGCGTATCAGAGGTCCTTAAAAGAACTCTCTTTCTTTCAAACAGGCCGTTCAATAGCCTAAGCAAGGCTAGATTACTCCCACAGTGGATCACTCCTAAAGTGGATTGTTCCCATAGTGGATTACTCCTCAGTGGATTACTCAGACAGTGGATTACTCCTACAGTGGATTACTCCTACAGTGGATTACTCCCAAAGTGGATTATTCCTCTAGTGAGTTACTCCCACAGTGGATTACTCCCACAATTGTTTACTCCCACAGTGGATTACACCTACATTGGATTATTCCGACAGTGGATTACTCTTACAGTGGATTATTCCTACAGTGGATTATTCCTACAGTGGATTATTCCCATAGTGGATCACTCCCATAGTGAATTTCTAATCTAGTGGATTACTCCCAAAGGAGATTACTCCTTCAGTGGATTACTCCCACAGTGGATTACTCCTACAGTGGATTACTGCCACAGTGGATTATTCCCACAGCAGATTACTACCACAGTGGATTACTCCAACAGTGGATTACTCCTACAGTGGATTATTCCTACAGTGGATTACTCCCACAGCGGACTACTCCCACGGTGGATTACTCCTACAGTGGATTATTCCTATAGTGGATTACCCCCACAGTGGATTACCCCCACAGTGGATTACTCCCAGAGTGGATTACTCCTACAGTGGATTACTCCAACAGTGGATCACTCCAACAGAAGATTACTCCCACAGTGGATTACTCCAACAGTGGATTATCCCACATTAGATTACTCCCAGAGTGGATTACTCCTACAGTGGATTACACCTACAGTGGATTACTCCCACAATGGATTACTTTTTCAGTTGATTAATACTACAGTGGATTACTACTACAGTTGATTACTAATACAGTGGATTATTGCTGAAGTGGATTACTCCCACAGTGGATTATTCCTACAGTGGATTACTCCCAAAGTGGATTACTCCTACAGTGGATTACTGCCACAGTGGATTGTTCCCACAGTGGATTACTACCACATTGGATTACTCCTACAGTGGATTACTCTTACAGTGGATTACTCCCATAGTGAATTACTCCCACGGTGGACTACTCAGACAGTGGATTACTCCTACAGTGCATTACTCCTACAGTGGATTATTCTTACAGTGGA
This sequence comes from Cherax quadricarinatus, assembly GCF_038502225.1. Lineage (NCBI taxonomy): Eukaryota > Metazoa > Arthropoda > Malacostraca > Decapoda > Parastacidae > Cherax > Cherax quadricarinatus. Next base: position 11,936,977 of record NC_091354.1, read on the forward strand.
TTACTCCCACAGTGGACTACTTCCACGGTGGATTACTCTTACAGTGGATTATTCCTATAGTGGATTACTCCCAGAGTGGATTACTCCCAGAGTGGATTATTCCTACAGTGGATTACTCCCACAGTGAATCACTCCAACAGTGGATTACTCCCACAGTGGATTACTCCCACAGTGGATTATCCCACATTGGATTACCCCCACAGTGGATTACTCCCACAGTGAATCACTCCAACAGTGGATTACTCCCACAGTGGATTACTCCCACAGTGGATTATCCCATATTGGATTACCCCCACAGTGGATTACTCCCACAGTGAATCACTCCAACAGTGGATTACTCCCACAGTGGATTACTCCCACAGTGGATTATCCCATATTGGATTACCCCCACAGTGGATTACTCCCACAGTGAATCACTCCAACAGTGGATTACTCCCACAGTGGATTACTCCCACAATGTATAACTTTTTCAGTTGATTAATACTACAGTGGATTACTAATACAGTGGATTATTGCTGAAGTGAATTACTCCCAGAGTGGATTATTCCTACAGTGGATTACTCCCAAAGTGGATTACTCCTACAATGGATTACTCCTACAGTGGGTTGCTCCCATAGTGGATTACTCCCACAGTGGATTACTCAGACAGTGGATTACTCCTACAGTGGATTACTCCTACAGTGGATTACTCCCAAAGTGGATTACTCCTACAGTGGATTACTCCCCTAGTGAATTACTCCCATAGTGGATTACTCGCAAAGGAGATTACTTCCACAGTGGATTACTCCTACAGTGGATTACTGCCACAGTGGATAATTCCCACAGTGGATTACTCCGACAGTGGATTATTCCCAGAGTGGATTACTCCCACAGTGGATTACTCCCACAGTGGATTTCCCCCACACTGGATTACTCCCACAGTGGATTACTACCACAGTGAATTACTCTTACAGTTGATTAATAGTACAATGGATTAATAGTACAATGGATTAATAGTACAATGGATTAATAGTACAATGGATTACTATTACTGTCGATTACTAATACAGTGGATTATTGTTAAAGTGGATTACTCCCACAGCGGATTACTCCTACAGTGGATTACTCCTACAGTGAATTACTCCCAAAGTGGATTACTTTCACAGTGGATTACTCCTACAGTGGATTGCCCCCATAGTGGATTACTCCCACAGTGGATTACTCAGACAGTGGATTACTCCTACAGTGGATTATTCCTACAGTGGATTACTCCCAAAGTGGATTACTCCTACAGTGGATTACTCCCATAGCTAATTTCTCCCCTAGTGGAATACTCCCAAAGGAGATTACTCCTACAGTGGATTACTCCCACAGTGGATTACTCCTACAGTGGATTACTGCCACATTGGATAATTCCCACAGTAGATTACTCAGACAGTGGATTACTCCTACAGTGGATTACTCTTACAGTGGATTACTCCCATAGTGGATTACTCCCACATTGGATTACTCAGACAGTAGCTTACTCCTACAGTGGATTACTTCTACAGTGGATTATTCCTGCAGTGGATTACTCCCACAGTGGATTACTCCTAGAGTCGATTGCTCCTACAGTGGATTATTCCTCTAGTGGGCTACTCCCACAGTGGATTTCTCTCACAATGGATTACTCCCCTGGGGTGGGCCCCCAGGCAGAATGGGCCTTCAGGCAGGGTGGACCCACAGACTGTGTGGGCCCCCAGGCAGGGTGGGCACCCATGCAGGGTGGGCACTCAGGCAGGGTGGGCACCCAGGCAGGGTGGGCACCCAGCCAGAGTGGGCACCCAGGCAGGGTAGGCACCTAGGCAGGGTGGGCACCCAGGCATGGTGGGCCCCCAGGCAGGGTAGGCCCCATGGATGGGGGGCCCCAGGGCTGGAAAATGGAATCCAGATGTTGACAGTGATTCCCCCAACAGATTTGGCATCGATTCCAGAGTCAAATTACCAGTGTGGTGGTGGTGAGTAGTGTGGGTCCTGGACCAGTGTAGTCGTGGTGGGTAGTGTGGTTCCTGGACCAGTGTAGTGGTGGTGGGTAGTGTGGGTCCTGGGCCAGAGTAGTGGTGGTGGGTAGTGTGGGTCCTGGACCAGTGTACTGGTGGTGGGTAGTGTGGGTCCTGGACCAGTGTAGTGGTGGTGGGTAGTGTGGGTCCTGGACCAGTGCAGTGGTGGTGGGTAGTGTGGGTCCTGGGCCAGTGTAGTGGTGGTGGGTAGTGTAGGTCCTGGGCCATTGTAGTGGTGGTGGGTAGTGTAGGTCCTGGACCAGTGTAGTGGTGGTGGGTAGTGTGGGTCCTGGACCAGTGTAGTGGTGGTGGGTATTGTGGGTCCTGGACCAGTGTAGTGGTGGTGGGTAGTGTGGGTCCTGGACCAGTGTAGTGGTGGTGGGTAGTGTGGGTCCTGGGCCAGTGTAGTGGTGGTGGGTAGTGTGGGTCCTGGACCAGTGTAGTGGTGGTGGGTAGTGTGGGTCCTGGACCAGTGTAGTGGTGGTGGGTAGTGTGGGTCCTGGACCAGTGTAGTGGTGGTGGGTAGTGTGGGTCCTGGACCAGTGTAGTGGTGGTGGGTAGTGTGGGTCCTGGGCCAGTGTAGTGGTGGTGGGTAGTATAGGTCCTGGACCAGTGTAGTGGTGGTGGGTAGTGTGGGTCCTGGACCAGTGTAGTGATGGTGGGTAGTGTGGGTCC
>NC_091354.1:11942169-11954669 GCF_038502225.1 Cherax quadricarinatus
TTGTACTTTCTCTAGTTTCTTGACGTGCTTTATCAAGTGCGGGTTCCAAACAGGTGCTGCATACTCCAGTATGGGCCTGACATACACGGTGTACAGTGTCTTGAATGATTCCTTACTAAGGTGTTGGAATGCTGTTCTCAGGTTTGCCAGGCGCCCATATGCTGCAGCAGTTATCTGATTGATGTGTGCTTCCGGAGACATGCTCGGTGTTATACTCACCCCAAGATCTTTCTCCTTGAGTGAGGTTTGCAGTCTTTGGCCACCTAGCCTATACTCTGTCTGTGGTCTTCTGTGCCCTTTCCCTATCTTCATGACTTTGCATTTGGCAGGATTAAATTCGAGAAGCCATTTGCTGGACCAGGTGTCCAGTCTGTCCAGGTCTCTTTGAAGTCCTGCCTGGTCCTCATCAGATTTAATTCTCCTCATTAACTTCACATCATCTGCAAACAGGGACACTTCTGAGTCTAACCCTTCCGTCATGTCGTTCACATATACCAAAAATAGCACTGGTCCTAGGACCGACCCCTGTGGGACCCCGCTCGTCACAGGTGCCCACTGTGATACATCATTACGTACCATGACTCGTTGTTGCCTCCCTGTCAGGTATTCTCTGATCCATTGCAGTGCCCTTCCTGTTATATGCGCCTGATGCTCTAGCTTCTGCACTAATCTCTTGTGAGGAACTGTGTCGAAGGCCTTCTTGCAGTCCAAGAAAATGCAATCAACCCACCCCTCTCTCTCTTGTCTTACTTCTGTTATTTTATCATAAAACTCCAGAAGGTTTGTGACACAGGATTTGCCTTCCGTGAATCCGTGCTGGTTGGCATTTATACTCCTGTTCCGTTCCAGGTGCTCCACCACTCTCCTCCTGATAATCTTCTCCATAATTTTGCATACTATACACGTCAATGACACAGGTCTATAGTTTAGTGCCTCTTTTCTGTCTCCTTTTTTGAAAATGGGAACTACATTTGCCGTCTTCCATACCTCAGGTAGTTGCCCAGTTTCCAGGGATGTGTTGAAGATTGTGGTAAGTAGTGCGCACAACATATCTGCTCCCTCTCTAAGGACCCATGGAGAGATGTTGTCCGGTCCCATTGCCTTTGAGGTATCGATGTCCCTTAGCAGTTTCTTCACCTCCTCCTCATCTGTATGTATGTCGTCCAACACTTGTTGGTGTATTCCTTGTTGGTGTCCCCATCTGGTCTGTCCCCCCAGAGTCCTTCCTGTCTCTACTGTAAATACTTCCTTAAATCTCGTGTTGAGCTCCTCACATACCTCTTGATCGTTTCTTGTGAGTTCTCCACCTTCTTTCCTCAGCCTTATCACCTGGTCCTTGACTGTTGTCTTCCTCCTAATGTGGCTATACAGCAGTTTCGGGTCAGATTTGTGTGTGTGTGTGTGTGTGTGTGTGTACTCACCTAGCTGTACTCACCTAGTTGAAGTTGCAGGGGTCGAGTCCAAGCTCCTGGCCCCGCCTCTTCACTGATCGCTACTAGGTCACTCTCCCTAAACCGTGAGCTTTATCATACCTCTGCTTAAAGCTATGTATGGATCCTGCCTCCACTACATCGCTTGCCAAACTATTCCACTTGCTGACTACTCTGTGGCTGAAGAAATACTTTCTAACATCCCTGTGATTCATCTGTATCTTCAACTTCCAACTGTGTCCTCTTGTTGCTGTGTCCAATCTCTGGAACATCCTGTCTTTGTCCACCTTGTCAATTCCTCTCAGTATTTTGTATGTCGTTATCATGTCCTCCCTATCTCTCTTGCCCTCCAGTGTCGTCAGGTTGATTTCCCTTAACCTCTCCTCGTAGGACATGCCTCTTAGCTCTGGGACAAGTCTTGTTGCAAACCTTTGCCCTTTCTCTAGTTTATTTACGTGCTTAGCTAGGTGTGGGTTCCAAACTGGTGCCGCATACTCCAATATGGGCCTAACGTACTCGGTGTACAGGGTCCTGAACGATTCCTTATTAAGATGTCGGAATGCTGTTCTGAGGTTTGCTATGCTACAGCCGTTATTTGGTTGATGTGGGCTTCAGGAGATGTGCCTGGTGTTATACTCACCCCAAGATCTTTTTCCTTGAGTGAGGTTTGTAGTCTCTGGCCCCCTAGACTGTACTCCGTCTGCGGTCTTCTTTGCCCTTCCCCAGTCTTCATGACTTTGCACTTGGTGGGATTGAACTCCAGGAGCCAATTGCTGGACCAGGTCTGCAGCCTGTCCAGATCCCTTTGTAGTTCTGCCTGGTCCTCGATTGAGTGAATTCTTCTCATCAACTTCACGTCATCTGCAAACAGGGACACTTCAGAGTCTATTCCTTCCGTCATGTCGTTCACAAATACCAGAAACAGCACTGGTCCTAGGACTGACCCCTGTGGGACCCCGCTGGTCACAGGTGCCCACTCTGACACCTCGCAACATACCATGACTCGCTGCTGTCTTCCTGACAAGTATTCCCTGATCCATTGTAGTGCCTTCCCTGTCATCCCTCCTTGGTCCTCCAGTTTTTGCACCAAACTCTTGTGTGGAACTGTGTCAAATGCCTTCTTGCAGTCCAAGAATATGCAATCCACCCACCCCTCTCTCTCTTGTCTCACTGCTGTCACCATGTCATAGAACTCCAGTAGGTTTGTGACACAGGATTTCCCATCCCTGAAACCATGTTGGCTGCTGTTGATGAGATCATTCCTTTCTAGGTGTTCCACCACTCTTCCCCTGATAATCTTCTCCATGATTTTGCATACTATACATGTCAGTGACACTGGTCTGTAGTTTAGTGCTTCATGTCTGTCTCCTTTTTTAAAGATTGGGACTACATTTGCTGTCTTCCATGCCTCAGGCAATCTCCCTGTTTCGATAGATGTATTGAATATTGTTGTTAGGGGTACACATAGCGCCTCTGCTCCCTCTCTCAGGACCCATGGGGAGATGTTATCTGGCCCCATTGCCTTTGAGGTATCTAGCTCACTCAGAAGTCTCTTCACTTCTTCCTCGATTGTGTGCACTGTGTCCAGCACTTGGTGGTGTGCCCCACCTCTCCGTCTTTCTGGAGCCCCTTCTGTCTCATCTGTGAACACTTCTTTGAATCTCTTGTTGAGTTCCTCACATACTTCATGGTCATTTCTTGTTGTCTCTCCTCCTTCCTTCCTTAGCCTGATTACCTGGTCCTTGACTATTGTTTTCCTTCTGATGTGGCAGTATAACAGTTTTGGGTCAGATTTGGCTTTTGCTGCTATGTCGTTTTCATATTGTCTTTTGGCCTCCCTTCTTATCTGTGCATATTCGTTTCTGGCTCTACGACTGCTCTCCTTATTCTCCTGGGTCCTTTGCCTTCTATATTTCTTCCATTCCCTAGCACACTTGGTTTTTGCCTCCCTGCACCTTTGGGTGAACCATGGGCTCATCCTGTCTTTTTCATTATTCCTGTTACCCTTGGGTACAAACCTCTCCTCAGCCTCCTTGCATATTGTTGCTACATATTCCATCATCTCATTAACTGGCTTCCCTGCCAGTTCTATGTCCCACTGAACCTGGTTCAGGAAGTTCCTCATTCCCGTGTAGTCCCCTTTCTTGTAGTTTGGCTTCATTCGTCCTGGCCTTCCTGCTTCTCCCTCCACTTGTAGCTCTACTGTGTATTCGAAGCTTAAAACCACATGATCGCTGGCCCCAAGGGGTCTTTCATATGTGATGTCCTCGATATCTGCTCTACTCAAGGTGAATACTAAGTCCAGTCTTGCTGGTTCATCCTCTCCTCTCTTGTAGTGTCCCTTACGTGTTGGTACATGAAGTTTTCCAGTACCACCTCCATCATCTTAGCCCTCCATGTATCTTGGCCCCCATGTGGCTCCAAGTTCTCCCAATCGATCTCCTTGTGGTTAAAGTCACCCATGATCAGGAGCTTTGCCCTGCATGCATGAGCACTTCTGGCCACTGCAGCCAGTGTGTCAACCATCGCTCTATTGCTCTCGTCGTACTCTTGCCTTGGCCTCCTGCTGTTCTGTGGTGGGTTATACATCACTGCTATTACCACCTTGGGACCTCCAGAGTGAAGCGTTCCCACTATGTAATCACTTTCTTCTCCGCTGTCTCCTCTCTCCAGCTCATCAAAATTCCATCGGATTTTGATCAGCAATGCCACTCCTCCACCCCCCCTGTTCCCTCTGTCTTTCCTCAGGATCTGGTATCCCATTGGAAAGATGGCATCTGTTATCATATCTGTAAGCTTGGTTTCTGTCAGAGCTATGATGTCCAGTGATGCCTCTTTGACTCTTTCGTGCCACTCCTCCCACTTATTTGTTATTCCATCAGCATTTGTGTACCATACCTTCAGTTTCCTTTCCAACACTGTAGCTTGGGGGGCCTGTGAGGGTGGGAGATCTGGTAGCATACTGTGGGATTCTATAGCTCGGTGTTGGGTAGAAGCTGTGGGTATGGATTGTAGTGTGTGTTGGGATGGTGTGATAGGTTGTGGGGTTCTGAGGATAGTTGTGTGTGTGCTTACCCTTTCTGCTCTGTTCTGCTCTGACTGACCTCTGCTGGTTCCATCCTTGTCTCCTTTCCTAGCTCCTTTCGCTTTTTTGTCCTCTCCCTTAGCTGCTGTCATTCTGTTTGTGTTCTGTCTCTGTCTAGGAACACCCTCTTGTACTCTTCCGAGTATTTCAACCGTGTTTCTCTTGGAGGATCCTGTTCCGCACTGTTTCAGTCCTGAAAATCAGCTTGATTGGTCGGTTTCTCCCCTTCGAGTACCCCACTATTTTCCGAAAATTTACAGTCTCGTCCATCTCTTCTTCACCTATTTCCGTGATGATTTTTTCAATCTCTTTTCTTTCTTCCTGCCACGTTTCAGTGTGTGTCCTTTCCTCTCTCTCCTGAAGCCCTGGTTCCTGCGAGTTTCCACCATTTTTTTTCGTTTTTTTTTTAATGAGAGAGAGAGAGAAGGGAAAGGTAGAAGGAGAGAGAGAGGGGGAGAGTGAGAAGGGAAAGGGGGAGAGAGAGAGAGGGGAGAGGGGGGAAAGAGGGGGAGAGAGAAGGGAAGGGGGAGAGGGGAGAGTGAGAGAAAATGGGGAAGAGATGAGAGAGAAAGAGAGAGAGAGAGAGAGAGAGAGAGAGAGAGAGAGAGAGAGAGAGAGAGAGAGAGAGAGAGAGAGGAGAGAGAGGAGAGAAGAGAAGGCAGGGAGGAGTGAGAAGGAAAAAGGGGAGAGAGAGAGAGAGAGGTGTGAGAGGGGAGAGGGAGAGGAGAGTGAGAAGGGAGGGGGAGAGGGGAGAGAGAGAGAGAGAGAGAGAGAGAGAGAGAAGAGAGAGGAAAAAAGGGAGAGAGGAGAGAGGAGAGAGAGAGGCGAGGGTGAAAGAGAGAGGGTAGGAAGGAGGAGAGTGAGAGAGAAGAGAGAGAAGAGAGAGAGAGAGAGAGGGGAGGAGAGGGGGCAGAGAGGGGGAGAGAGGGGAGGAGGGGAGAGAGATGGGAAAAGGGAGAGGGGAGAGATGTTAGAGATGGAGAGATATTAGAGGGGGGAGGTGTTAGATGGAAGAGATGTTAGAGGGGAGAGATGGGAGTGGGGAGAGGGGAGAAATGGGAGAGGGGAGAGAGAGAGAGAGAGATAGGTAGAGAGTGATAGGTAGAGAGAGAGAGATATGTAAAGAGTGAGATAGGTAGAGAGAGATAGGTAGAGAGGGAGACAGGTAGTGAGAGAGAGAGAGAGAGAGAAGGAGTGAGGTTTAGATGGCCAGTTCACAGGAAGGTGTGAAATCCTGTGTATGTGTGTGTGTTTGCGTGTGTACTACAGCTTACAAGTGCTTGTTCCTGTGTGTGTGTGTGTGTGTGTGTGTGTGTGTGTGTGTGTGTGTGTGTGTGTGTGTGTGTGTGTGTGTGTGTGTGTATGTACTCACCTAATTGTGGTTGCAGGGGCCGAGACTCAGCTCCTGGCCCCGCCTCTTCACTGATCACTACTAGCTCCTCTCCCTCTCTGCTCCTGAGTTTTGTCATACCTCTTCTTAAAACTATGTATGGTTCCTGCCTCCACTACTTCACTTGCTAGGCTATTCCACTTCCTGACGACTCTATGACTGAAGAAATACTTCCTAACGTCCCTGTGACTCATCTGAGTCTTCAGCTTCCAGTTGTGACCCCTTGTTTCTGTGTCCCCTCTCTGGAACATCCTATCTCTGTCCACCTTGTCTATTCCCCGCAGTATCTTGTATGTCGTTATCATGTCTCCCCTGACCCTTCTGTCCTCCAGTGTCGTCAGTCCGATTTCCCTCAACCTTTCCTCGTACGACATTCCCCTGAGCTCTGGGGCTAGCCTTGTTGCAAACCTTTGTACTTTCTCTAACTTCTTGACGTGCTTGACCAGGTGTGGGTTCCAGACTGGTGCTGCATACTCCAGTATGGGCCTAACATACACAGTGTACAGTGTATTGAACGATTCCTTATTAAGGATTGAATTCGAGAAGCGAGTTTCTGGACCACATGTCCAGCCTGTCCAGGTCTCTTTGCAGCCCTGCCTCATCCTCATCCGATTTAATTCTTCTCATCAACTTCGCATCAACTGCAAATAGGGACACTTCAGAGTCTATTCCTTCCATCATGTCATTCGCATATATCAAAAATAGCACTGGTTCTAGAACTGACCCCTGTGGGACCCCGCTCGTCACAGGCGCCCACTGTGATACCTCTTCACGTACCATGACTCGTTGCTGCCTCCCTGTCAGGTATTCCCTGATCCATTGCAGTGCCCTCCCTGTTATATGCGCCTGATCCTCTAGCTTCTGCACTAATCTCTTGTGGGGAACTGTGTCAAAGGCCTTCCTGCAGTCTAGGAAAACGCAATCAACCCACCCCTCTCTCTCGTGTCTTACTTCTGTTACCTTGTCATAAAACTCCAGGAGGTTTGTGACACAGGATTTGCCTTCCATAAACCCATGCTGGTTTTCATTTATAATCTTGTTCCATTCCAGGTGTTCCACCACTCTCCTCCTGATAATCTTCTCCATGACTTTGCATACTATACACGTCAAAGACACAGGTCTGTAGTTTAGTGCCTTGTTTCTGTTTCCTTTCTTAAATATGGGGACTACATTTGCTGTCTTCCATTTCTCAGGTAGTTGACCAGTTTCAAGGGATGTGTTGAAGATTGTGGTTAGGGGCACGCACAGTATCTCTGCTGTGTGTGTGTGTGTGTGTGTGTGTGTGTGTGTGTGTGTGTGTGTGTGTGTGTGTGTGTGTGTGTGTGTGTGTGTGTGTGTGTGTGTACTCACCTATTTGTACTCACCTACTTGTGGTTGCAGGGGTCGATTCACAGCTCCTGGCCCCGCCTCTTCGCTGATTGCTACTAGGTCCTCTCTCTCCCTGCCCCATGAGCTCTATCATACCTCGCCTTAAAACTATGTATGGTTCCCGCCTCCCACTACGTCACTTTCTCGGAGCTATTCCACGGCCTGACTACTCTATGACTGAAGAAATACTTCCTAACATCCCTTTGATTCATCTGAGTCTTCAACTTCCAATTGTGACCTCTTGTGTCTGTGTCCCTTCTCTGGAACATCCGGTCTTTGTCCACCTTGTCTATTCCGCACAGTATTTTATATGTCGTTATCATGTCTCCCCTGACCCTCCTGTCCTCCAGTGTCGTCAGGCCGATATCCCTCAACCTTTCTTCGTAGGACAATCCCCGTAGCTCTGGAACTAGTCTTGTTGCAAACCTTTGCACTTTCTCTAATTTCTTGACGTGCTTGACTAGGTGTGGGTTCCAAACTGGTGGTGCTGCATACTCCAGTATGGGCCTGACGTAAATGGTATACAGTCTTAAACGAATTCTTACTGAGGTATCGGAACGCTATCCGTAGGTTTGCCAGGTGCCCGTATGCTGCAGCAGTTATCTGATTGATGTGCGCCTCAGGAGATATGCTCGGTGTTATACTCACCCCCAGATCTTTTTCCTTGAGTGAGGTTTGCAGTCTTTGGCCATCTAAACTATATTGTGTCTGCGGTCTTCTTTGCCCTTCCCCAATCTTCATAACTTTGCATTTGGCAGGGTTAAATTCAAGGAGCCAGTTGCTGGACCAGGCTTGTAGCTTGTCCAGGTCTCTTTGCAGTCCTGCCTGATCCTCATCCGATTTAATTATTCTCATTAACTTCGCATCATCTGCAAACAAGGACACTTCTGAGTCTATCCCTTCCGTTATGTCGTTCACATATACCAAGAACAGCACAGGTCCTAGGACTGACCCCTGTGGAACGCCGTTTGTCACAGGCGCCCACTCTGACACCTCGTAGCGTACCATGACTCGTTGTTGCCTCCCTGTCAGGTATTCTCTGGTCCATTGCAGTACCTTTCCTGTTATGTGTGCCTGATCCTCTAGCTTTTGCAGTAACCTCTTGTGAGGAACTGTGTCGAAGGCCTTCTTGCAGTCCAAAAATATGCAGTCGATCCACCCCTCTCTCTCTTGTCTTACTTCTGTCACCTTGGAGATGGATCTTCAACTTCCTAACAAATCGAACACAAAGAGTAGTGGTCAACAGAGTTAAATCGGAGGCTGCCATAGTGAAGAGCTCTGTTCCACAAGGCACAGTACTCGCCCCATCTTATTCCTTATCCTCATATCAGACATAAACAGAGATATACACCACAGCACCGTATCATCCTTTGCGGATGACACTAGGATTTGCATGAGGCTGTCATCTGCTGAGGACGCGGTTAATCTCCAAGAAGATATAAACAAAGTTTTCCAATGGGCAACGGTAAACAATATGATGTTCAATGAGGACAAATTCCAACTACTCCGTTATGGAAAACTGGAGGAGATAATAACTAGAACAGAGTATACTACTGACTCCGGCCATACAATAGAGCGGAAAACTAATGTAAGGGACCTGGGAGTAGTAATGTCTGAGGATCTCACTTTCAAGGATCACAACAGTGCCACGATCGCACGTGCAAAGAAAATGATAGGATGGATAATGAGAACTTTCAAAACGAGAGATGCCAAGCCCATGATGATCCTTTTCAAATCACTTGTTCTCTCTAGGCTGGAATACTGCTGTACATTAACATCTCCATTCAAAGCAGGTGAAATCGCAGATCTAGAGAGTGTACAGAGATCCTTTACTGCACGTATAAGTTCTGTCAAGCACCTTCAACTGGGAACGCTTGGAAGCACTTGACTTGTACTCGTTGGAACGCAGGAGGGAGAGATATATCATAATCTACACTTGGAAAATCTTGGAAGGAATGGTCCCAAATCTGCACACAGAAATCACTCCCTACGAAAGCAAAAAGACTGGGCAGGCGATGCAAAATGCCCCCTTAATAAAAAGTAGGGGCGCCATTGGTACACTAAGGGAAAACACCATAAGTGTCCGGGGCCCAAAACTGTTTAACAGCCTTCCATCAAGCATTAGGGAAATTGCCAATAAACCCCTGGCTGCCTTCAAGAGAGAGCTGGACAGATACCTAAAGTCAGTGCCGGATCAGCCGGGCTGTGGCTCGTACGTTGGACTGCGTGCGGCCAGCAGTAACAGCCTGGTTGATCAGGCCCTGATCCATCGGGAGGCCTGGTCATGGACCGGGCCGCGGGGACGTTGATCCCCGGAATAACCTCCAGGTAACCTCCAGGTCCAGGTTGTCAAAAAACTCTAGTAGGTTTGTGACACAGGATTTTCCTTCCCTGAAACCGTGCTGGTTGTCAATTATACACTTGTTTCTTTCCAGGTGCTCCACCACTCTCCTCCTGATGATCTTCTCCATGACCTTGCATACTATACACGTTAGTGATACAGATCTGTAGTTTAATGTCTCATGTCTGTCTCCCTTTTTAAAAATTGGGACTACATTAGCTATTTTCCATACCTCAGGGAGTTACCCAGTTTCAAATGATGTGTTGAAGATCTTTGTTAATGGCTCACACAATATCTCTGCTCCCTCTTTTAGGACCCATGGAGAGATGTTGTCTGGTCCCACCGCCTTTCAGGTGTCAAGTTCGCATAGCAGCTTCTTCACCTCCTCCTTGGTTATATGTACCTCATCCAGCACTTGCTGGTGTGCCCCCCTGTTCTGATTTCCTGGAGTCCTACTGGTTTCCACTGTAAATACCTCTTTAAATCTTGTGTTGAGCTCCCGACATACCTCTTGGTCGTTTCTTGTGAATTCCTCATCACCCTTCCTCAGTCTGATTACCTGGTCCTTGACTGTTGTTTTCCTCCTGATGTGGCTGTACAACAGCTTCGGGTCAGTCTTTACTTTTGATGCTATGTCATTTTCGTATTGTCTCTGAGCCTCCCTTCTTATCTGTACATATTCGTTTTTGGCTCTTCGGCTAATCTCTTTATTTTCCTGAGTTCTCTGTCTTCTGTACCTTTTCCATTCTCTAGTACACCTAGTTTTTGCCTCCCTACACCTTTGGGTGAACCAAGGACTCGTTCTGTTCTTCCCATTATTTCTGTTTCCCTTGGGAACAAACCTCTCCTCTGCCTCCTTGCATTTGTTGCCACATAGTCCATCATTTCTTGTACTGGTTTTCCTGTCAGTTCCCTCTCCCACTGAATGTCTTGAAGGAAGTTCCTCATGCCTGAGTAGTTCCCCCTTTTGTAGTTTGGTTTTTCCCAGCCTAGTCCTGTGTGTGTGTGTGTGTATGTGTGTGTGTGTGTGTGTGTGTGTGTGTGTGTGTGTGTGTGTGTGTGTGTGTGTGTATGTACTCACCTATTTGTGGTTGCAGGGGTCGAGTCACAGCTCCTGGCCCCGCCTCTTCGCTGATTGCTACTAGGTCCTCTCTCCCTCCCTGCCCCATGAGCTCTATCATATCTCGCCTTAAAACTATGTATAGTTCCTGCCTCCACCACATCACTTTCTAGGCTATTCCACGGCCTGACTACTCTATGACTGAAGAAATACTTCCTAACATCCCTTTGATTCATCTGAGTCTTCAACTTCCAATTGTGACCTCTTGTGTCTGTGTCCCATCTCTGGAACATCCCGTCTTTGTCCACCTCGTCTATTCCGCGCAGTATTTTATATGTCGTTATCATGTCTCCCTGACCCTCCTGGCCTCCAGTGTCGTCAGGCCGATTTCCCCTCAACCTTTCTTCATAGGACAATCCCCGTAGCTCTGGGACTAGTCTTGTTGCAAACCCTTGCACTTTCTCTAATTTCTTGACGTGCTTGACTAGGTGTGGATTCCAAACTGGTGCTGCATACTCCAGTATGGGCCTGACGTAGATGGTGTACAGAGTCTTAAACGAATCCTTACTGAGGTATCGGAACGCTATCCGTAGGTTTGCCAGGCGCCCGTATGCTGCAGCAGTTATCTGATTGATGTGCGCCTCAGGAGATATGCTCGGTGTTATACTCACCCCCAGACTTTTCCTTTTCCTTTAGTGAGGTTTGCAGTCTTTGGCCATCTAAACTATATTGTGTCTGCGGTCTTCTTTGCCCTTCCCCAATCTTCATGACTTTGCATTTGGCAGGGTTAAATTCAAGGAGCCAGTTGCTGGACCAGGCTTGTAGCCTGTCCAGATCTCTTTGTAGTCCTGCCTGATCCTCGTCCGATTCGATTCTTCTCATTAACTTCACATCGTCTGCAAACAAGGACACTTCTGAGTCTATCCCTTCCGTTATGTCGTTCACATATACCAAGAACAGCACAGGTCCTAGGACTGACCCCTGTGGAACCCCGCTTGTCACAGGCGCCCACTCTGACAGCTCGTCGCGTACCATGACTCGTTGTTGTGTGTGTGTGTGTGTGTGTGTGTGTGTGTGTGTGTGTGTGTGTGTGTGTGTGTGTGTGTGTGTGTGTGTGTGTGTGTGTGTGTGTGTGTGTGTGTGTGTGTGTGTGTGTGTGTGTGTGTGTGTGTGTGTGTGTGTGTGTGTGTGTGTGTGTGTGTGTGTGTGTGTGTGTGTGTGTGTGTGTGTGTGTGTGTGTGTATGTGTGTGTGTGTGTGTGTGTGTGTGTGTGTGTGTGTGTGTGTGTGTGTGTGTGTGTGTTTGTGCGTACACTTAGCACCAACTAGGTACCACCACTTCTTTTACTGCAACCACTTCCACTACCAGCATTACTACTAGCACTTCCACTACCAGCATTACTACTAGCACTTCCACTACCAACATTACTACTAGCACTTCCAATACCAACATTGCTACTAGCAATTCCACTACCAACATTACTACTAGCACTTCCACTACCGACATTACTACTAGCATTTCCACTACCAACATTACTGCTAGCACTTCCACTACCAGCATTACTACTAGCACTTCTGCTACTAGCATTACTACAAGCACTTCCACTACCAACATTACTACTAGCACTTCCAATACCAACATTGCTACTAGCAATTCCACTACCAACATTACTACTAGCACTTCCACTACCAGCAATACTACTAGCACTTCCACTACTAGCATTACTACAAGCACTTCCACTACCAACATTACTATTAGCACTATTACTTTTCTTCCTCTCTTCCGTCTCCGTCCCCCTTCGCCTATTATATACTAGCTCCCTCTTT